>NW_024368153.1:0-23246 GCF_014805655.1 Passer montanus
TTGGGGTCTTTATTTCACTGGAATCCTTTTAATTCCTGCTCCCAGGTGGGAAAAGGGGTTTGGGGTCTTTATTGCTCTGGAATTGTTTTAATTCTCACCTTTTGGGGTCTTTATTGCTCTGCAATCCTTTTAATCCCCGTTTCTCAGGTGGGAAAAGGGGTTTGGGATTTTTTCTTGCACCGGAATCCTTTTAATTCTGACCTTTTGGGGCAGGGAAAGGGGATTTTGGGGTCTTTATTTCACTGGAATCCTTTAAATTCTGACCTTTTGGGGTCTTTAATTGCACTGGAATCCTTTTAATTCCCACTTTTCAGGTGGGAAAATGGATTTGGGATTTTTTTTTGCACCGGAATCCTTTAAATTCTGACATTTTTGGGTCTTCATTGCTCTGGAATTGTTTTAATTCTGACCTTTTGGGATCATTATTGCTCTGGAATCCTTTCAATCCCCACTTCTCAGGTGGGAAAAGGGGTTTGAGATCTTTATTGCTCTGGAATCCTTTTAATTCTGACCTTTTGGGGCAGGGAAAGGGGATTTTGGGGTCTTTATTGCTCTGGAATTGTTTTAATTCTCACCTTTTGGGGTCTTTATTGCTCTGCAATCCTTTTAATCCCCGTTTCTCAGGTGGGAAAAGGGGTTTGGGATCTTTACTGCGCCGGAATCCTTTTAATTCTGACCTTTTGGGGCAGGGAAAGGGGATTTTGGGGTCTCTATTGCACTGGAATTCTTTTAATTCTGACCTTTTGGGGTCTGTATTGCACTGGAATCCTTTAAATCCCCGGTTCTCAGGTGGGAAAAGGGGATTTGGGATCTTTATTTCACTGGAATCCTTTTAATTCTGACCTTTTGGGTCTTTAATTGCACCGGAATCCTTTAAATTTCCCATTTTTCAGGTGGGAAAAGGGGTCTGGGGTCTTTATTACGCCGGAATCCTTTTAATTCTGACCTTTTGGGGTTTTTGTTTCACTGGAATTGTTTTAATTCCCAGTTCTCAAGTGGGAAAAGGGGATTTGGGGTCTTTATTGCACTGGAATTGTTTTAATTCTCACCTTTTGGGGTCTTTATTTCACCGGAATTGTTTTAGTTCCCACTTTTCAGGTGGGAGAAGGGGATTTGGGATCTTTATTGCTCTGGAATTGTTTAGATTTCCACTTTTTGGGGTCGGGAAAGGTGATTTTGGGTCTTTATTGCTCTGGAATTGTTTGAATTCTACCTTTTAGTATCTTTATTTCCGTGAAATTGTTTCAATTCTCAGCTTGTGGGACAGGGAAAGGTGACATTTGGTGACTTTTGGTGTCCCCAAACCCTCCCCTTCCTCATTTCCTGCCCCTTTTCCCTCAGTGGGGTGGACAGGTGTCATTTGGTGACTTTTGGTGACATTTGGTGACTTTTGGTGACATTTGGTGTCCCCACTCCCACCCCTTGCTCATTTTCTGTCCCTTTTCCCTCCCTAGAGTGACACGGGGACATTTGGTTGGTTTTGGTGACCCCAAACCCTTCCTCATTCCTCATTTTCTGCCCATTTTCCCTCAGCAGGGTGACACGGTGACATTTGGTGACTTTTGGTGTCCCCAAACCCTCCCCTTCCTCATTTTGGGTCGGGTTGGGTTGGGTTGGGTTGGTGGGGTCTGTCGGTCCCAGCCGTGTGGCACCGGCGTGGTTTGGGCTGGGGTTGGCTCTCCTGGTGATGATTGTTGTCTCCTGGTGATGGTGTTGGTTGTGTTGGTGATGATGATGGTTTTCTCTTGGTGTTGGGTCTCTTGGTGATGATGATGGTTCTCTCTTGGTGAAGATGGATGTCTTGGTGATGATGATGATGATTGCGTTGGTGATGATGATGATGATTGCGTTGGTGATGATGATTGTTCCCTCTTGGTGATGATGATGGAGGTCTCTTGGTGATGATGATGGTTCTGGTGATGATGATGGTTGTGTTAGTGATGATGATGGTTCTCTCTTGGTGATGGTGTTGGTTCTCCTGGTGATGGTGTTGGCTCTCTTGTGTTGGTTCTTTGGGTAATGGTGTTGGCTCTCTTGGTGATGAAGATTGTTGTGTTGGTGATGATGATGGTTTTCTCTTGGTGTTGGGGTCTCTTAGTGATGATGGTTCTCTCCTGGTGATGATGATGATGGTTCTCTCCTGGTGATGATGATGATGGTTCTCTCTTGATGATGATGGTTCTCTCTTGGTGATGATGATGGCTGTGTTGGTGATGATGATGGAATCTCTTGGTGATGATGTTGGTTGTGTTGGCGTTGGCTCTCTTGGTGATGATGATTGTTCTGGTGATGATGTTGGTTGTGTTGGTGGTGATGATGGTTTTCTCTTGGTGTTGGTTCTCTCGGTGATGATGATGGTTCTCTCTTGATGATGATGATGGAAGTCTCTTTGTGATGATGATGATTGTCTCCTGGTGATGATGATGGTTCTCTCTTGGTGATGATGATGGTTGTCTGGTGATGATGATGGCTGTGTTGGTGATGATGATGGAAGTCTCTCGGTGATGATGGTTCTCCTGGTGATGATGATGGCTGTCTCCTGATGATGATGTTGGTTCTCTCTTGGTTATGATGATGATGGTTCTCTCTTGGTGATGATGTTGGTTGTGTTGGTGAGGATGGTGGTTTTCTTTTGGTGTTGGGGGTCTCTTGGTGATGATGGTTCTCTCCTGGTGATGATGATGATTGTCTCCTGGTGATGATGATGGAAGTCTCTCGGTGATGATGCTGGCTCTCTTGGTGTTGGTTCTTTGGGTGATGGCGTTGGCTCTCTTGGTGATGATGATGATTGTTCTGGTGATGATGTTGGTTGTGTTGGTGATGATGATGGAAGTCTCCTGGTGATGATGATGGTTCTGGTGATGATGTTGGTTGTGTTGGTGATGCTGTTGGCTCTCTTGGCGTTGGTTCTCTTGGTGATGATGATGGATGTCTCTTGGTGATGATGATGGATGTCTCTTGGTGATGATGCTGGCTCTCTTGGTGTTGGTCTTTGGATGATGGTGTTGGTCCTCTTGGTGATGGTGTTGGCTTTCTTGGGATTCATGTTGGTTCTCCTGGGGGTGGTGTTGGTCCTCTTGGTGACGGCGGTGTTGGTGTTGGCATGGGCTCTCCTGGTTTTGGCTCTCCTGTGGATGGTTTGGCTCTCCTGTGGATGGTTTGGCTCTCCTGTGGATGGTTTGGCTCTCCTGTGGATGGTTTGGCTCTCCTGTTGATGGTTTGGCTCTCCTGTTGATGGTTTGGCTCTCCTGTGGATGGTTTTGGTGGTTCTCTCTTGATGGTGACGTTGGTGCTCTTGGTGACGTTGTTGGGGGAGTTTTGGGGCGGGGTTGGTGCTGTCAGGGGTGGTTTTGGGGGATTTTTGGGGGTTTTGGAGGAGTTTTGGAGGTTTTGGTGCCCAAACTGGGACGGGAACAGCCCCAAACTGGGATGGGAACAGCCCCAAACTGGGACGGGAACAGCCCCAAACTGGGATGGGAACAGCCCCAAACTGGGACGGGAACAGCCCCAAACTGGGACGGGAACAGCCCCAGACTGGGATGGGAATGGCCCCAAACTGGGATGGGAACAGCCCCAAACTGGGACAGGAGCAGCCCCAAACTGGGACGGGAAATTCCTGATGCGCCCTTGCTTGTGTGATGGAGCTGTCGGAGCCCGAGAGTTTCGCGGTCAGGAGCTTTTCCCAAATATTTTTGAGGTCAGGAGCTTTTCCCAAAGACTTTTGGGGTCGGGACCTTTTCCCAAAGACTTTTGGGGTTGGGGGCTTTTCCCAAAGACTTTTGGGGTCGGGGGCTTTTCCCAAAGACTTTTGGGGTCGGGACCTTTTCCCAAAGACTTTTGGGGTCAGGAGCTCTTCCCAAAGACTTTTGGGATCAGAACTCTTCCCAAGGTTTTGTGGGTTCAGGAACTCTTCCCAAATTTGTTTTGGGTCAGGAACTCTTCCCAAATCTATTTGGGTCAGGAACTCTTCTCAAAGTTTTTTGGAGTTGGGAGCTTTTCCCAAAGACTTTTGGGATCAGGAACACTTCCCAAATCTGTATGGGGTCAGGAACTCTTCCCAAAGACTTTTGGGATCAGAACTCTTCCCAAGATTTTGTGGGTTCAGGAACTCTTCCCAAATTTGTTTGGGGTCAGGAACTCTTCCCAAAGTCTTTGGGGTTGGGAACCCTTCCCAAATCTGTTTGGGTTCAGGAGCTTTTCCCAAAGACTTTTGGGATCAGGAACTCTTCCCAAAGACTTTTGGGGTCAGGAACTCTTCCCAAATCTGTTTGGGGTCAGGAAGTTTTCCCAAAGACATTTGGGATCAGGAACTCTTCCCAAAGACTTTTGGGGTCAGGAACTCTTCCCAAATCTGTTTGGGGTCAGGAAGTTTTCCCAAAGACATTTGGGATCAGGAACTCTTCCCAAAGACTTTTGGGGTCAGGAACCCTTCCCAAATCTGTTTGGGGTCAGGAGCTTTTCCCAAAACTTTTGGGATCAGGAGCTCTTCCCAAATCTGTTTGGGATCAGGAGCTTTTCCCAAAGACTTTTGGGGTCAGGAAGTTTTCCCAAAGACATTTGGGATCAGGAACTCTTCCCAAAGACTTTTGGGGTCAGGAGCTCTTCCCAAAGACTTTTGGGGTTGGGAACCCTTCCCAAATCTGTTTGGGGTCAGGAGCTCTTCCCAAAGACTTTTGGGATCAGGAGCTCTTCCCAAATCTGTTTGGGATCAGGAGCTTTTCCCAAAGACTTTTGGGGTCAGGAGCTCTTCCCAAAGACTTTTGGGGTTGGGAACCCTTCCCAAATCTGTTTGGGGTCAGGAGCTCTTCCCAAAGACTTTTGGGATCAGGAGCTCTTCCCAAAGACTTTTGGGGCCACGAGGAGCCCCAGAATCCAGTTTTGGGGTCAGCAGGATGCCGTGACCCCATGGCCACCCCTGCTCCTCAGGGTGCCCCACACCGTCGGGGTCAGCGGCGTCCGGGGCCGGTTTCGGCTCCGTTATCCCAAAATTTCGGCGGCAGGCTGGGAGCAGCTGCCGTGGCCGGCTCGTGGGGCCATAAATAACCTCCCAAATCCCAAATCCCCAACCCCAAATCCCCTCCCAGCCCGACCCGGCCCTCCCGGTGCCGGAACGGGGCCACGGGGTAAAAATAACCCGGGAGGGAAACGCCGCCGGAGGTTTGGGATTTCCCGAAGTAGGACAAGCACCGGCTTCAACTCCCGGTGCGGCCTAAAATCCCCATTTTTGGGACAAAAAATCCCCATTTTTGGGACAAAAAAATCCCCATTTTTGAGCCCTAAAATCCCCGGGTTTGGGGGTGTAAAATCCCCATTTTTGGGCTGTAAAATCCCTGGTTTTGGGCTGTAAAATCCCAATTTTTGGGCCCTAAAATCCCCATTTTTGAGCCCTAAAATCCCCGGGTTTGGGGGTGTAAAATCCCCATTTTTGGGCTGTAAAATCCCTGGTTTTGGGCTGTAAAATCCCAATTTTTGGGCCCTAAAATCCCCATTTTTGAGCCCTAAAATCCCCGGGTTTGGGGGTGTAAAATCCCCATTTTTGGGCTGTAAAATCCCTGGTTTTGGGCTGTAAAATCCCAATTTTTGGGCCCTAAAATCCCCATTTTTGAGCCCTAAAATCCCTGGGTTTGGGGTGTAAAATCCCCATTTTTTTGGCCCTAAAATCCCTGGTTTTGGGGGGTAAAATTCCCATTTTTGGGCCAAAAAATCCCCATTTTTGAGACCTAAAATCCCTGGTTTTGGGCTGTAAAATCCCCATTTTTGGGGTGTAAAATCCCAATTTTTGGGGTGTAAAATCCCAGTTTTTGGGCCATAAAATCCCTGGATTTGGGGTGTAAAATCCCCATTTTTGGGCTGAAAATCCTGGGGTTTTGGGCTGAAAAATCCCAGTTTTTGGGCTGTAAAATCATGGGATCGTATCCTGGGGTTTGGGATTGTGTGCTGGAATTTGGGATTGTGTGCTGGAATTTTGGCATCGTGTCCTGGAATTTTGGCATCGCTGGATCCCAGGATGACATCCTGGAGTTTGGGATCCTGTGCTGGGGTTTGGGATTGTGTCCTGGAGTTTGGGATCCTGTGCTGGAGTTTGGGATCACCTCCTGGAGTTTGGGATCACCTCCTGGAGTTTGGGATCGCGTCCTGGAGTTTGGGATCGCGTCCTGGATCCCAGGATGACATCCTGGAGTTTGGGGGTCTGGTCCTGGAGTTTGGGTTCGTGTTCTGGAGTTTCCTGGATCCCAGGATCACCTCCTGGGGTTTGGGGTCTTGTCCTGGAGTCTGGGGTCGTGTCCCGGTGTTTCCTGGCCCCCAGGATCCCACCCTGGACCCCAGGATCCCATCCTGCAGTTTGGGGTCATGTCCTGCAGTTTGGGATTGTGTCCTGCAGTTTGGGGTCGTGTCCTGCAGTTTGGGGTCGTGTCCTGGAGTTTGGGATCGTGTCCTGCAGTTTGGGGTCATGTCCTGCAGTTTGGGGTCGTGTCCTGCAGTTTAGGATCCTGTCCTGGAGTTTGGGATCGTGTCCTGCAGTTTGGGGTCATGTCCTGGATCCCAGGATGCCATCCTGCAGTTTTGGATCCTGTCCTGCAGTTTGGGGTCATGTCCTGCAGTTTGGGGTCGTGTCCTGGAGTTTAGGATCCTGTCCTGGAGTTTGGGATCGTGTCCTGCAGTTTGGGGTCATGTCCTGCAGTTTGGGGTCGTGTCCTGGAGTTTGGGATCGTGTCCTGCAGTTTGGGGTCATGTCCTGCAGTTTAGGATCCTGTCCTGGAGTTTGGGATCATGTGCTGGAGTTTGGGATCATGCCCTGGAGTTTGGGGTCGTGTCCCGGCATTTCCCGGTCCCCAGGATCCCACCCTGGACCACGGGACCCCCCCTCGGCCCTGCCCCTGGCTCTCATCCCCCTGTTTTTCTCCCTTATCCCGTGGGAAAACCTTCCCTGGGAATCCTCCCCCTCACTTTTGGGACAGAATTCCTCCCTTTGGGGATTTCCAACCCTTCCCTGGGAATCCTCCCCTCACTTTTGGGGCAGAATTCCTCCCTTTGGGGATTTCCAAACCTTCCTTGGGAATCCTCCCCTCACTTTTGGGGCAAAATTCCTCCCTTTGGGGGTTTCCAAACCTTCCTTGGAATCCTCCCCCTCACTTTTGGGGCAAAATTCCTCCCTTTGGGGGTTTCCAAACCTTCCCTGGGAATCCTCCCCCTCACTTTTGGGACAGAATTCCTGACTTTGGGGGCTTCCAAACCTTCCCTGGGAATCCTCCCCCTCACTTTTGGGGCAGAATTCCTGACTTTGGGGGTTTCCAAACCTTCCCTGGGAATCCTCCCCCTCACTTTTGGGGCAGAATTCCTCCCTTTGGGGATTTCCAAACCTTCCCTGGGAATCCTCCCCCTCACTTTTGGGACAGAATTCCTCCCTTTGGGGATTTCCCGCCTCGTTGGCGCGGCTGGAATTTTTCCAGGAGCTTTTCCAGGAGCTGTTCCAGCTTTTCTGTCTCCGCTGCCGTTTCCCGGGCGCTGCAGGTGCCAAACCACGGCCGGGTTTGATTTTTTCTCTCGGATTTTTCAGCTTTCCAGGGATTTTGGACGTTTGTTTTTCCCTTCCCTGCCGCTGACTCACGGCTCCCGTGTGATCCCTGAGATTCCCATCCCTCCCCATTCCCGGGATTCCCCTGGAATTTTCGGGCTCCCACCCCCCTCCTCTTCCCTCCCCCACATCCAGAACTTTTTCCCAGAACTTTTCTGGGATCTGGAACGGGGTTGGGACATCATTCCCCCCCCGTGGGATCCCCCAAATCCACGGATCTCCCTCTCCCCTCCGGATTTCTCCCTCCTGGGACGTTTCTCCTCCTCCACCGGCTCGGGTCGGTCCCGCGGTGCCTCCGAACCCCTTTGGGGCCATCCCAAATTTCCCCGGGAATGTTTTCCAGCCCCGCTGGGCGCGGCCGCTGCTCCGGCAGCCGGCCCGGCCTCTCCTGGAGCCGGCCCCAGCCTGGGCCTCTTTTCCTGGAAAAGCAGCGGAGCAGCTGCTCCCGGGGAGAGGAACCGGAGAACCTCGGGAGGGACGAGTCCCTCGGAGTTTTGGGGTCGTTTGTGGGGAATTTGGGGCACCCGGGAAGTCCTGGAAGGGCCGTGTCGTCCTGGGAATGTGGAGGGAGCCGTGGCCTGGATCCATCCGGGCTGGATTCGGATACAGAGGGATTTTTCCAGCCCTGGTGAGCGGTGGGATGAGGAACCTCCTCCCTTTTTCCATGGATTGCCTCCAAAATCGCAGCTCGCGAGGCTTTGGCGGGCAGGGAGCATCCGGGAACATTCCAGAGCTCGTTTGGGATCATTCCCGTGATGTCACCACCCGATGTGCCGTGGATCTGCTCCCATGGATCTCCTGTGGATCTGCTCCAATGGGGACATTCCAGTGCTCGTTTGGGATCTGTTCCGTGATGTCACCAGGTCTTCTGTGGATCTGCTCCAATGGGGACATTCCAGAGCTCGTTTGGGATCATTCCGTGATGTCACCACCAGATCTTCTGTGGATCTGCTCCAACGGGGACATTCCAGTGCTCGTTTGGGATCTGTTCCGTGATGTCACCAGATCTTCTGTGGATCTGCTCCAATGGGGACATTTCGGGTTTATTTGGGATCATTCCATGATGTCACCACCAGATCTCCCATGGATCCGCTCCAACGGGGACATTCCAGAGCTCGTTTGGGATCTGTTCTGTCATGTCACCAGATCTCCCAAGGATTCTCTCCAACGGGGACATTCCAGGGCTGATTTGGGATCATTCCATGATGTCACCACCAGATCTCCCATGGATGTGCTCCAATGGGGACATTCCAGAGCTTGTTTGTGATCATTTCGTGATGTGACCAGCAGATCTTCCATGGATCCTCTCCTCTATTTGGGGTTTATTTGGGATCAGTCCATGATGTCACCAGATCTCCCATGGATGTGCTCCAACGGGGACATTCCAGAGCTCGTTTGGGATCAATCCATGATGTCATTGGCTTTCCCATGGGTCCTCTCTGTTGGGGACATTCCAGGGTTCATTTGGGATCATTCCTTGATGCCACCATCAGATCTTCTATGGATCCTCTCCAATGGGGCATTCCAGAGCTCATTTGGGATCAATTCCATGATGTCGTTGGCTCTCCCATGGATCCTCTCCAACGGGGACATTCCAGGGTTCCTTTGGGATCAATCCATGATGCCACTGCCAGATTTTCCATGGATCTGCTCCACTGGGGACATTCCAAAGCTCATTTGGGATCATTCCATGATGTCAGCAGATCTTCCGTGGATCTGCTCCAATGTGGGCATTCCAGGGTTCGTTTGGGATCAATTCCATGATGCCACCATCAGATCTTCCGTGGATCTGCTCCAATGTGGGCATTCCAGGGCTCGTTTGGGATCATTCCTTGATGCCACCATCAGATCTCCCATGGATCCTCTCCAACAGGGACATTCCAGGGTTCCTTTGGGATCAATTCCATGGTGCCACCACCTCTCCCATGGCTCTGTGTCTCCCATGGGGACAACCCTGTGGATCTGGGTCCATCCCAGCTTTCCGTTGGAATTTTTTAGGGTGGATTGGAGAGGGAGGAACTTCCATTTGCCCTTTTTTGGCGGAATTTCCATGTTTTTCTCCTTCCGTCGCGCTCGTTCCCCGGGAACGCCGGGGTCACCAACCTCGAGCGCCTTTTCCTGCCCAACGGTTGGGTTGGACCCGCCCTGGGTGCTCCTTGGAGCTGGAAGAGCCAAATTTGGGCTGTTGGGTGGATTTGGGGCCGGGCTGGGATGTTGGGAATGGAATTCCCACTTCCCCGTTTTCCAGAGGGATTTTGGGGAGCCAAACGGCTCCAGCGGTGCCGGGGACCGGAAACTCCCAATTTTGGGCATCTCCTAGTCGTGGGTGACCGGGTGAGGGTTGGGCTTGGTCTTGGGGGTCTCTTCCAACCGTAACCATTCCGGGATTCTTCTTTACCAACTTTAATTATTCCACGGCTGAAAATTTCCATGGTGGAATTCCTCATGGTGCTGGTAACGAGCCCGAATCCGCGCCGTCCATGGCAGGAATCCCCGGGGTTGGGTTGGGTTGGTTTGAGTTGAGTTTGGTTGTATTGAGTTGGGTTTGATTTGATTTGAGGTTTGATTTGAGTTGGGTTGGGACGAATTTTGTTGAGTTGGATTTGGTTTGGTTGAGTTGGGTTTGGATCGGTTGAGTTCTGTTGGGTTTGGTTGAGTTGAATTTTGTTGGGTTGGGTTGAGATGAATTTTGTTGAGTTGGGTTTGGTTGAGTTGGATTTGGTTTGGTTGAGTTGGGTTTGGATCGGTTGAGTTCTGTTGGGTTTGGTTGAGTTGAATTTTGTTGGGTTGGGTTGGGTTGGGTTGGGATGAATTTTGTTGAGTTGGATTTGGTTTGGTTGCGTTTGGATGGATTGAGTTGGGTTTTGTTGGGTTGGGTTGAGTTGAGTTTGGTTGAGTTGGTTTGGGTTTGTTTTCATTGAGTTGAGTTGTGTTGTGTTGGGTTGGATTGGATTGATTTGGGATGAATTTTGTTGAGTTGGATTTCGTTTGATTGAGTTGGATTTGGTGTGGTTGAGTTGGATTTGGTTTGGTTGAGTTGGGTTTGGATCGGTTGAGTTCTGTTGGGTTTGGTTGAGTTGAATTTTGTTGGGTTGGGTTGGGTTGGGTTGGGATGAATTTTGTTGAGTTGGATTTGGTTTGGTTGCGTTTGGATGGATTGAGTTGGGTTTTGTTGGGTTGGGTTGAGTTGAGTTTGGTTGAGTTGGTTTGGGTTTGTTTTCATTGAGTTGAGTTGTGTTGGGTTAGGTTGTGTTGGGTTGAGATGAATTTTGTTGAGTTGGGTTTGGTTGAGTTGGATTTGGTTTGATTGAGTTGGATTTGGATCGGTTGAGTTGGGTTTGGTTTGGTTGTGTTGGGTTTGGTTGGGTTGGGTTGAGATGAATTTTGTTGAGTTGGGTTTGGTTGAGTTGGATTTGGTTTGATTGAGTTGGATTTGGATCGGTTGAGTTCTGTTGGGTTTGGTTGAGTTGGGTTTGGTTGAGTTGGATGTGGTTGAGTTGCGTTGGGTTGGGTTCGTTTTCATTGAGTTGGGTTGGGTTAAACCATTTTGGGAATTTTGGGGTTAAACTCCGGGATTTTGGGACTGTTGGGGTTGTTCCCCATTTTTTGTGGCTCCATCCCAGCCAGCTCCCCCCGGAGCCGGGATAACGGGATCGCAGAGCAGGGATTTTGGGAATGTGGAGCAGGGATTTTGGGAATGTGGCGCAGAGATTTTGGGAATGTTGAATGGGGATTTTTGGGAATGTGGAACGGAGATTTTGGGAATGTGGAGCAGGGATTTTGGGGATGAGGCTCTGTCCCGGAGCTCTCCCCGGTGCTGGGATAACGGGATCAGAGAGCAGGGATTTTGGGAATGTGGAGCAGAGATTTTGGGAATGTGGAACAGGGATTTTGGGAACGTGGCTCCATGCCGGAGCTGTCCTCGGGGCCGGGCTGACGGGATCAGAGATTTTGGGAATGTGGCTCCATGCCAGAGCTCTCCCCGGGGCTGGGATAACGGGATCACAGAGCAGGGATTTTGGGAGTGTGGAATGGGGATTTTTGGGAATGTCGAGCAGGGATTTTGGGAACATGGAGCAGGGATTTTGGGAACATGGAGCAGGGATTTTGGGAACATGGAGCAGGGATTTTGGGAACGTGGCTCTGTCCCGGAGCTCTCCCCGGGGCCGGGCTGACGGGATCTCCCGGCTCAGCAGCGATTGTCCCCGGGATGCTCCCGGCACTGAGCCCTCCCCAGCCAGGCCGGCAAATCCGGCACTGATCCAGCCAGGCTGTGCCGGGACAAATGCAGCCGGGCTGGGCCGGTACAAAGGCAGCCAGGCTGTGCCGGGACAAATGCAGCCAGGCTGTGCCGGGACAAATCCAGCCAGGCTGTGCCGGGACAAATGCAGCCGGGCTGTGCCGGGACAAATGCAGCCAGGCTGTGCCGGGACAAATGCAGCCAGGCTGTGCCGGGACAAATCCAGCCGGGCTGTGCCAGGACAAGCCCTGGGAGAGCCCCGGGGCTGCAGATTGCTGGGAAAGCCGTGCTGACCCGGGCCTGGCCGTGCCGGCCCAGGCCTGCCCGTGCTGACCTGGTCCTGCCCATGCTGATCCGGTCTGGGCCATGCTGACCCGGGCCTGCCCGTGCTGACCCGGGCCTGACCCCGCTGTTCTCCTGCCCGTGCTGACCCGGGCCTGCCCGTGCTGACCCGGGCCTGACCCCGCTGTTCTCCTGCCCGTGCTGACCTGGTCCTGCCCGTGCTGACCCGGGCCTGGCCGTGCTGACCCGGGCCTGACCCCGCTGTTCTCCTGCCCGTGCTGACCCGGGCCATGCTGACCCCGCTGTTCTCCGTGTTTTCCAGATGAGCCCGACCCCGCCCTCTCCGGAGCCGTCCCGGCTGCGGCTCACCGGACACAGCTCGGGTGAGTTCCGAGGGACGGAGCAGCCGGGGGTGCCGGGGGCCCCCAGGGCATCCCAGTTCACCCTGCAGAGATCCCAGTTCCCCCTGGAGTCATCCCAGTCCCGCCCAGGCCATCCCAGTTCACCCTGGAGTGACCCCAGTTCACCTCAGGTCATCCCATTTCCCTTTGGAGCCATCCCATTTCACCCTGGATCCATCCCAATTCACCCTGGTGTGATCCCAGTGCCCCTGGATCCATCCCAGCTCACCTCAGGCCACCCCAGTTCACCCTGGATCCATCCCAGTTCACCTTGGAGTGATCCCGTTTGTGCCCTGGCCATCCCAGTTCACCCTGGAGTCACCCCAGGTCATCCCAGTTCACCCTGGAGTGACCCCAGTTCACCTCAGGTCATCCCATTTCCCTTTGGAGCCATCCCAGTTCACCCTGGATCCATCCCAATTCACCCTGGTGTGATCCCAGTGCCCCTGGATCCATCCCAGCTCACCTCAGGCCACCCCAGTTCACCCTGGATCCATCCCAGTTCACCTTGGAGTGATCCCGTTTGTGCCCTGGCCATCCCAGTTCACCCTGGAGTCACCCCAGGTCATCCCAGTTCACCCTGGAGTGACCCCAGTTCCCCCCAGGCCATCCCAGTTCACTCTGGAATCATCCCAGTTCACCCTGGATCCATCCCAGTTCCCCCTGGGGATATCCTGGTTGTGTTATCCCAAAATCCCCGTTTTTCACCCCAAAATTCCCTTCCAGCCCCACGAATGAGGAGCACCAGGAGCTCCCAAGGCTCTTCCAGCCATGGCAGGGTGGGATTTGTGTCCAACCCAAAAATTTGGGAACCCCCCACAAATCCTTCAGCCCCGCTCCCAGCAAACCTCGGTGCTCCCCAAAACCCCGTTTTTCACCCCAAAATTCCCTTCCAGCCCCACGAATGAGGAGCACCTGGAGTTCCCAAGGGCTCATCCAGCCATGGCTTGGTGGGAAGGGATGGATTTGTGTCCAAATTTTTGGGAACCCCCCACAAATCCTTCAGCCCCGCTCCCAGCAAACCTCGGTGCTCCCCAAAATCCCGTTTTTCACCCCAAAATTCCCTTCCAGCCTCACAAATGAGAAGCACCTTGAATCGTCATAGGCTCTTCCAGCCATGGCAGGGTGGGAATTGTGTCCAACCCAAAAATTTGGGAACCCCCCACAAATCCTTCAGCCCCGCTCCCAGCAAACCTCGGTGCTCCCCAAAACCCCGTTTTTCACCCCAAAATTCCCTTCAAGCCCCACAAATGAGGAGCACCTGGAGTTCCCGAGGCTCTTCCAGCCATGGCAGGGTGGGAAGGGATGGATTTGTGTCCAACCCACATTTTTTGGGAACCCCCCACAAATCCTTCAGCAAGCCTCGGTGCTCCCCAAAACGCCGTTTTTCACCCCAGAATTCCCTTGCAGGCCGGCGCCCGAGGAGCCGCCGGCGTTCCCGCGGGCGCTGTTCCGGCCGCTGGCCGCGGCCTGGGGCGCCGACCAAAGCACTTTAGANCTCCGCGCCCGCCGGCCGCTGCCGCCTCTGCTGCGGCGAGTGCGGCTGGGCCTTCGCCGAGCCGGCGGCGCTGGAGCGGCACCGCAGGCTGCACCAGGAGTCGCGGGAGAAGATCATCGAGGAGATCCAGAAGCTGAACGAGTTCCCGGACGAGGGCCGCGAGGCGCGGCTGCAGTGCCCCAAGTGCGTTTTCGGCACCAACTCCTCCAAGACCTTCGTGCAGCACGCCAAGATGCACGTCAAGGAGAGGAAGGAGCACGCCTCCAGGAGCTCCGGCCTCTTCGGAGAGCTCCGCGACGGTGCCGGGCACGGCCTCTGCAAACCCTTCCAGGCCGACGAGCTGCCGGCGGCGCCGCCCGGCGCGGCGCCCTGCGCGCTCTGCGGCTTCCCGGCGCCCAACGAGCTCATCCTCAAGGAGCACCTGAGGTTCGCCCACTCGCACCTCTCCTGGCAGCCCGAGCCCTTCGAGGACGACCCCAACCAGCCCGGCACCAGCCGCGGCGCCTACAGCCCCGCCCGGCCCGGCCGCTTCGCCGACGCCGAGGCGCTCGGCAGGAGCGACCGGAGCTTCCCGGAGCGGCTCTTGCCGCCGCCGTGCCGGGAGGGTCCCTCCCTGTACGAGCCCGCCTTCGGCTCGGGCCACGCCAGGCTGGACAAGGGCGACGGGGCGGCCAGGAAGGAGCTGCTGCAGGGCCTGCAGCACGCCAGGAAGGCGGCGCCGTATTGCCAGCAGAGCCCGGCGCTGGCCGCGCTCCCCGCGCCCGGAGCCTGCTCGCACCCGGCGCTGCAGCAGCTGAGGAAGAGGGCGGCCGCCCCGCAGCCCGGCGGGGACGGCGTGGCTACCAAACCCCCTGGACATCTGACCACAGGTCATGGTGGCCCTGGTGGCTACCAAACCCCCTGGACATGTGACTTGAGGTTTTGGTGGCCCTGGTGGCTACCAACCCCCCTGGACATCTGATCAAAGATCTTGGTGGTCCTGGTGGCTACCAACCCCCTGGACATGTGACCTGAGGTTCTGGTGGTCCTCGTGGTTACAAACCCCCTGGTCATGTGACCTGAGCTCTTGGTGGTCCTGGTGGCTACCAAACCCCCTGGACATCTGATCAAAGATCTTGGTGGTCCTGGTGGCTACAAAACCCCCTGGACATGTGACTTGAGGTTTTGGTGGCCCTGGTGGCTACAAACTGACCTGGACATGTGATCACAGGTCTTGGTAGCCCTGGTGGCTACCAAACCCCCTGGACATCTGATCAAAGATCTTGGTGGTCCTGGTGGCTACCAACCCCCTGGACATGTGACCTGAGGTTCTGGTGGTCCTCGTGGTTACAAACCCCCTGGTCATGTGACCTGAGCTCTTGGTGGTCCTGGTGGCTACCAAACCCCCTGGACATCTGATCAAAGATCTTGGTGGTCCTGGTGGCTACCAAACCCCCTGGACATGTGACTTGAGGTTTTGGTGGCCCTGGTGGCTACAAACTGACCTGGACATGTGATCACAGGTCTTGGTAGCCCTGGTGGCTACCAAACCCCCTGGACATCTGATCAAAGATCTTGGTGGTCCTGGTGGCTACAAGCCATCCTGGACATGTGACCTGAGCTCTTGGTGGTCCTGGTGGCTACAAACCCCCCTGGACATGTGACCAGAGGTGGATTTTGGGGTTTTTTTGGTGTTTCTGGGTAGGGTTTTGGGGTTCCTGGTGATTTTTGGTGGCCCTGCTCCCACCTGTGACCACTCTTCTCCCTTGCAGTGGCCAACTTCGACCCGGGCACGTTCAGCCTGATGGTTGAACCACCTGAGCTTGGTGGTTTTTGGTGTTTCTGGGTGGGGTTTTTTGGGTTCCTTTTGGTTTTTTTTAGGATTTTTGTGCTCCTGGTGGTTCCTGGTGGCCCTGGTCCCACCTCTGACCGCTTGTCCCTCCTTCCAGTGGCCAACTTCAACCCGGGCACGTTCAGCCTCATGGGGTGGATTTTGGGGTTTCTTGGTGGAGATTTTTGGGTTCCTTTTTGATTTTTTGGGGTTCCTGGTATGGGTTTTTTGGAGTTTTTGGGTTCCTTTTGGGGTTTTTTGGGATTTTTTTGTTCCTTTTGGGTTTTTTTGGGATTTCCGTGCTCCTGGTGGTTCCTGGTGGTCCCAATCCCACCCTGACCACCTGTCCTCCCTTGCAGTGGCCAACTTCGACGTTCAGCCTGATGCGCTGGATCTTGGTGGTTTTTTGGTGTTTCTGGGTGGGGTTTTTTAGGTTCCTTTTGAGTTTTTTTGGGGGGTTTTTGTGTTCCTGGTGGTTCCTGGTGGTCCCAATCCCACCCTGACCACCTGTCCTCCCTTGCAGTGGCCAACTTCGACGTTCAGCCTGATGCGCTGGATCTTGGTGGTTTTTTGGTGTTTCTGGGTGGGGTTTTTTAGGTTCCTTTTGAGTTTTTTTGGGGGGTTTTTGTGTTCCTGGTGGTTCCTGGTGGTCCCAATCCCACCCTGACCACCTGTCCTCCCTTGCAGTGGCCAACTTCGACCCGGGCACGTTCAGCCTGATGCGCTGCGAGTTCTGCGGCGCGGGTTTCGACACGCGGGCGGGGCTCTCGAGCCACGCCCGCGCCCACCTGCGCGACTTCGGCATCACCAACTGGGAGCTCACCGTGTCCCCCATCCACATCCTCAAGGAGCTGCTGGCCACCGCCCCCGAGCACCCGGCGCTGCTGCGCGCCATGGGGCCCTCGCCGGGCCGCGACCCGCACCGCGACCCGCACCGCCAGGATCTCCACCAGGATCTCCACCAGGATCTCCACCAGGATCTCCACCAATTTCCTCCTTTCCCCCTTTTCCCCCAGAATTTCCAAAATTCCCCCTTTTCACCCTAGATTCTCCCCAAATTTCTCCAATTTCCCCTAGAATTCCCAAAATTCCCCTTTCCCCCCCCAAATTCTCCTCAAAATCCCAAATTTCCTCCCAAAACCCCCAATTTGCCTCCAGAATTCCCAAATTTCCTCTTTTTCCCTCCAATTTCCGCCCAGAATCCCCAAAATTCCCCTTTTCCCCCTCAATTTTCCCCAAAATTCCCCATTTTCCCCCCAGAATTCCCAAATTTCCTCCTTTTTCTCCATTTTTCCCTCCAGAATCCCCAAATTTCCCTTTTTCCCCCAAATTCCCCCAATTTCCCTCAAAACCCCCCAATTCCCCCCCAGAATCTCCAAATTTCCCCTTTTTCCCCCTAAATTTCCCCAATTTCCCCCAAATTCCCCCAATTTTCCCCCCAGAATTCCCAAAATTTCCCTTTTTCCCCCCAAATTTTCCCAATTTCCCCCCAATTTCCCCCCAAACCCCCCGAATTCCCCCCCAAAATCCCCGCGGTGTCCCCAGCCGTGTCACCGAGAGCCCCGCGGTGTCCCCGAGAGCCCCGGGGTGTCCCCAGCCCTGTCACCGAGAGCCCCGGGGTGTCACCGAGAGCCCCGCGGTGTCCCCAGCCGTGTCACCGAGAGCCCCGCGGTGTCCCCGAGAGCCCCGGGGTGTCCCCAGCCCTGTCACCGAGAGCCCCGGGGTGTCACCGAGAGCCCCGCGGTGTCCCCAGCCGTGTCACCGAGAGCCCCGCGGTGTCCCCGAGAGCCCCGGGGTGTCCCCAGCCTGTCACCGAGAGCCCCGGGGTGTCACCGAGAGCCCCGGGGTGTCCCCAGCCCTGTCACCGAGAGCCCCGGGGTGTCCCCAGCCCTGTCACCAGGAGCTCTGGGATGTCCCCAGGGTGATCCCCAGGATGTCCCCAACCTGGAGCTCCCAGGGTGTCCCCAGCCCTGTCCCCGAGCTCCCCAGGGTGTCCCCAGCCCTGTCACCAGGAGCTCCAGGATGTCCCCAGCCTGTCACTGGGAGCCTCTGTGGTGTCTCCAGCCCTGTCACCGAGGGGCTCAGGATGTCCCCAAGAGCCCCGGGATGTCCCCAGCCCTGTCACTGAGGGGCTCAGGATGTCCCCAAGAGCCCCGGGATGTCCCCAGCCCTGTCACCAGCAGCCCTGAGGTGTCCCCAGCCCGGAGCTCCCAGGGTGACCCCAGCCCTGTCACTGAGAGCCCCGGGGTGTCACCAGGAGCCCACGGTGTCCCCAGCCCTGTCACTGAGGGGCTCAGGGTGTCCCCAAGAGCCCCGGGGTGTCCCCAGCCCTGTCACTGGGATGTCCCCAGCCCTGTCACCAGCAGCCCTGAGGTGTCCCCAGCCCGGAGCTCCCAGGGTGACCCCAGCCCTGTCACTGAGAGCCCCGGGGTGTCACCAGGAGCCCACGGTGTCCCCAGCCCTGTCACTGAGGGGCTCAGGGTGTCCCCAAGAGCCCCGGGGTGTCCCCAGCCCTGTCACTGGGATGTCCCCAGCCCTGTCACCAGCAGCCCTGAGGTGTCCCCAGCCCAGAGCTCCCAGGGTGTCCCCAGCTCTGTCACCGGGATGTCCCCAGCTTTGTCCCTGAGGGGCTCAGGGATGTCCCCAGCTTTGTCCCCAGGGTGTCCCAGCCCTGTCACCGAGGGGCTCAGGGATGTCCCCAGCTGTCCCTGTCCCTTCTTGTGCCACCCCTCCCTGTCCTGCCCCCTGCAGGGACCTGTCACCTCTCTGTGTCCCCTCCCCTTTAGGACCTGTCACTTCCTGTGTCCCCTCCCTGCAGGGACCTGTCGCAGTCCTGTCCCCTCCCTGCAGGGACTGTCACACCCCTGTCCTGCCCCCTGCAGGGACTGTCACACCCCTGTCCCCTCCCTGCAGGGACCTGTCACACCCCTGTCCCCTCCCCTTTGGGACCTGTCACCTCTCTGTGTCCCCTCCCTGCAGGGACCTGTCACCTCTCTGTGTCCCCTCCCTGCAGGGACCTGTCACCATCTCTGTGTCCCCTCCCCTTTAGGACCTGTCACTGTCCCTGTCCCACCTGTGCAGGGATCTGTCACCACCCCTGTCGTGCCCCCTGCAGGGACTGTCACACCCCTGTCCCCTCCCTGCAGGGACCTGTCACCATCTCTGTGTCCCCTCCCCTTTAGGACCTGTCACCTCTCTGTGTCCCCTCCCTGCAGGGAGATGCCACCACCCTGTCCCCTCCCCTTTAGGATCTGTCACCTTTCCTGTCCCACCCTGTCACCATCTCTGTGTCCCCTCCCCTTGGGGACCTGTCACACCCCTGTCCTGCCCCCTGCAGGGATGTGTCACCTTCTGTGTCCCCTCCCTGCTGGGAGATGCCACCGCCCCTGTGCTGTCCCCTCCCCTTCAGGACTGTCACCTCTCACTGTCCCTGCCCTGTGGGAGGTGCCACCACCCCTGTCCTGTCCCCTGCCTGATGCCACCACGCTGTCCCCTCCCCTTAGGGACGTGTCGCCTCTCAGTGTCCCCTCCCCTTACGGAGCTGTCACTGTCCCTGTCCCCTCCCCTGTCCTGTCCCCTTCAGGAGCTGTCACCGGGCTCAGGATGTCCCCAAGAGCCCCGGGATGTCCCCAGCCCTGTCACTGAGGGGCTCAGGATGTCCCCAAGAGCCCCGGGATGTCCCCAGCCCTGTCACTGAGGGGCTCAGGATGTCCCCAAGAGCCCCGGGATGTCCCCAGCCCTGTCACTGAGGGGCTCAGGATGTCCCCAAGAGCCCCGGGATGTCCCCAGCCCTGTCACTGAGGGGCTCAGGATGTCCCCAAGAGCCCCGGGATGTCCCCAGCCCTGTCACTGAGGGGCTCAGGATGTCCCCAAGAGCCCCGGGATGTCCCCAGCCCTGTCACTGAGGGGCTCAGGATGTCCCCAAGAGCCCCGGGATGTCCCCAGCCCTGTCACTGAGGGGCTCAGGATGTCCCCAAGAGCCCCGGGATGTCCCCAGCCCTGTCACTGAGGGGCTCAGGATGTCCCCAAGAGCCCCGGGATGTCCCCAGCCCTGTCACTGAGGGGCTCAGGATGTCCCCAAGAGCCCCGGGATGTCCCCAGCCCTGTCACTGAGGGGCTCAGGATGTCCCCAAGAGCCCCGGGATGTCCCCAGCCCTGTCACTGAGGGGCTCAGGATGTCCCCAAGAGCCCCGGGATGTCCCCAGCCCTGTCACTGAGGGGCTCAGGATGTCCCCAAGAGCCCCGGGATGTCCCCAGCCCTGTCACTGAGGGGCTCAGGATGTCCCCAAGAGCCCCGGGATGTCCCCAGCCCTGTCACTGAGGGGCTCAGGATGTCCCCAAGAGCCCCGGGATGTCCCCAGCCCTGTCACTGAGGGGCTCAGGATGTCCCCAAGAGCCCCGGGATGTCCCCAGCCCTGTCACTGAGGGGCTCAGGATGTCCCCAAGAGCCCCGGGATGTCCCCAGCCCTGTCACTGAGGGGCTCAGGATGTCCCCAAGAGCCCCGGGATGTCCCCAGCCCTGTCACTGAGGGGCTCAGGATGTCCCCAAGAGCCCCGGGATGTCCCCAGCCCTGTCACTGAGGGGCTCAGGATGTCCCCAAGAGCCCCGGGATGTCCCCAGCCCTGTCACTGAGGGGCTCAGGATGTCCCCAAGAGCCCCGGGATGTCCCCAGCCCTGTCACTGAGGGGCTCAGGATGTCCCCAAGAGCCCCGGGATGTCCCCAGCCCTGTCACTGAGGGGCTCAGGATGTCCCCAAGAGCCCCGGGATGTCCCCAGCCCTGTCACTGAGGGGCTCAGGATGTCCCCAAGAGCCCCGGGATGTCCCCAGCCCTGTCACTGAGGGGCTCAGGATGTCCCCAAGAGCCCCGGGATGTCCCCAGCCCTGTCACTGAGGGGCTCAGGATGTCCCCAAGAGCCCCGGGATGTCCCCAGCCCTGTCACTGAGGGGCTCAGGATGTCCCCAAGAGCCCCGGGATGTCCCCAGCCCTGTCACTGAGGGGCTCAGGATGTCCCCAAGAGCCCCGGGATGTCCCCAGCCCTGTCACTGAGGGGCTCAGGATGTCCCCAAGAGCCCCGGGATGTCCCCAGCCCTGTCACTGAGGGGCTCAGGATGTCCCCAAGAGCCCCGGGATGTCCCCAGCCCTGTCACTGAGGGGCTCAGGATGTCCCCAAGAGCCCCGGGATGTCCCCAGCCCTGTCACTGAGGGGCTCAGGATGTCCCCAAGAGCCCCGGGATGTCCCCAGCCCTGTCACTGAGGGGCTCAGGATGTCCCCAAGAGCCCCGGGATGTCCCCAGCCCTGTCACTGAGGGGCTCAGGATGTCCCCAAGAGCCCCGGGATGTCCCCAGCCCTGTCACTGAGGGGCTCAGGATGTCCCCAAGAGCCCCGGGATGTCCCCAGCCCTGTCACTGAGGGGCTCAGGATGTCCCCAAGAGCCCCGGGATGTCCCCAGCCCTGTCACTGAGGGGCTCAGGATGTCCCCAAGAGCCCCGGGATGTCCCCAGCCCTGTCACTGAGGGGCTCAGGATGTCCCCAAGAGCCCCGGGATGTCCCCAGCCCTGTCACCAGCAGCCCTGAGGTGTCCCCAGCCCGGAGCTCCCAGGGTGACCCCAGCCCTGTCACTGAGAGCCCCGGGGTGTCACCAGGAGCCCACGGTGTCCCCAGCCCTGTCACTGAGGGGCTCAGGGTGTCCCCAAGAGCCCCGGGGTGTCCCCAGCCCTGTCACTGGGATGTCCCCAGCCCTGTCACCAGCAGCCCTGAGGTGTCCCCAGCCCAGAGCTCCCAGGGTGTCCCCAGCTCTGTCACCGGGATGTCCCCAGCTTTGTCCCTGAGGGGCTCAGGGATGTCCCCAGCTTTGTCCCCAGGGTGTCCCAGCCCTGTCACCGAGGGGCTCAGGGATGTCCCCAGCTGTCCCTGTCCCTTCTTGTGCCACCCCTCCCTGTCCTGCCCCCTGCAGGGACCTGTCACCTCTCTGTGTCCCCTCCCCTTTAGGACCTGTCACTTCCTGTGTCCCCTCCCTGCAGGGACCTGTCGCAGTCCTGTCCCCTCCCTGCAGGGACTGTCACACCCCTGTCCTGCCCCCTGCAGGGACTGTCACACCCCTGTCCCCTCCCTGCAGGGACCTGTCACACCCCTGTCCCCTCCCCTTTGGGACCTGTCACCTGTCCCCTCCCACCCCGTGCTGGGACCTGTCACCATCCCTGTGCTGTCCCCTGCGGGGATTTGTCACCTCTCTGTGTCCCTCCCCTTTAGGACCTGTCACCGCTCTGTGTCCCCTCCCCTGCGGGGATTTGTCACCTCTCTGTGTCCCTCCCCTTTAGGACCTGTCACACCCCTGTCCCCTGCACAGGAATGTGCCACCACCCCTGTCCTGTCCCCTGCAGGGACTGTCACACCCCTGTCCCCTCCCCTCAGGGACCTGTCCCCTGTCCCCTCCCTGCAGGGACCTGTCACTGTCTCTGTCCCCTCCCCTTTAGGACCTGTCACCTCTCTGTGTCCCCTCCCTGCAGGGAGATGCCACCACCCTGTCCCCTCCCCTTTAGGATCTGTCACCTTTCCTGTCCCACCCTGTCACCATCTCTGTGTCCCCTCCCCTTGGGGACCTGTCACACCCCTGTCCTGCCCCCTGCAGGGATGTGTCACCTTCTGTGTCCCCTCCCTGCTGGGAGATGCCACCGCCCCTGTGCTGTCCCCTCCCCTTCAGGACTGTCACCTCTCACTGTCCCTGCCCTGTGGGAGGTGCCACCACCCCTGTCCTGTCCCCTGCCTGATGCCACCACGCTGTCCCCTCCCCTTAGGGACGTGTCGCCTCTCAGTGTCCCCTCCCCTTACGGAGCTGTCACTGTCCCTGTCCCCTCCCCTGTCCTGTCCCCTTCAGGAGCTGTCACCGCTCTGGTGGCACTGCCACTGTCCCTGTCCCCTGCCCTGTCCTGTCCCCTTCAGGAGCTGTCACCTCTCTGGTGGCACTGCCACTGTCCCTGTCCCCTCCCCTGTCCTGTCCCCATCAGGAGCTGTCACCTCTCTGGTGGCACTGCCACTGTCCCTGTCCCCTCCCCTCAGGGACCTGGCTCTGTGCTGTCCCCTGTGGGGAGATGCCACCACCCCTGTCCTGTCCTGTCCCCTGCCACTGTCCCTGTCCCTGTCCTGTCCCCTGCCACCACCCCTGTTCTGTCACCTGCAGGGACCTGCCACTGACCCTGTCCTGTCACCTGTGGGGACCTGGCTCTGTCCCTGTCCCCAAACCCCACCTGGAACACCCCAAACCCCCCCTGGGTCCCCCCAAACCCACCTGGCTCCCCCCAAACCCCTCTGGAACACCCCAAACCCCACCTGGAACACCCCAAACCCCACCTGGAACACCCCAAATCCCTCTGGAACACCCCAAACCCCCCTGGATCCCCCCAAATCCCCCTGGAACACCCCAAACCCCCGTCCCTGA
>NW_024368153.1:23256-27421 GCF_014805655.1 Passer montanus
AAACCCCCCCGGATCCCCCCCAAATCCCCATCCCTGACTCCCAGCTGCTCCCCGCAGTGCTGGCTCCCGACGAGGACGACTTGGTGGCCATGGAGGTGACGTCCCCTCCCCCCATCCCCAAAAAATCCGGGAGCTCGGCGCTGGAGCCGCCCCCGCCCCGCCTCGGGACCAAGCTGAGCCCGGAGCCCCCCGGCAGCAAGGCCGAGCCCCAGGACTCCAAAGGTCAGGATTTCCCCGGATTTTCCCAAATTCTCCTCGGATTTTGGCACTCAGACCCCACCCAGGGGCGTTTTTAGGGTTAATTAATGGGGGAGTTGACGAGGGGGGATTGTTCTGTTTGGGGTCCAGAGGGGTTGGAATTCTTTGGGATCAGCTCCCAAGCTTTCCTCCTCATTCCCCTCATTATGAGATTGGATTTATCCTGATTTTTTTCCCATTTTTTCCGTGTTTTTTCCCCGTTTTTCAGCTCCCAGCCTGGCCACATGTGAGGCGTGCAGCTCCTGCTGTGATCCCAAAACTGGGGCTGGGAGGGGCTGGAATTCTTTGGGATCAGCTCCCAAGCTTTCCTCCCTGTCCTTCCTCATTCCCTGAGAATGGATTCGCTCTGAGATTGGATTTATCCTGGTTTTTTTCCCATTTTTTTCCTGTTTTTCCCCATTTTCCAGCCCCTAACCTCACTCCCTGTGAGGCGTCCAGCTCCTGCTGTGATCCCAAAACGCCCACCCAGGGGCGTTTTAGGGTTAATTAATGGGGGAGTTAACGAGGGGGGATTGTCCGGCTTGGGGTCCAGAGGTGGGGCTGGGAGGGGCTGGAATTCTTTGGGATTGGTTCCTAAGTTTTCCTCCTCATTCCCCTCGCTTTGAAATTGGATTTATTCTGCTTTTTTCCCATTTTTCTGTGGTTTTTCCCATTTTCCAGCCCCCAGCCTGACCACCTGTGAGCTGCCCATTCCAATCCCAAATCCAGGACCTGTCCTTCCTCATTCCCTGAGAATGGATTCGCTCTGAGATTGGATTTATCCTGGTTTTTTTCCCATTTTTTTCCTGTTTTTCCCCATTTTCCAGCCCCTAACCTCACTCCCTGTGAGGCGTCCAGCTCCTGCTGTGATCCCAAAACTGGGGCTGGGAGGGGCTGGAATTCTTTGGGATCGGCTCCCAAGTTTTCCTCCTCATCCCCCTCGCTCTGAGATTGGATTTACCCCGAATTTTTCCCATTTTTCCATGTTTTTCCCCATTTTCCAGCCCCCAGCCTGACCACCTGTGAGCTGCCCATTCCAATCCCAAATCCAGGACTGTAGGCGACACTCAGGAGCTGATCCCAAGTGATTTTTAACCCCCAATTTCCCATTTTTCCCCATTTCCAGCCCCCAGCCTGACCACCTGCAAGGTGTGCAGTGCCTGCTCCCATCCCAAATCCAGGACTGCGGAGGGAATTCAGGAGCTGATCCCAAGTGATTTTTAACCCTTATTTCCCTTTTTCCAGCCCCCAGCCTGACCACGTGCGAGGTGTGCGGCGCCTGCTCCAACCCCATAACCGTGTCCCTGTTTGAGCCAATCCCAAGTGATTTTTAACCCCCAATTTCCCATTTTTCCCCATTTCCAGCCCCCAGCCTGACCACCTGCGAGGCATCTGCTTTTCCTCCCTGTCCTTCCTCATTCCCTGAGAATGGATTCGCTCTGAGATTGGATTTATCCTGGTTTTTTTCCCATTTTTTTCCTGTTTTTCCCCATTTTCCAGCCCCTAACCTCACTCCCTGTGAGGCGTCCAGCTCCTGCTGTGATCCCAAAACTGGGGCTGGGAGGGGCTGGAATTCTTTGGGATCGGCTCCCAAGTTTTCCTCCTCATCCCCCTCGCTCTGAGATTGGATTTACCCCGAATTTTTCCCATTTTTCCATGTTTTTCCCCATTTTCCAGCCCCCAGCCTGACCACCTGCGAAGTGCCCGCTCCGATCCCAAAACCAGGATTAGGGTGGCAACTCAAGAGCTCATCCCAAGTGATTTTTAACCCCAATTTCCCATTTTTCCCCATTTCCAGCCTGACCACCTGCGAGGTGCCTGCTCCAATCCCAAATCCAGGACTGTGGAGCCGATCCCAAGTGATTTTTAACCCCAATTTCCCATTTTTCCCCATTTCCAGCCTGACCACCTGCGAGGTGCCTGCTCCAATCCCAAATCCAGGACTGTGGAGCCGATCCCAAGTGATTTTTAACCCCAATTTCCCATTTTTCCCCATTTCCAGCCTGACCACCTGCGAGGTGCCTGCTCCAATCCCAAATCCAGGACTGTGGAGCCGATCCCAAGTGATTTTTAACCCCAATTTCCCATTTTTCCCCATTTCCAGCCTGACCACCTGCGAGGTGCCTGCTCCAATCCCAAATCCAGGACTGTGGAGCCGATCCCAAGTGATTTTTAACCCCAATTTCCCATTTTTCCCCATTTCCAGCCTGACCACCTGCGAGGTGCCTGCTCCAATCCCAAATCCAGGACTGTGGAGCCGATCCCAAGTGATTTTTAACCCCAATTTCCCATTTTTCCCCATTTCCAGCCTGACCACCTGCGAGGTGCCTGCTCCAATCCCAAATCCAGGACTGTGGAGCCGATCCCAAGTGATTTTTAACCCCAATTTCCCATTTTTCCCCATTTCCAGCCTGACCACCTGCGAGGTGCCTGCTCCAATCCCAAATCCAGGACTGTGGAGCCGATCCCAAGTGATTTTTAACCCCAATTTCCCATTTCTCCCGATTTTTTGCAGCCCCCAGCCTGACCACGTGCGAGGTGTGCGGTGCCTGCTGCACTCCCATAACCGTGTCCCTGTTTGAGCCGATCCCAAGTGATTTTTAACCCCCAATTTCCTGTTTTTTGCAGCCCCCAACCTGACCACCTGTGAGGTGCCCACTCCAATCCCATAACCGTGTCTCTGTTTGAGCCGATCCCAAGTGATTTTTAACCCCTATTTCCCATTTTTCCCCCATTTCCAGCCCCCAGCCTGACCACGTGCGAGGTGTGCGGTGCCTGCTGCACTCCCATAACCGTGTCCCTGTTTGAGCCGATCCCAAGTGATTTTTAACCCCTATTTCCCATTTTTCCCCCATTTCCAGCCCCCAGCCTGACCACCTGCGAGGCATCTGCTCTAATCCCAAAACCAGGACTGTGGAAACTGATCCTAAGTGATTTTTAACCCCTAATTTCCCATTTCTCCCTATTTTTGCAGCCCCCAGCCTGACCACGTGCGAGGTGTGCGGCGCCTGCTCCCATCCCAAAACCAGGACTGTGTGGAGCCAATCCCAAGTGATTTTTAACCCCCAATTTCCCATTTTTCCCCATTTCCAGCCCCCAGCCTGACCACCTGCGAGGCGCCCGCTCCAATCCCAAAACGAGGAGTAGGGTGGGAACTCAGGAGCTCATCCTCAGTGGTTTTTAACCCCAATTTCCCATTTTTCCCCATTTTTTGCAGCCCCCAGCCTGACCACGTGCGAGGTGTGCGGCGCCTGCTTCGATCCCAAAACCAGGACTGTGTGGGAACTGATCCCAAGTGATTTTTAACCCTTATTTCCCATTTTTTGCAGCCCCCAGCCTGACCACGTGCGAGGTGTGCGGCGCCTGCTTCGATCCCAAAACCAGGACTGTGTGGGAACTGATCCCAAGTGATTTTTAACCCTTATTTCCCATTTTTTGCAGCCCCCAGCCTGACCACGTGCGAGGTGTGCGGCGCCTGCTTCGAGACGCGCAAGGGGCTCTCGAGCCACGCGCGCTCCCACCTGCGCCAGCTCGGCGTGGCCGAGTCCGAGAGCTCGGGGGCCCCCATCGACCTCCTGTACGAGCTGGTGCGCCACAAGCCCAAGGCCGAGGGCCCCGCGCTGGCCAAGAAGTCGGCGGGCTCGCCCAAGGAGCCGGGCGCGCCGCGGCCGCCGCTGCTGCTGCTGCCCAAGCCCGAGGGCTCCGTCAACAAGGCCATCAAGTCCCCGCCGGGCTTCGCCAAGGCCCTGGGCCGGCCGGGCTCGCCGGGGCTGCGCAAGGCGCCGGCGCCGCTGCCCGGCTCGCCCAAGGCGGCCGAGGAGAAGGGAGCCAAGCTGGCGCTCAGCCCGCTGCCCGCCGAGGCCAAGTGGGCGCCCGACGAGGACGGGCCGCTCAACCTCAGTGAGTGGCGGGGGGTCTGGGGGGGTTG
>NW_024368153.1:27878-46209 GCF_014805655.1 Passer montanus
ATTGGGGTTTGGGGGGTTTAGTGGGGGTTTAGGGGTGTTTAGTGGGGTTACATAGGGTTTGGGGGGGTTTTAGTGGGGGTTTGGGGGGGTTTAGTGGGGTTTTATGGGCTTTTATTGGGGTTTAATGGGGTTTTATCTGGGTTTAATGAGGTTTAGTGGGGTTTTATGGGGTTTTATTGGGGTTTAGTGGGGTTTTATCTGGGCTTAATGGTGTTTAGTGTGGTTTTATCTGGGTTTAATGGTGTTTAGTGTGGTTTTATGGGGGTTTAGTGGGGTTTTATGGGGTTTTATTGGGGTTTAGTGGGGTTTTATCTGGGCTTAATGGTGTTTAGTGTGGTTTTATCTGGTTTTATTGGCGTTTAGTTGGGTTTTATTGGGGTTTAATGGTGTTTAGTGTGGTTTTATCTGGGTTTAATGGTGTTTAGTGTGGTTTTATGGGGGTTTAGTGGGGTTTTATGGGGTTTTATTGGGGTTTAGTGGGGTTTTATCTGGGCTTAATGGGGTTTAGTGTGGTTTTATCTGGGTTTTATGGGGTTTTGTTGGCATTTAGTGGGGTTTTATGGGATTTTATTGGGGTTTTACTGGGGCTTAGTGGGGTTTGCTCTTCCTCCTGCTCCTCCTCCTCTTCTTTTCCTCTCCCGTCTCTTTCTCCCGAGCTTCCTCTTCCTCCTCCTGCTCCTCTTTTTCCTTCCTCTTCCTCCTCCTCCTGGCACAAACACGCCCTGGGCAGGAACACAAATCCCTCTTATCCCAAAGCTCCCAGCACCCCGGGAATCCCCTGGGCCCCAAACCCCCAAATTTGGGATCTCCACCAGCGCCTTTTAACCCCTTCGGTGCCGTGTTCCCAGCCTCGGGCTCAGAGCTGTGCTGCAACATCCGCTGCGAGTTCTGTGGGGAGTTCCCTGGGAACCCCAATTCCCTTATCCCAAATCTCCCAGAACCCTGGGAATCCCCTCAGCCCCAAACCCCCAAATTTGGGATCTCCACCAGCACTTTTTAACCCCTTCGGTGCTGTGTTCCCAGCTGGGGCTCGGAGCCGTCCCACAACACCCACTGTGAGCTCTGCGGGGAATTCCCTGGGAACCCCAACTTCCCTTATCCCACAACTTCGCTTTCCCAGGAATCCCCACAGCCCCAAACCCCCACCAGCACCTTTTAACCCCTTCTCTCCCTTCTCTCCCGCTTCCCCAGCCTCGGGCTCGGAGCCGTGCCGCGACACCCGCTGCGAGTTCTGCGGGGAGTTCCCTGGGAACCCCCTCATCCCTTTCCCGGGAATCCCCACAGCCCCAAACCTTCACCAGCACCTTTTAACCCCTTCTCTCCCGCGTTGCCAGCCTCGGGCTCGGAGCCGTGCCGCGACATCCGCTGCGAGTTCTGCGGGGAGTTCTTTGAGAACCGCTCTGGGCATTTCAGGGATGCTTTGAGCTCCTCCGAGGGATTTTGGGGCTCTAAAGCCCCATCCCAGAGGGTTCCTTCCCTCCCTAATCCCAGATTTCCCCTCCCCAGCCTCGCAGGCAGACCCGGTGTGCGACATCCGCTGGCTCGAGGCTCATTCTGGGGATTTTGGGAGCTCATCCCAGGGAGTTTAGGAGCTCATCCCGGGAATTTGTTTGGGGTTTCAGGGCTCATCTCAGTGATTTGGGACCCTGAGATCCCATCCCAGGGGGTTCCTTCCCTCCCTATTCCCAAATTTCCCCCCTGGCAGCCTCCTGCGTGGACCTGGTACGTGACATCCCCAGGATTTTGGGATGCTCTGAGCTCCTGCTATGGATTTAGGGACCCAAAATCTCATCCCAGGGAGTTCCATCCCTCCCTAATCCCAGATTTCCCCTCTCCAGCCTCTCGAGCAGACCCGGTGCGCGACATCCACTGGCTCAGGGCTCATCCTAGGAATTTGGGACCCAAAACCCCATCCCAGAGGGTTCCATCCCTCCCTAATCCCAAATTTCCCCCCTCCAGCCTTGCAGGCAGACCCGGTGCGCGACATCCGCTGTCTTAGTGCTCATTCTGGGGATTTTGGGATGCTCTGAGCCCATCCAGGGAGTTCCATCCCTCCCTAATCCCGAATTTCCCCTCTCCCTGCAGCCTCGCGGGCGGACCCGGTGCGCGGATCCCAAATTTCCCCCCTCCAGCCTCTTGAGCAGACCCGGTGCGCGACATCCCCAGGGTTTTGGGATGCTCTGAGCTCATTCTGGGGATTTTGGGGATGCTTTGAGCTCCTCCGAAGGATTTAGGGACCCGAGATCTCATCCCAGGGAGATCCATCCCTCCCTAATCCCAGATTTCCCCTCTCCCTGCAGCCTCGCGGGCGGACCCGGTGCGCCACATCCGCTGGCCTGGGGCTCATCCTGGGATTTTGGGGCTCTAAAACCCCATCCCAGAGAGTTCCATCCCTCCCTAATCCCAAATTTTCCCCCTCCAGCCTCGCGGGCAGACCTGGTGCGTGACATCTGCTGCCCTGGGGCTCATCCTGGGGAGTTTAGGAGCTCATCCTGGGAATTTGGGACCCAAAACCCCATCCAGGGGGTTCCATCCCTCCCTAATCCCAGATTTCTCCTCTCCAGCCTCCCGGGCGGACCCGGTGTGCCACATCCCCAGGGTTTTAGGATGCTCTGAGCTCACCCCAGGCATTTTGGGGATGCTTTGAGCTCCTCCAAAGGATTTTGGGTCTCTAAAACGCCATCCCAGAGGGTTCCATCCCTCCCTAATCCCAAATTTCCCCCCTCCAGCCTCGCGGGCAGACCTGGTGCGCCACATCCGCTGTCTTAGTGCTCATCCCGGGGATTTTGGGGTGCTCTGAGCCCATCCAGGGAGTTCCATCCCTCCCTAATCCGGGCAAGGCGCTGCCCCCGGGGCTGGCCCTGGGCAAGCCGGGCTCGGGGCTGGCCCTGGCGCCGCTGGGCTCCAAGAACGCGCCCGGAGCCTTCCTGGCCGCCAAGAGGCCGCTGGGCGACGAGAGGCTGGGCGGGCACGGCGAGGCCAAGCACAAAGCCTTCGAGCTGGGCTTCAAGGCCAAGGCCCTGCACGACAAGGCCTGTGAGTGCCATGGGGGAAGAAATCCAAGCCCTGCCTCATCAAGAAGGAGCCGCCGCTGCCGCCGGGGCTGGAGCCGGGCGCGGGGCTGGGCGAGGACGGCGCGGAGCCCAAGGCGCCGCCGGGGCAGTGCTGGGGGGATTCATGCAGTTTTTGGGGTTTTGGGGTGGTTTTGGGGTGATTGGGATGGTTTTTGGGGTGTTTTTGGGATCTTTGGGATGTTTTTGGGATGGGCTGGGTGGGCACGGCGAGGCCAAGCACAAAGCCTTCAAGCTGGGCTTCAAGGCCAAGGCCCTCCACGACAAGGCCTGTGAGTGCCCAGGGGGGAATAATGGGAATTTTGGGGTTTTTGGGATCTTTGAGGTGGTTTTTGGATGGTTTTGGGATCTTGGAGATGGTTTTAGGAAAGCTTTTGGGGTGTTTTTGGGAAGGGCTGGGCGGGCACGGCGAGGCCAAGCACAAAGCCTTCGAGCTGGGCTTCAAGGCCAAGGCCCTGCACGACAAGGCCTGTGAGTGCTGAGGGGAAATCATAGGAATTCATGGGAGTTTGGATGGTTTGGGGATGGTTTTGGGATCTTTGAGATGGTTTTGGGATGGTTTTGGGGTGTTTTTGGGATGGGCTGGGTGGGCACGGCGAGGCCAAGCACAAAGCCTTCAAGCTGGGCTTCAAGGCCAAGGCCCTGCACGACAAGGCCTGTGAGTCCTGAGGGGAAATCACACGAATTTTGGGGTTTTGGGATGATTTTGGGGTGGTTGGGATGATTTTGTGATGTCTTTGGGATGTTTTTGGCATTGGCTGGGAGCACTTGTTCTTTCCCAATTTTTTTTCCCATTTTTTGCCCATTTTTCCCCATTTTCTCCATCTATTTTCCCAATTTTTTCCCCATTTTTCTCTCTTCTCCCTGCTGTGAGCTGTACTTTGAGAGCAGGAAGGCTCTGCCCAGCCTCGCCCGGGCGCACCTGCGGCACTCTGGGCACTGCCCATACCCCATTTTCTGTATAAATAACCCCATTTTTTCCCCATTTTTCCCCGTTTTTCCCCATTTCCTGTGTTCCCCAGCAGCAGAGGCGTGCTGCGAGCTGTGCGGGCTGTACTTTGAGAACAGGAAGGCGCTGGCCAGCCACGCCCGGGCGCACCTGCGGCACTCTGGGCACTGCCCATACCCCATTTCCCCCATTCTAACCCCATTTTTTTGGGTGTTAATTCCCGTGCCGCGGCCGCCGCCGCGCGTGCGCCCGGTGCCCGCGCTGGTGCCGCGCCCGCCGCAGACCTCGCTGGTCAAGTTCGTGGGCAACATCTACACCCTCAAGTGCAGGTGGGGCTGGGGCCACTGCCCCATTTCCCAGCCATTTTTGGGGTGGTTTTCCTGGTTTTCCCCCACTCTTCCATCCCTGGGTTTGGTTCTTTTCCCTCTTTTCCTGCATTTCCCCATTTTCCTGCTCTTCCATCTCTGTTTTTGGCTCTTTCCCTTCCTTTACCTCCATTTCCCCCCTTTTCCTGCATTTCCCCATTTTCCTGCTCCTCCCTCCCTGTTTTTGGCCCTCAAGTGCAGGTGGGGCTGGGGCCACTGCCCCATTGCCCAATTTCCCAGCCGTTTTTGGGGTGGTTTTGCCGATTTTCCCCGCTCTTCCCTCCCTGGTTTCGGCTCTTTGTCCCCATTTTCCCGCTCTTCCCTCCCTGTTTTTGGCTCTTTCCCCCTCTTTTCCTTCATTTCCCTCCTTTTCCTGCTCTTCCCTCGCTGTTTTTGGCTCTTTTTCTCCATTTTCCTGCTCTTCCCTCGCTGTTTTTGGCTCTTTTTCTCCATTTTCCTGCTCTTCCCTCCCTGGTTTTGGCTCTTTCCCTCCCGCCCTTTTCCTGCTGAAACCAGGGAATTCCTGCCTGAAACCCGGGAATTCTTCCTGAAATCTGGGAATTACTCCTGAAATCTGGGAATTCGTGCCCAAAACGTGGGAATTCATCCTGAAATCTCAGAATTCCAAAACCCAGAAATTCCCTCCCCAAACCCCGGAATTCCCTCCCCAAACCCGGAATTCCCTCCCCAAACCCCAGAATTCCTCCCCAAACCCCGGAATTCCTCCCCAAACCCCAGAATTCCCTCCCCAGACCCTGGAATTCCCTCCCCAAACCCCGGAATTCCCCCCAAACCCCGGAATTCCTCCAGGAATTCCTCCCAAACCCCGGAATTCCCTCCCCAAACCCCAGAATTCCTCCCCAAACCCCGGAAGCTGCGAGCTGTGCGGGCTGTACTTTGAGAACATCCCAGCCCTGGCCAGCCACGCCCGCGCGCCCCCGCGACACTCTGAGCACTGCCCATACCCCATTTCCCCCATTCTAACCCCATTTTTTGGGTATTAATTCACATTTTTCCCCGTTCCCAGCAGCAGAGGCGTGCTGCGAGCTGTGCGGGCTGTACTTCGAGAACAGGAAGGCGCTGGCCAGCCACGCCCGGGCGCACCTGCGGCAGTTCGGGGTCACCGAGTGGTGCGTGAACGGCTCCCCCATCGAGACGCTGCGCGAGTGGATCCGGCACCGGCCGCACAAGGCGGGCGCCTACCGCAGCTACATCCAGGGCGGGCGCCCCTTCTCCAAGAAGTTCCGGAGCTCGGCGCACCCGCGGGAGCCGCGCGGCGCCCTGGCCGTGCCCTTCCTGCCCAAGGGCGGGCTGGCGGCCGAGGCGGCGCTGGGCGACTGCGGCAAGGGCCCCGAGGGCGCGGCCGACCGGGGCCTGGGCTCGCCCCTGGGGCTGGTCAAGGTGGAGGAGCAGAGGGGCAACTTCAGCAGTGAGTGAGGGGGTGAAAAAATGGGAAATGTGGGCTTTGGGGGGGGAAATGTGGGGTTTGGGAATGGGAAATGTGGGGTTTGGGGTGGGAAAAATGGGATTTATGGGGTTGGGAAATGTGGGGTTTGGAATGGGAAATGTGGGGTTTGGAATGTGAAATGTGGGGCCTGGGCTCGTCCCTGGGGCTGGTCAAGGTGGAGGAGCAGAGGGGCAACTTCAGCAGTGAGTGATGGGGGCATTGGGAAAATGGGAAATGTGGGCTTTGGGGTGGGAAATGTGGGGTTTGGAATGGGAAATGTGGGGTTTGGAATGTGAAATGTGGGGCCTGGGCTCGTCCCTGGGGCTGGTCAAGGTGGAGGAGCAGAGGGGCAACTTCAGCAGTGAGTGATGGGGGCATTGGGAAAATGGGAAATGTGGGCTTTGGGGTGGGAAATGTGGGGTTTGGAATGGGAAATGTGGGGTTTGGAATGTGAAATGTGGGGCCTGGGCTCGTCCCTGGGGCTGGTCAAGGTGGAGGAGCAGAGGGGCAACTTCAGCAGTGAGTGATGGGGGCATTGGGAAAATGGGAAATGTGGGCTTTGGGGTGGGAAATGTGGGGTTTGGAATGGGAAATGTGGGGTTTGGAATGTGAAATGTGGGGCCTGGGCTCGTCCCTGGGGCTGGTCAAGGTGGAGGAGCAGAGGGGCAACTTCAGCAGTGAGTGATGGGGGCATTGGGAAAATGGGAAATGTGGGCTTTGGGGTGGGAAATGTGGGGTTTGGAATGGGAAATGTGGGGTTTGGGACTGGGGGATGCTGGTGGGAATGGGAGTGGAAATGAAATATGGGATTTAGGAATGGGGTCATGAATGGGGATGGGGATGGGAATGTGAAATTGGGAATGGGAATAGGAATGGGGACAGGATTGGGAATGGGAATGGGGCTGGGGATGGGATGGGAGTGGGAATGGGATTGGGGATAAAATGGGAATATGGATTAGGAATGTGAAATTGGGAATGGGGACAGGACTGAGGAATTGGGGACAGGAATGGGGAATGGGGGATGGGAACGGAGATGTGAAATTGGGAATGGGGACAGGAATGGGGAATGGGATTGGGGAATGGGGACAGGACTGGGGAACTGAGGACAGGAATGGGGACAGGAATGGGGACAGGACTGGGAATTGGGAATGGGAATGGTGATGTGAAATGGGGAATGGGGACAGGATTGGGGAATTGGAAACAGGATTGGGGAATTGGGGACAGGATTGGGATTGGGGACAGGATTGGGGACAGGATTGGGAATGGGGACAGGATTGGGATTGGGGACAGGATTGGGGACAGGATTGGGAATGGGGACAGGATTGGGATTGGGGACAGGATTGGGGACAGGATTGGGAATGGGGACAGGATTGGGATTGGGGACAGGATTGGGGACAGGATTGGGAATGGTGACAGGAGCCGCCGCGCGTGCGCCCGGTGCCCGCGCTGGTGCCGCGCCCGCCGCAGACCTCGCTGGTCAAGTTCGTGGGCAACATCTACACCCTCAAGTGCAGGTGGGGCTGGGGCCACTGCCCCATTTCCCAGCCATTTTTGGGGTGGTTTTCCTGGTTTTCCCCCACTCTTCCATCCCTGGGTTTGGTTCTTTTCCCTCTTTTCCTGCATTTCCCCATTTTCCTGCTCTTCCATCTCTGTTTTTGGCTCTCTCCCTTCCTTTACCTCCATTTCCCCCCTTTTCCTGCATTTCCCCATTTTCCTGCTCCTCCCTCCCTGTTTTTGGCCCTCAAGTGCAGGTGGGGCTGGGGCCATTTCCCCATTTCCCAGCCGTTTTTGGGGTGGTTTTGCCAATTTTCCCCGCTCTTCCATCCCTGGTTTTGGCTCTTTTTCCCCATTTTTCTGCTCTTCCCTCCCTGGTTTTGGCTCTTTCCCCTTTTTTCCTGCATTCCCCTCCTTTTCCTGCTCTTCCCTACCTGGTTTTGGCTCTTTCCCCTTTTTTCCTGCATTCCCATCCTTTTCCTGCTCTTCCCTCCCTGGTTTTGGCTCTTTTCCCCTCTTTTCCTTCATTTCCCTCCTTTACCTGCTCTTCCCTCCCTGGTTTTGGCTCTTTTCCCCTCTTTTCCTTCATTTCCCTCCTTTACCTGCTCTTCCCTCCCTGGCTTTGGCTCTTTTCCCTCTTTTCCTGCATTTCCCCCCTTTTCCGGATATTCCCTCCCTGGTTTTAGCTCTTTCCCCCTCTTTTCCTTCATTTCCCTCCTTTTCCTGCTCTTCCCTCCCTGTTTTTGGCTCTTTTCCCCCATTTTCCTGCTCTTCCCTCCCTGGTTTCAGCTCTTTTCCCCCATTTTCCTGCTCTTCCATCCCTGGGTTTGGCTCTTTTCCTGCTCTTCCATCTGTGTTTTTGGCTCTTTTCCCTCTTTTCCTGCATTTCCCTCCTTTTCCTGCCCTTCCCTCCCTGTTTTTGGCTCTTTTCCTGCTCTTCCCTTCCTGTTTTTGGCTCTTTTCCTGCTCTTCCCTTCCTGTTTTTGGCTCTTTTCCTGCTCTTCCATCTGTGTTTTTGGCTCTTTTCCTGCTCTTCCCTTCCTGTTTTTGGCTCTTTTCCTGCTCTTCCCTTCCTGTTTTTGGCTCTTTTCCTGCTCTTCCCTTCCTGTTTTTGGCTCTTTTCCTGCTCTTCCCTTCCTGTTTTTGGCTCTTTTCCTGCTCTTCCCTTCCTGTTTTTGGCTCTTTTCCTGCTCTTCCCTTCCTGTTTTTGGCTCTTTTCCTGCTCTTCCCTTCCTGTTTTTGGCTCTTTTCCTGCTCTTCCCTTCCTGTTTTTGGCTCTTTTCCTGCTCTTCCCTTCCTGTTTTTGGCTCTTTTCCTGCTCTTCCCTTCCTGTTTTTGGCTCTTTTCCTGCTCTTCCCTTCCTGTTTTTGGCTCTTTTCCTGCTCTTCCCTTCCTGTTTTTGGCTCTTTTCCTGCTCTTCCCTTCCTGTTTTTGGCTCTTTTCCTGCTCTTCCCTTCCTGTTTTTGGCTCTTTTCCTGCTCTTCCCTTCCTGTTTTTGGCTCTTTTCCTGCTCTTCCCTTCCTGTTTTTGGCTCTTTTCCTGCTCTTCCCTTCCTGTTTTTGGCTCTTTTCCTGCTCTTCCCTTCCTGTTTTTGGCTCTTTTCCTGCTCTTCCCTTCCTGTTTTTGGCTCTTTTCCTGCTCTTCCCTTCCTGTTTTTGGCTCTTTTCCTGCTCTTCCCTTCCTGTTTTTGGCTCTTTTCCTGCTCTTCCCTTCCTGTTTTTGGCTCTTTTCCTGCTCTTCCCTTCCTGTTTTTGGCTCTTTTCCTGCTCTTCCCTTCCTGTTTTTGGCTCTTTTCCTGCTCTTCCCTTCCTGTTTTTGGCTCTTTTCCTGGCCGCGGCCGCCGCCGCGCGTGCGCCCGGTGCCCGCGCTGGTGCCGCGCCCGCCGCAGACCTCGCTGGTCAAGTTCGTGGGCAACATCTACACCCTCAAGTGCAGGTGGGGCTGGGGCCACTGCCCCATTTCCCAGCCATTTTTGGGGTGGTTTTCCTGGTTTTCCCCCACTCTTCCATCCCTGGGTTTGGTTCTTTTCCCTCTTTTCCTGCATTTCCCCATTTTCCTGCTCTTCCATCTCTGTTTTTGGCTCTCTCCCTTCCTTTACCTCCATTTCCCCCCTTTTCCTGCATTTCCCCATTTTCCTGCTCCTCCCTCCCTGTTTTTGGCCCTCAAGTGCAGGTGGGGCTGGGGCCATTTCCCCATTTCCCAGCCGTTTTTGGGGTGGTTTTGCCAATTTTCCCCGCTCTTCCATCCCTGGTTTTGGCTCTTTTTCCCCATTTTTCTGCTCTTCCCTCCCTGGTTTTGGCTCTTTCCCCTTTTTTCCTGCATTCCCCTCCTTTTCCTGCTCTTCCCTACCTGGTTTTGGCTCTTTCCCCTTTTTTCCTGCATTCCCATCCTTTTCCTGCTCTTCCCTCCCTGGTTTTGGCTCTTTTCCCTCTTTTCCTGCATTTCCCCCCTTTTCCGGATATTCCCTCCCTGGTTTTAGCTCTTTCCCCCTCTTTTCCTTCATTTCCCTCCTTTTCCTGCTCTTCCCTCCCTGTTTTTGGCTCTTTTCCCCCATTTTCCTGCTCTTCCCTCCCTGTTTTTGGCTCTTTTCCCCCATTTTCCTGCTCTTCCCTCCCTGGTTTCAGCTCTTTTCCCCCATTTTCCTGCTCTTCCATCCCTGGGTTTGGCTCTTTTCCTGCTCTTCCATCTGTGTTTTTGGCTCTTTCCCCCTCTTTTCCTGCATTTCCCTCCTTTTCCTACTCTTCCCTTCATGTTTTTGGCTCTCCTCCTTTTCCTGCCCTTCCCTCCCTGTTTTTGGCTCTTTTCCTGCTCTTCCCTTCCTGTTTTTGGCTCTTTTCCTGCTCTTCCCTTCCTGTTTTTGGCTCTTTTCCTGCTCTTCCATCTGTGTTTTTGGCTCTTTCCCCCTCTTTTCCTGCATTTCCCTCCTTTTCCTACTCTTCCCTTCATGTTTTTGGCTCTCTTCCCTCTTTTCCTGCATTTCCTGCATTTTCCTGCCCTTCCCTTTGTGTTTTTGGCTCTTTTCCCCCATTTTCCTGCCCTTCCCTTTGTGTTTTTGGCTCTTTTCCCCCATTTTCCTGCTCTTCCCTCCCTGTTTTTGGCCCTCAAGTGCAGGTGGGGCTGGGGCCATTGCCCCATTTCCCCATTTCCCAGCCTTTTTTGGGGTGGTTTTCCTGGTTTTCCCCCGCTCTTCCATCCCTGGTTTTGGCTCTTTTTACCCATTTTCCTGCATTTCCCCATTTTCCTGCCCTTCCCTCCCTGTTTTTGGCTCTTTTCCTGTGCCAAACCCAGCAACTCCTCCCAAAACCCAGGAATTCTACCTGGAACCCAGAAATTCTCCCCGTAAACCTGGGAATTCCTGCGCCAAACCCAGGAACTCCTCCCAAAACCCGGGAATTCATACCCAAAACCCCGGAGTTCCCGCGCCAAAACCCCGGAACCCCTCCCAAACCCTGGAATTCCCTCCCCAAACCCAGGAACTCCTCCCGAAACCCAGAAATTCTCCCCGAAACCCGGGAATTCCCTCCTGAAATCCAGGAATTCCCTCCCCAAACCCAGGAACTCCTCCCCAAACCCAGAAATTCCTCCAGGAATTCCCCCCAAAACCCAGAAATTCTCCCTGAAACCCAGGAATTCCTGCCCAAAACCCCGGAATTCCCTCCCCAAACCCAGGAATTCCTCCAGGAATTCCCTCCAAACCCCAGGAATTCTCCCCAAAACCCCGAAATTCTCCCCGAAACCCAGAAATTCCTACCCCAAACCCCAGAACTCCTCCCAAACCTGGGAATTCCTATCCAAAACCCCAGAATTTCTTTTTCCTGTACCCGGGACTGGGGGACGATGAATTAAATTCTTCTGGAGATGAATTCCCGGGAAAAACGGAGTCTGCGTGTCTGGGATGGGGAAATTTGGGGAAATTCGGGGAAATTTGGGAGAATTCCAGGGAAATTTGTGAAAATTCTGGGAGATTTGGGAAAATTCAGAGGGATTTGGGGGAATTCCAGGGAAATTTGGGGGAAATCTGAGAAAATTTGGGAGAATTCTGGGGAAAATTGGGGAAATCTGGGAAAATTTGGGGAAAATCCAGAGAAATGTGGGGAAATTCCAGGGAAATTTTGGAAAATCCAGAGGGATTTGGGGGAAATTTGGGCGAATTCCAGGGAGATTTGAGGAAATTCTGGGGGATTTGGTGGAAATTTGGGAAATCCATGGAGATTGTGGGAATTCTGGGAAAAAATCCAGGGAAATTTGGGGGAATTCCAGAGGGATTTGGGGGAAATCCAGGGAATTTTTGGGAAATCCAGAGGGATTTGGGGACACTGGGATGAAGATTTGGGGTCGTTATTTGGGATTTGGGGACAGTGGGGTGGGGATTTGGGGACACGGATGGGGACTTGGGATTTGGGGATTTGGGATTTGGGGATTTGGGATTTGAGGACATTGGGGACATTGGGACGGGGACATTGGGATGGGGGTTTTGGGATTTGAGGGCAGGGATTTGGGACAGGGATTTGGGACAGGGATTTTGGGTCGTTATTTGGGACACTGGGACAGCGATTTGGGGTCTTCATTTGGGATTTGGGGACACTGGGATGGGGATTTGGGGTCGTTATTCGGGATTTGGGGTCGTTATTTGGGATTTGGGGATTTGGGACCCTGGGATGGGAGTTTGGGGTCGCTATTTGGGATTTGGGGACCCAGGGACGGGGGTTCGGGCTCGTTCTTTTGGTCATTTGGGGTCGCTCTTGGGGGTTCGGGGCCATTTTTTGGGGTCATCCTTTGGGGTTCGGGGTTGTTTTTTGGGGTCGTTTTTGGGGGTCACCATTTGGGTTCGGGGTCGTTTATTGGGGTCGTTTTTGGGGGTCCTCCTTTGGGGTTAGGGGTTGTTTTTGGGGCCATTCTTTGGGGTTTGGGGTCATTTGGGGTCATTTTTTGGGGTCATTCTTTGGGATTTGGGGTCGTTGTTCGGGGTCGTTGTTTGGGGTCATTCTTTGGGGTTCGGGGTCATTTTTGGGGTTGTTTTTGAGGTCATTTTTTGGGGTTCGGGGTCGTTGTTCCGAGTCGTTCTTTGGGATCATTGGGGGTCATTGGGGGTCGTTTTTGGGGTCACCCTTTGGGGTTCGGGGTCGTTCCTTGGGGTCATTGGGGGTCATTGGGGGTCGTTTTTTGGGGTCATTTTTTGGGGTCACCCTTTGGGGTTCGGGGTCGTTCTTTGGGGTCATTGGGGGTCGTTTTTGGGGTCGTTTTTGGGGTTCGGGGTCTCCCTCGCGTGACCCCGGCGCCGTCCCCGCTGACACGTGACACGCGCCGCACGTGACCCCCGGTGACACCGCACCGCCGCGAGAGGCCACGTGAGGGCGCGCCAGGGGGCGTGGCCTCAGCAGAGGCTGCCAATAGCAGCCTGCGATGCGGTGAGGGGGCGTGGCCAGAGGCGCGCCTGTCACATGATAGGTCCTTAGCCGGCTTAGCTGACCAATGGGAGGGCAGAGCGGCGGGAGCCACGCCTCCCCATCGAGCAGACTTTCACTTTAACCAATCGCATCGCGGGAAACCCCATGAGCGACAAAAGCCGGCTGCCAATGGGAGGTGCAAACCGCGCGGCCCAATCAGCGCAGGGGAGGCGGAGCGGCGCGGCCAATCAGCGCGAGGGGGCGGGGCCGGCACGGCGCCGTTACCGCCCGGGAAAGGGGAGGAGGCGCCGCCATCATGAGCTACGGTGAGGGGAGGGGGCGGCACCGGGACGGGAGGGAGCGCGGGCACCGGGACCGGGAGGGGCCGGCGGGGTCCCTGAGGGGCCGCTGGGGTCGGTGAGGAGCGGGAGCCCTGAGGGGCGGCGGGATCCGTGAGGAGCGGGAGCCCTGAGGGCCGGCGGGTCTGTGAGGGGCGGCGGGGTCCTTGAGAGGCGGGCGGGTCTGTGAGGGGCGGGAACCGTGAGGGGCCGATGGGGTCCGTGAGGGGCGGCGGGGTCCATGAGGGGCGGCGGGAACCGTGAGGGGCGGCGGGTCCGTGAGGGGAGAGCGGAGGGAGAGGGAACGGGGAAGGTCCCTGAGGGACCGGGGGGACACCGGGAGATTGGTGGGTTCGTGAGGGACCGGGGATGATCGTGAGGGACTGGGGGTGATCGTGAGGGACTGAGGGGACACCGGGACACAGAGATGTCCGTGAGGGGAAAGGGGGAACACCGGGACCAGGGGGAACCGTGAGGGACCGGGGATGGCCGTGAGGGACCAGGGTGATCGTGAGGGACCGGGGGTGATCGTGAGGGACCGGGGAGACACCGGGACACGGAGATGTCCGTGAGGGGAGCGGGGGGACATCGGGACCGGGGGTGTCTCTTTAGGCACCGGGGGGTTACCGGGACATGGAGGGGAACCGTGAGGGACCGGGAGGACACCGGGACATGGAGGGGGACCCTCAGGGACCGGAGGTGATCGTGAGGAACCGGGGCTACACCGGGACCAGGGGGAACCGTGAGGGACCGGGGGTGACCGTGAGGGACCGGGAGGACACTGGGACATGGAGGGGGGCACCGTGAGGGACTGGCGGTGTCTGGGAAGGACCGAGGGGACACCGGGACACGGAGGGGAGCCCTGAGGGACCGGGGGTGTCCCTGAAGGCACCGGGGGCACACCGGGACCGGGGGTCGCTGTGAGGGACCGGGAGGTTCCGGGACGAATCCCAAATTCCTGGTTAATCCTGGTAAATCCCAAATTCCCGGTGAATCCCAGTAAATCTTGAATTCCTGGTAATTCCCAGTGAATCCTGGGGCTTTCTGGAATTCCCGGTGAATCCCGGTAAATCCTGAATTCCTGGTGAATCCTGGTAAATCCTGAATTCCCAGTGAATCCCAGTAAATCCTGGAGCTCTCTGGAATTCCTGGTGAATCCCAGTAAATCCCGAATTCCTGGTGAATCCCAGTAAATCCTGGAGCTCTCCCGAATCCCAGTGAATCCCGGTAAATCCCGAATTCCTGGTAATTCCCAGTAAATCCTGGAGCTCTCCGGAATTCCCAGTGAATCCCAAATGCTCAATGAATCCCAGTAAATCCCGAATTCCTGGTGAATCCCAGTAAATTCTGAATTCCCGGTGAATCCCAAATTCCTGTTGAATCCCGGTAAATCCCGAATCCCGGTGAATGCCGGTAATTCCCGGTGCATTCCCCGTTCCCAGGGTACGAGGGCTATGGCTACGGCTACGGCTACGGCCAGGAGGGCTCCGGGGGCTTCGGCTTCGGCGGCGCCGCCGGCAATTCCTGGGAGCTCGGCAATTCCGAGCCCGACGGGGCCCCCGAGGGCGGCGACGGCCCCGGGAAGCAGCGGCAGGAGCCGGGAGCCGGGATCCACGGCGAGGCCGAGGGGCTGCCGGGACGGGGCTACGGGGCTGCACCGGAGAGGTGGGAATGGGATTGGGATTGGGATTGGGAATGGGAATGTGAGAATGGGAATATGGGAATGGGATTGGGGGAGCCGGGATCCACGGCGAGGCCGAGGGGCTGCCGGGACGGGGCTACGGGGCTGCACCGGAGAGGTGGGAATGGGATTGGGGGAATTTGGGATCAGGAATGGGGAATGTGGGAATGGGAACAGGGATGGGATTGGGAATGGGGATTTGGGGAATGGGATTGGGCTCAGGAATGGGGATGGGAATGGAATGGGATTGAGAATGGGGGATTGGGATTGGGGGATTTGGATTAGGAATGGGAATGGGGGATTGGGAATGGGAATGAGGGACTGGGTTTGGGGGATTTGGATTGGGAATGGGAATTTGGGATTGGAGGAGCTGGGATCCACCTGAGCCTGAGGGGCTGCCCTGGAGAGGTGGGGATGGAAATGTGGGATTTGGATTGGGAATGGGAATGGGGTTGGGAGTGAGGGATTGGGATTGGGAATGGGGGAAGAGAATTGGGAACAGGGGAAGGGGATTGGGAATGAGGTGGGAATGGGTAAACAAGAATGCATACGGAAACCGGAAAATGAGAATGGGAGTGGGAAAATGGAATGAGAACTGGAGAATGGGAAAATGGGAATGGGAATGGAGGATTATCCCAAAAAATCCAGAATCTGAGATTTGGGGTTGCAGGGTGGTTAGGATTGGATCCTGGGGATCAGGAAAGGGATGGGAAATGGGGAAAGGGGATGGGAAATGGGGATGGGAAATGGGGAAAGGGGATGGGAACTGGGGAAAGGGGATGGGAAATGGGGAAAGGGGATGGGAACTGGGGATGGGAAATGGGGAAAGGGGATGGGAAATGGGGAAAGGGGATGGGAACTGGGGATGGGAAATGGGGAAAGGGGATGGGGGATCCACGGCGAGGCCGAGGGGCTGCCGGGACGGGGCTACGGGGCTGCCCCTGACAGGTGGGAATGGGAATGTGGGAATGGGAATATGGGAATGGGAATGGGGGTTTGGGAATGTGGGATTGGGATCCACGGCGAGGCCGAGGGGCTGCCCCCGAGAGGTGGGAATGGGATTGAGGGAATTTGGGATTGGGAATGGGAATGGGGGAGCCGGGATCCACGGCGAGGCCGAGGGGCTGCCGGGATGCGGCTACGGGGCTGCCCCGGAGAGGTGGGAATGGGATTGGGAATGTGGCAATGGGAATGTAGGAATGGGAATGGGATTGGGCTCCACGGCGAGGCCGAGGGGCTGCCAGGACGGGGCTACGGGGCTGCACTGGAGAGGTGGGAATGGGATTGGGAATGTGGCAATGGGAATGTAGGAATGGGAATGGGATCGGGATCCACGGCGAGGCCGAGGGGCTGCCAGGACGGGGCTACGGGGCTGCACTGGAGAGGCGGGAATGGGATTGGGATTGGGATTGGGATTGGGATTGGGATTGGGGGAGCTGGGATCCACGGCGAGGCCGAGGGGCTGCCGGGACGGGGCTACGGGGCTGCCCCCGAGAGGTGGGATTGGGATTGGGGGAATTTGGGATCAGGAATGGGGAACGTGGGAATGGGAACAGGGATGGGATTGGAAATGGGGATTTGGGGAATGGGAATAGGATTGGGAATGGGAATGGAATGGGATTGGGAATGAGAATGGAAGTGGGGTGGGAATGGGAATTGGAATGGGAGGTTATCCCGAAAAATCCAGCATTTGGGATTTGGGGTTCCAGGGTGGTTGGGATTGGATCCTGGGGAGCGGGAAAGGGATGGGAAATGGGAAATGGGGAAAAGGGGATGGGAAATGGGGAAAGGGGATGGGAAATGGGGAAAGGGGATGGGAAATGGGGAAAGGGGATGGGAAATGGGGAAAGGGGATGGGAACTGGGGAAAGGAGATGGGAAATGGGGAAAGGGGATGGGAAATGGGAAAAGGGTGGAAGGTGGGAAAGGGGCTGGAGAAGGAGGTCCTCCACTTCTGGGACCTATTATTTTGGGAATAAAAGCGATCCCAATCCCTCAGACGGTTTTTTTTTTGGGAAAACCATTTCTTTGGGAATTCCCAAAAACCCCGTCACAGCTAAACCCCCAAAATTCCCAAATCCCCGCTCAGGTACGACCCGTATGAATCCTACGGCGACGCGCGCGTGAACGAGCACCGGGATCTGGGAAATGGGGGCTTCGACTACCCCGGCGACTACCCCGGCGATTATCCCAACGATTACCCCAACGATTATCCCAACGATTACCCTAACGATTACCCCAACGATTACCCCAATGATTACCCTAATGATTATCCTGATTACCCAAATGATTACCCCAACGATTACCCCGACTATCCCAACGATTATCCCGGCGATTTCCCCAACGAAGCCGAGCCCGACGCCAGCGACTTCTACGGGCGGGCGCCGGGGCGGGAGCAGCACTTCCAGGGCAAGTTCCGGGGGGGCTGGGGGGGCCGGGAGCGGCCCTTCCCGGGGTTCCCGGCCCGCGGGGGCTGGGCCGAGCCGCGGGGCCCCCCCCGGCGCCTCCCGTCGCTCTTCGCCCACAACATCCTGCCCGAGGCCGGCGCCTTCCGCGGCTTCCCCGGCGCCTTCCGCGGCCTCAAGAGGATGAGGAGGGGCTGGAAGGCCTGGGACGCCGACTTCAGGGTGAGTCGGGGCCGGTTTGCCGGCATTATTACGGGGTTGCCGTGGTTTTCCCGTGGTTTTCCATGAGTTTTTGTGGTTTTTCTGTGATTTTTCCATGGTTTTCCATGAGTTTTTTTTCCCCATTTCTCACCCCGTTCCCCCCCTTTTCCGTGATTTTCCCGTGGTTTTCCATGAGTTTTTGTGGCTTTTCCGTGGTTTTCCCGTGGTTTTTCATGAGTTTTGGTGGTTTTTCCGTGATTTTCCCGTGGTTTTCCATGAGTTTTGGTTGTTTTTCCGTGATTTTCCCGTGGTTTTCCATGAGTTTTTGTGGCTTTTCCGTGGTTTTCCCGTGGTTTTTCATGAGTTTTGGTGGTTTTTCCGTGATTTTCCCGTGGTTTTCCATGAGTTTTGGTTGTTTTTCCGTGATTTTCCCGTGGTTTTCCATGAGTTTTTGTGGCTTTTCCGTGGTTTTCCCGTGGTTTTTCATGAGTTTTGGTGGTTTTTCCGTGATTTTCCCATGGTTTTCCATGAGTTTTTGTGGGTTTTCCGTGATTTTCCTGTGGTTTTCCATGAGTTTTCGTGGTTTTTCCATGATTTTCCTGTGGTTTTCCATGAGTTTTCGTGGTTTTTCCATGATTTTCCTGTGGTTTTCCATGAGTTTTCGTGGTTTTTCCGTGATTTTCCTGTGGTTTTCCATGAGTTTTCGTGGTTTTTCCATGATTTTCCCGTGGTTTTCCATGAGTTTTTGTGGTTTTTCCGTGATTTTCCCGTGGTTTTCCATGAGTTTTGGTGGTTTTCCCGTGATTTTTGAAATGATTTTCTGTGGTTTTCCATGAGGTTTCATGGTTTTTATGTGATTTTTCATGGGTTTTCCATGATTTTCCCGTGCTTTTCCATGAGTTTTCGTGGTTTTTCTGTGATTTTTCCATGGTTTTCCATGAGTTTTTTTTCCCCGTTTCTCACCCCCCTTCCCCCCCCCCCCTCCCTCTTTCCT
>NW_024368153.1:46854-52148 GCF_014805655.1 Passer montanus
ATTTTGGGATTTAAGGGAGGGAAATTCTGGAATTTTGGGATTTAAGGGAGGGAATTTCTGGGATTTTGGGATTTAAGGGAGGGAAATTCTGGGATTTTGGGATTTAAGGGAGGGAATTTCTGGGATTTTGGGATTTAAGGGAGGGAAATTCTGGGATTTTGGGATGTGAGGGAGAGAAATTCTGGAATTTTGGGATTTAAGGGAGGGAAATTCTGGGATTTTGGGATTTAAGGGAGGGAATTTCTGGGATTTTGGGATTTAAGGGAGGGAAATTCTGGGATTTTGGGATTTGGGGAAGAGAAATTCTGGGATTTTGGGATTTAAGGGAGGGAATTTCTGGGATTTTGGGATCTTGGGAGGGAAATTCTGGGATTTTTGGGGAATTCCAGGAGGATTTTGGTCGGGGGAAGGGCTGGGAGTGGAATTTTCCCCAGGAAATGTGGGAATTCCCAAAATTCCAGGGAATTTCCATCCCTTGGGAAAGTCCCCCAAAATGTTGGGATTCCCGAATCCAAGGGAAATTCCAGAGGGAGAAGAATTCCCAGGATTTCTTTAAAATTCCTGAATTTTTGGCTTTTCAGGAAGGGGAGGATGAAGAGGGAAGAGATTCCGAGAAAGGTGAGTTGGGAATTCCAGGGGGAAATTCCAGGAATTTCCTGGGGTTTTCCAGGAGTGGAGGGAAAAGGGGAAATCCAGGGAATTTGGGGAGGAAAATCCAGGGAATTTCAGGAATTTGGGGAGGAAAATCCAGGGAATCTGGGGAGGAAAATCCAGGGAATTTCAAGGATTTGAGGACCAAAATCCAGGGAATGTTGGGAATTTGGGGAGGAAAATCCAGGGAATTTCAGGAATTTGGGGAGGTAAATCCAGGGAATTTTGGGAATTTGGGGACCAAAATCCAGGGAATTTAAAGGATTTGGGGACCAAAATCCAGGGAATTTGGGGACAAAAGTCCAGGGAATTTCAGGAATTTGGGGAGAAAAATGCAGGGAATTTCAGGAATTTGGGATCAGGGCAGGATTTTGAGTTGGATTTCCTGGGATTTTGGTTTTCCTGGGATTTTGGGCTGGATTTCCTTGGAATTTGGGTCAGATTTCCTGGGATTTTGGGCTGATTCTTTGGGTTTTGGATTTCCTTGGACCTTGGGTTGGATTTTCTTGGAATTTTGGGTTGGATTTCCTGGGATTTTGGGTTGAATTCCCTGAGATTTTGGGCTGATTCTTTGGATTTTGGATTTCCTTGGATTTTATGTTGGATTTCCTTGGATTTTGGGCTGGATTTCCTGGGGGATTCCCTGGGATTTTGGGCTGGATTTCTTTGGAATTTGGGCTGATTTCCTTGGAATTTGGATTGAATTCCCTGGGATCTTCGGTTGAATTTCCCTGGAAGATTTTGGGCTGATTCTTTGGATTTCCTGAGATTTTGGGCAGGATTTCCTGGGGTTTTGAGTTGGATTCCCTGGAATTCTGGGCTGGATTTCCTGGGGGATTCCCTGGGATTTTGGGCTGAATTTCCTGGGATTTTGGGCTGGATTCCCTTGGATTTTGGATTTCCTGGGAATTTTGGGCTGATTTCCTGGAATTTTGGATTTCCTTGGATTTTGGTTTCCCTGGGATTCTGGGCTGGAATTCCTGGAATTCTGGGCTGGATTTCCTGAGGGATTCCCTGGAATTCTGGGCTGGATTCCCTGGAATTCTGGGCTGGATTTCCTGGAATTCTGGGCTGGATTTCCCGGGAAAATCCCCTTTTTTCCCATTTTTCCCCTATTTTCCCCATTTTTCCCCTATTTTCCCCCATTTTCCCCCATTTTTCTCTCCCCGTTTCCATTTTCCCTGTTCCCCATTCCCATTTTTCAATCCCATGTTCCCCATTTTCCCCCATTTCCCCCATTTTCCCTCATTTTTCCCCCATTTTCCCATTTTTTCCAATTTTTCTCTCCCATTTATCCCCATTTTCCCCCATTCCCCCCCATTTTCCCCCATTTTTTCCCCATTTTCCCCATTTTTCTCTCCCATTTTCCCATTTCCACAGATTTTCCCCATTTCCCATGGATTTTCCCCATTTTCCCCATTTCCCACAGAATTTTCCCCATTTTTCCCCATTTTTCCCCATTTTTCCCCATTTTCCCCCATTTCCCCCCATTTCCCCCATTTTTCTCTCCCATTTCCCCCATTTTTCCCCCATTTTCCCCATTTTTCCCTCCCATTTTCCCCCATTTCCCCCATTTTTCCCCATTTTTCCCCATTTCCCCCATTTTTCCCCAGGATCCAGTTCGTGTGCTCTCTCTGCAAGTTCCGGACGTTCTTTGAGGACGAGATCCGGCAGCACCTGGAGAGCAAATTCCACCGGGAGCACTTCCAGTTCGTGGGCACGCGGCTGCCCCCGCACACGGCCCGCTGCTGGATTCCCTGGAATTCTGGGCTGATTTCCTCGGATTCTGGGCTGGTTTCCCTGGAATTTTGAGCTGATTCCCTGGGATTCTGGGCTGATTCCCTGGGATTTTGGGCTGGATTCCGCGGGATTTGGGGCTGGATTTTGGGACACCCCCGGCATTCCCGGCATTCCCGGCATTCCCGGCATTCCCGTTCCCAGGCGGCCTGGGCACTGCAGAGGAGCCGTCCCAGCTGTCCCAGCTGCGGCAGAAGCTGCCGGCCGGGAGGAAATCCCAGGAGCGCCAGAAGAAGCGGCACCGCGACCGCATGGTTGAGAGGTACCCCTGGGCTCCTGGGCTCCTGCCTCGGGGGGAGCGCCCCCTTTTAGGGGTTTTCCTCTTTTTGGGGATCATTTTCCCCTTTTTCTCTCCCATTTTCCCCATTGCCATTTCCCCTGTTCCCCATTCTCGTTTTTCTCTCCCATTGCCATCTTTCTCTCCCATTCCCCCCTTCCCCATTCCCATTTTCCTCTCCCCATTCCCATTTTCTCATTTTTCCCATTCTTGTCTCCCATTTTTTCCCCATTTTTCTCTCCCATTCCCATTTTCCCTGTTCCCCATTCCCATTTTTCTCTCCCCATTCCCATTTTTCTCTCCCATTTTTTCCCCATTTTTCTCTCCCATTTTCCCCATTCCCATTTCCCCATTCCCATTTTTCCCCATTCCCATTTTTCCTGTTCCCCATTCCCATTTCCCCATTCTCATTTTTCTCTCCCCATTCCCATTTTTCCATTCCCATTTTTCCTGTTCCCCATTCCCATTTTCTCTCCCATTTTCCCCTCCTCTTTCCCTCTCCCCTTCCCCATTTCCAGTTCGTGGGCACGCGGCTGCCCCCGCACACGGCCCGCTTCCTGCAGGTGCCCTCACCTTCCTCCTCCTCTTCCTCCTCTTCTTCTTCCTCTCCTTTTCCTCCTCTTCCTCCTTTCCCTCCTTTCCCTCTCCCCTTTCCCATTTCCAGTTCAGCACCAGGCTGCCCCCGCACACGGCCCACTTCCTGCAGCTTCCTCCTCCTCCTCTTCCTCCTCCTCTTCCTCCTCCTCTCCTCCTCCTCTTCCTCCTCTGCCTCCTCTTCCTCTCCTTTCCCTCCTTTTCCTTTTCCTGCTTTTCCTTTCCCTCTCCCCTCTCCCATTTCCAGTTCAGCACCAGGCTGCCCCCGCACACGGCCCACTTCCTGCAGCTTCCTCCTCCTCCTCTTCCTCCTCCTCTTTCTCTCCTCTGCCTCCTCCTCTTCCTCCTCTGCCTCCTCTTCCTCTCCTTTCCCTCCTTTTCCTTTTCCTGCTTTTCCTTTCCCTCTCCCCTCTCCCATTTCCAGTTCAGCACCAGGCTGCCCCCGCACACGGCCCACTTCCTGCAGCTTCCTCCTCCTCCTCTTCCTCCTCCTCTTTCTCTCCTCTGCCTCCTCCTCTTCCTCCTCTGCCTCCTCTTCCTCTCCTTTCCCTCCTTTTCCTTTTCCTGCTTTTCCTTTCCCTCTCCCCTCTCCCATTTCCAGTTCAGCACCAGGCTGCCCCCGCACACGGCCCACTTCCTGCAGCTTCCTCCTCCTCCTCTTCCTCCTCCTCTTTCTCTCCTCTGCCTCCTCCTCTTCCTCCTCTGCCTCCTCTTCCTCTCCTTTCCCTCCTTTTCCTTTTCCTGCTTTTCCTTTCCCTCTCCCCTCTCCCATTTCCAGTTCAGCACCAGGCTGCCCCCGCACACGGCCCACTTCCTGCAGCTTCCTCCTCCTCCTCTTCCTCCTCCTCTTTCTCTCCTCTGCCTCCTCCTCTTCCTCCTCTGCCTCCTCTTCCTCTCCTTTCCCTCCTTTTCCTTTTCCTGCTTTTCCTTTCCCTCTCCCCTCTCCCATTTCCAGTTCAGCACCAGGCTGCCCCCGCACACGGCCCGCTTCCTGCAGGTGCCCTGACCTTCCTCCTCCTCTTCTTCCTCTTCTCTTCCTCCTCTTCCTCTCCTCTTCTTCTTCCTGTTCTCTTCCTCCTTTCCCTGCTTTTCCTTTCCCTCTTTCCCTCTCCCCTTTCCCATTTCCAGTTCAGCACCAGGCTGCCCCCGCACACGACCCACTTCCTGCAGGCGCCCTCAGCTGCCTCCTCCTCTGCCTCCTCTGCCTCCTCTTCCTCCTTCTCTTCTTCCTCTCCTTCTCATCCTTTTCCTCTCCTTTTCCTGCTTTTCCTTTCCCCCTTTCCCTGCTTTCCCTCTCCCTGTTCCCATTTCCAGTTCAGCACCAAGCTGAGTTCCTGCAGGTGTCCTGGGCCTCCTCTTCCTCTCCTCTTCCTCTCCTCTTCCTCTTCTTCCTCTTCTTCCTCTTCTTCCTCCTTTCCCTCCTTTCCCTCTCCCCTTTCCCCTTTCCAGTTCAGCACCCAGCTGCCCCGAGCCTCCTCTCCCTGCTTTTCCTGCTTTTCCTGCTTTTCCTGCTTTTCCTGCTTTTATTTTCCTTTATTTTCCTTTCTCTCCTTTCCCTGATTTTCCCTCTCCTTTCCTTGTTCTCCTTTTCCTTGTTTTTTTTTTCTCCTTTCTCTCTTTTCCTGCTATTCCTGTGGTTCCTTTCCCCCCTTTTCCCTCTCTGGCTTCTCCCTTTTTCCTCCTTTTCCCTCTTTTTCCCTTTCCCATCCCATCCCTGCAAGTCCCCTGAGCTGGGGTTGTTTCCTGGGGGAGTTTTTGGGATGATCCAGGGAATTCCCTGCAGGAGGGATTTGGGGTTATCCAGGCCCCTTCCCAGGGATTTTTGGGATGATCCCATGGAATTCCCTGCAGGAGGGTCTGGGGGTTATCCAGGCCCCTTCCCAGGGATTTCTGGGATAATCCCATGGGATTCCCTGCAGGAGGGATTGGGGATTTCTGGGATAATCCCAGGGAATTCCCTGCAGGAGGGATTTGG
>NW_024368154.1:0-1191 GCF_014805655.1 Passer montanus
CTTAAATTGGGAAGGGGGCGTGGTTTAAAAGGGAAATTTAATTAAATTATGCTTTAATTGAGTTTACCAACCAGATTTAATTGTTAAATTCAATTACTAATTTGAATTAATTTACATAATTGCCAAACACAAATAATGATTTATATAATTAAATATGCAAATGAGCAGCGTGGATAGGACACAAAGAGGCGTGGCCTTTCCAAAGCGGGCGTGGCCTCCCAAAACGGGGCGTGGCCTCCCCGCCCCGTTCAGGCTGGGGCCGTGGCGGGCTGCGGGGCGGGACGACCCCTTGATTAGCTGGTTAATTAGGTGGTTAATTAGCAGCCAGGGGCGGCCTGGAGGCGGACGGGGGCGGGGCCGGCGCGGGGGGGCCCCGGAAGCGGCGCTGGGGGGCGACGGCCCCCAAGAAACCCTCCATCAGCATCAGCACCGACTCGCTCAAGGTGGGCCACAACCCCTAATTACGCTAATTAGTCAATTAGTCACAAACATCCCCAGGTCTTTAGTAAAAATTCCCATTTTTTCCCTGTTTTTTTTCCCATTTTTTACACCAAAATTCCCATTTTTTGGGTCAAAAATTCACTTTTTTTTTAACCTCTTCAAACTAAAATTCAGTTTTTATTAATTATTAATTAAAGAAATTAATATTTGTTGTTGTGGCAAAAATCCCCCCTTTTTTTCCCATTTTTTTCCCGTTTTTTAGGCCAAAAATTCCAATTTTTTTGCACAAAAATTCTTCTTTTTCTTTAATCAATTTCAGCCAATATTGATATTTTATTAATTAATAATTAAAGAATTTAATTTTTGTTATTGTAGCAAAAAATCCTCTTTTTTTTCCCGATTTTTCCCCATTTTTTTTGCCAAAACTTCCCTTTTTTCCCCTCCATCAGCATCAGCACCGACTCGCTCAAGGTGGGCCACAACCCCTAATTACGCTAATTAGTCGTTAATTACAAACATCCCCAGCGTTTTGTCCAAAATCCCCCTTTTTTTCCTGTTTTTTTTCCCATTTTTTCCCATTTTTTAGGCCAAAAATCTCAATATTTCGGTCCAAAAATTCGCTTTTAAAAAATTTTTTAAATAAAAATTGAGTTTTCATTAATTAGTAATTAAAGAATTTTAATATTTGTTGTTGTAGCAAAAAATCCCCTTTTTTTCCCCGTTTTTTTCCTGGTTTTTTTCAGTCTCTTA
>NW_024368155.1:0-466 GCF_014805655.1 Passer montanus
TTTTGGGGGAATTTTGGGGAATTTTTGGGTATTTTGGGGGGATTTTTTTATTTTTTGAGGATTTTCGGGGCAGGTTTTGGGGGGTTTTGGGGGGAATTTGGGGATTTTTGGAATAAAAAATGTTCACGAAAAAGGGAAAAGGAGACAAAAAAAAATTTGTGGGGTTGGGGGATGAGAAATTGGGGAAAAAACCGGGATTTTTTTATTTTTTGAGGATTTTCGGGGCAGGTTTTGGATTGTTTGGGGGAATTTTGGGGGGTTTGGGGGGAATTTTGGGGATTTTTGGAATAAAAAATGTTCACGAAAAAGGGAAAAGGAGACAAAAAAAAATTTGTGGGGTTGGGGGATGAGAAATTGGGGAAAAAACCCAAAATTGGGAAAAAGGACCCAAAAATGGGGAAAATTCCCCCAAAAAGTTGAAAAAAAACTCCCAAAAATTGGGGGGGGGGGGGGAAGAAGAAAAAAA
>NW_024368155.1:637-1191 GCF_014805655.1 Passer montanus
AAAAACCAACAAAAAAGGGGGGGGGGGGGAAGTAGAAAAATAGAGAAAAAAATCCCAAAATTTGGGTAAAAAAAATCCTAAAAGTTTGAGGGGAAATCCCCCAAAAAATTGGGGTGAAAAATCCCAAAATTTGACGAAAAAGTCCCCCAAAAATGAGGAAAAAATTCCCAAAATTTGGATCAAAAAATTCCCAAATTTCAATTTAAAAACCCCAAAATTTGAGGGAAAAAAAAACCCCTTTAAAAATTGGGATTAAAAATCCCAAAATGGAGGAAAAAATATCCCAAAATTTGGATCAAAAAATTCTAAAATTTGAATTTAAAGATCCCAAAAAGTGGGGGAAAAAAAATCCCAAAAATTTGGGGTAAAAAGCCCCAAAATTTAAGTTTAAAAATCCCAAAATTTGAATTTAAAAAATCCAAAATTTGAGGAAAAAAATCCCAAAAATTTGGATCAAAAATTTCCAAAATGGAGGAAAAAAAAATCCCAAAATTTGGAATAAAAACCCCCAAAATTTGATTTAAAAAACCCCAAATTTGGGCAAACCCCCCAAA
>NW_024368156.1:0-1246 GCF_014805655.1 Passer montanus
GAAAAATGGGGAAAAAAGAAGGGAATTGGGAAAAAGGAGGAAAACAAATTTGGGGAAAAGGGGAAAAAACAGGGAAAAATGGGGGAAAAAGGGGAAATACAAGGAAAAAATCAGGAAAAAAGATTTCCCAATTTTGGTTTTTTTCCTGATTTTGGGTTTTTTGCCCCGTTTTCCTCACCATCATCTTCCTCTTCTTGCTGTAGCGCAGCTTGGCCTTCTCCTTCCTCTTCTCCTCCAGGGCCTCGGTGACATCCCGGTACTTCCAGCCCACCTCGTGGGCCAGGCGGCCCAGCACGGCAAACTGGGAGCACTGGGAGCTCAGAAACCCCAAAAACAGCCCCAAAAACCCCCAAAACCAGGCCAAAACCAGGCCAAAACCAGCCCAAAGCCCCATAGAATTCACCCAAATCCACCTCGTGGGCCAGGCGGCCCAGCACGGCAAACTGGGAGCACTGGGAGCTCAGAAACCCCAAAAACAGCCCCAAAAACCCCCAAAACCAGGCCAAAACCAGGCCAAAACCAGCCCAAAACCCCACAGAATTCACCCAAATCCACCTCGTGGGCCAGGCGGCCCAGCACGGCAAACTGGGAGCACTGGGAGCTCAGAAACCCCAAAAACCCCAAAAACGGCCCCAAAAAAACCCAAACCCCCCCAAAAACAGCCCAAAACCCCAGAGAATTCACCCAAATCCACCTCGTGGGCCAGGCGGCCCAGCACGGCAAACTGGGAGCACTGGCAGCTCAGAAACCCCAAAAAACCCCCAAAACAGCCCCAAAAAAACCCCAAATCCCACAGAATTCCCCTAAAACCCCATAAATTCCCCTAAAACCCCATAAATACCCCTAAAAAAACCCCCACAAATCCCATAAATTCCCCTAAAACTCCATAAGTTCCTCTAAAACCCCCTAAAATCCCCCTAAAATCCCATAAACCACCTAAAAAACCTCCACATAAAATCCTTTTAATTAACCCAAACCTCCCCAAAATCCCCTAAAACCCCATAAATTCCCCTAAAACCCCACAAACCACCTAAAAAACTCCTCATAAAATCCCCTTAAAATCCCCAAAACCCACTAAAAAACCCCCCAAACCCCCATAAAATCCCATAAACCCCTAAACTCCTCATAAAATACCTTTAAAATCCCCAAAACCCCCCTAAAAAACCCCACAAATCCCCCCAAAACCCCCTAAAGTCCCTAAAAACCCAAAACCCCCGTAAGTTCCCCTAAAACCCCACAAACTCCT
>NW_024368157.1:0-1358 GCF_014805655.1 Passer montanus
AAAAAAAAAAAAGAAACTTACATGAAGCAGAGTCATGACAAATCTTAGAGAGTAAAAATAAATTGCTTCATTGCAATGAGAAGCTCCTCTTGTATGTAATTTATGAAAAGTCAACTGTCATCAAAATTCTTAATTTATAGTGTTCAACAAAATGCTACTAACCAAAAAGCATTAATCAACATCACCAACTTAATGTTCTTTGTCAAACTTCTCAGTCTCTTCTGCCAAAGAAGAACATATTTGACAAGTAGATTGATTGGTGAGCTAACAGTGTTTGACTGAGGGGAGAGTGTACAATAAAAACCTTAAAAAAAAAGATGCTAGCAGTAATTCTATTTGCTCATACAGAACCTGTGTACAATACTATTATTTTGCAAAATACTTGTCAATAAGACTGATAAATTATTATGTGGTTATAAGAAATTCTGTTTCAAATTGGATTTCATTCTCCTTGTGAAATAATTCATAAAGAGTGAAAATGTGCAACTGATATGAAACATTCCCATTAGACCTGAATAATAATCAACTACACAGTGCTTTTCTAGCTCAAGTGGTTAAAAAAAGTCATTGAGATTCTGGCTTTCAAGCTTAAGTAAGAAAAGTGAAAAATAATGTACTTGCTTCTACTTTGTTAAGTGTAATAGATACTGAAGATTTAAGATAGAGAGCATCTCCTTTTAAAAAGAAGGCTTAACTGGGAATCCCATACTTTCCCAGGGAAAAAAACCATCATCATGTTTTTTTTCCTAATTTTCAGGTATTCCACCTATTGCAATATTTTTTTTTCTGAAAGTGGATAGGAAGAAGGAACTGAAATTTTAACAAAAGAGGATTATAAAACAATATATTTTCCATTGAAAGAGAATAAAAAGTGATAGATTCTAGAAGCAATTTCCACAGAAAGCTGAAATGCATATATTTGATCTTTTTTCCCACTGAAAGAGCAAGTTTAAATACTGCTAGAGACTAAAGAGAAAGGGTTCCATTTATTTATGTGAAAGACTGCTGATTAAAACCACACATACACCTAAAAAGAATAACCTAAATCCTCTAGCTTTCATAAATAGGAATTCAAACTCTTCTTCCTTTCCAAGATCAGCTAAAAATATTTGATTTTAAACACTTGGGATAACATTTGTCTTCTAATGTTTTCTACCCCTTGTTAACTTGAACAGTTGTTTTAACTTCTCTTCTGAGAATGTCCTTAGGCATTGGTTTTAGGAATGAGAGATTTCAAATTATTCATAACTGTGTAAGGCTTGCAATAATTGGTGGCAGCAGAACTTAAGACAGAACACTCACATTTCTCACTTGCTGTAATGGTCTCCTTTACTCTTTTCCAGTATTCTAAGCCTCCT
>NW_024368158.1:0-1190 GCF_014805655.1 Passer montanus
CCAGCCATGGCTGCCTCATCACCCACATGAAGATTCTTATTTTCTATAGACAACTCAGAGGACACTAAGAAATGATTTTGCCCTCCAAAATCAACTCTAACTGCTCCTTATCACTTTGTATTACCTGCAGTTGGAAATGCTTGGCTGGGGAAAAAGTTGTCCCATCCTTGTGTACAGGAACAAGGACCCTGGAAAGCCATGGGCAAGGTGGGAGGGAGTAAATGCCCTGCAAGGGGCAGGTCCTCATGCCCGGCACAGCCACAAAGCCCAGAGCAGCCTGACACAGATCTAAAGGAATGGGCTCCTTCTCTCAAATGCAGCCACATACCAAAATACATGTGGCCCACGGGTTGACCACACTTATAACACCCCAATTTTCATTGGCATTTGTGGTTCATTCTGGCTTCTCTGACATGCACCACCCAAGCAAATCTTCCCAAATTCCAACTCTGACTTAAAACTGTTACTAAGGCCAGATGAACACAGTCACAAGGGCAGGACAAGGAACTGAAAAGTTGCAGGAAGGAAAACAGTCCCCAGCTCATGACTCGCCCGGTTGGCTCTGTAAAACTGATGTTATGATTTACATTCATGTAGCTTGAAAGAGTAGAAAGGTCAAGACTTTTGTTCTGAAAATTGAACGTATCCAGGACATTCAAGTGCTCCACAGACATAATCTTCTTACCCTTCATCAGTTTTCCTTTCTAGGTGTCACTCAGTGTCCTGCAGTGGGGACTCCAGAGTGTGACACAACTGGGGCCAGCTGAGATGGGCCTTATGGATAAATTAAATGCAAGACATTGCCGAGCATGACAGGAATCCACAAATCACAGGGATTGGTTTACCTATCTCCAGCAGGAAAGACCTGATGTATAAACACAGGTTTAGAATGTTGACCATGAGAAAGGGAGGGAGTGAATGTGATGGAGGGGGGCACCTGTCACCACCAGGAGAGCTGGAAAGCCCAGATGAGCCTGATGTGGCCCTTGAGGAATGAGGACCCTCTACACAAGACAACCACAAACTACAGTACACTGGGGTCAGTAGGTGACTTCACTGGTGACACCCCACTGTCCAAAGCATAGGTAACATCCACAGCCCTCCACAAAAATCAACAATATCAACAGGTGCTAGTTTCTAATAGTTGCATTTAAAAGCTGCCAACAAGGTCAGATGGACACGGAATTCAA
>NW_024368159.1:0-1214 GCF_014805655.1 Passer montanus
TGTCTGTGGAAGTTTCTATTTTTCTGATTCTCACACTTACCCACTGGGAGCAAGGTAGGGAGGCTGTGATTTGTGAAGCCCTAAAACAGGGGAACATCTCCAGGGACTCATCTTCTCTTGTAGATATTCCAGGTCACAGGTTCTGAGTCACTGTTACCTTCTGGAGCAAAACTCTTCACAGTTGGCAGCAGGGAATCTAGTAGGAGGCTCTGTGCCTAAAAGCTGTTCCCTGAAACCCACACTCATGGTTTAGGGCATCATGTTCAAATGATTTTTGTTTGATCAAATTTTTTGATATCCCCCTTCCCGTTCTTCACCTGTGACGATGAGCATTTGTATACATGAACAGCAAAATCTTCCCAGAAAATTTCCTGGAATGTGACACTTGATTCTTTTGTACCTGCACAGGAATATGTGTAGTGGGAAGCTCAGCTTCTGTGATTGCATCATTCAGTGCACAAGTAGGGCCACTTTTTCTTGCCCTGGAAACAGCCACAGGCAGAACAGGAGACTGGAAGAGACTTTTGTCACTGCAGTTCTTAGGATGGCAGTCCCTTCCCCTGCCTGTGTCTGCTCATCACGTTGGGAGGATGATGGTGAGCCATTGGCAAGGCAGGACAGCACAACTTGGGCTTGCATGGAGTAAGATTCAATGTGTTGGTAGAAGGAGAGGCTGAGCTGTGCTGCTGCTCACAGCTGCTGGAGGAGGAGTGCTCAAGGCTGGCCCTGCCAATAAAATAGGGTAGGAAATGGGATTTTTGAAGAAGAGCTCAGACTGCCCACTAGAATGAGAAGTATGAGCAGATTGACCAGAAATAACTGCAAGCTCTCGATCAAAAGCTAAAGTACAAAGAACTTCTTAGTCTGAGCAAAATTATCCATTGTCTGCTGGAGCAATTGGTTCAGAGCTGGGTCTGTGCAGCACTCAAGAGGGACAGGGATAGAACAGTGTCACTTGGGAAGTGACCTTGGATCTCTCTGCGTGTTGTTCAAAGGAACATCCAAAGCTGTTCTGCAATGTAGCAAACCCTGAAGTGGTCTCTCACCATTTCTAGCTGTCTGGTGGGCTCCAGAATCCATGGGGACAGCTGGCAGAGAGCTTGGGTGTGGGTGCAGTGGTGACTAGTGGTGGAGTAGAGAGTCCCTAGGGCTGCAAAAGGAGCTGCAGGGAACTTCCAACACCTGGTTACCCCAGGCTGTTAAAGGAGCAGCCA
>NW_024368160.1:0-1268 GCF_014805655.1 Passer montanus
GGGAAAAATGGGAATTTTGGGCAAAAAAATGGGAAGTTTGGGAATTTTGGGGGCAAATTTGGGTAAAAATGGGAATAATTTGGGGGGAAATTGGGACATTTGGGGGAAATTGGGAAATTTGGGGGAAAAATTGGGAATTTTGGGGGGAAAAAGGGAAATTTGGGCAAAAATGGGAAATTTTGAGAAAATTGGGAAATTTGGGGGGAAAATTTGGGAATTTTGGAGGAAAAATTGGGAAATTTGGGGGAAAATTGGGAGTTTGGGGGAAAGGTTGGGAAATTTTGCCTCAAAATTTAACAAAAATTGGGAAAATTTGGGGGGGAATTTGGGAAATTTTTGGCTAAAAAATTAATAAAAATTTGGGGGAAAATCGGGAAATTTTTGCATAAAAATTGGGGAAATCTTGGGAAATTTTTAAATAAAAATTTGTGACATTTGGGAAAATTTTATTTAAAAATTGGGGAAATTTTGGAAATTTTTTTATAAAAATTGGGGAATTTGGGGGGAAACTTTGGGAAATTTGGGGGAAAATTGGGAAATTTGGGGAAAAATTTGGAATTTTGGGGGGAAAATTGGGAATTTTGGGGAAAATTTGGGAATTTTGGGCAAAAATTGGGAAATTTGGGGGAAAATTGGGAAATTTGGAGGAAAAATTGGGAATTTTGGGTGAAAAAATGGGAATTTTGGGGGGAAAATTGGGAAATTGGGGAATTTTGAACCAGTAAAAGAAGATCAGCCAGATCAGGGGGTTGGGCACCTGGTTTGGGGCAAAAAACGGGAATTTCGGGAAAAATGGGAATTTGGGGGAAAATTGGGAAATTTGGAGGAAAAATTGGGAATTTTGGGTGAAAAAATGGGAATTTTGGGGGGAAAATTGGGAAATTGGGGAATTTTGGGCAAAAATGGGAATTTTGGGGGAAAAATGGGAAATTTGGGCAAAATTGGGAATTTTGGGGCAAAAATGGGAAATTTGGGGGAAAATTGGGAATTTTGGGGAAAATTTGGGCGAAAAAATGGGAAATTTGGGAATTTTGGGGAAAAAATTGGCAATTTTGGGGGGAAATTTGGGGGAGAAATTGGGGGAAATTTGGGGAAAATTGGGAAATTTGGGAATTTTGGCTGGAAATTTGGGGAAAATTGGGCAGAAATTTGGGGAAAATTGGGAAAATTGGGAATTTTGGGCAGAAATTTGGGGAAAATTGGGCAGAAATTTGGGGAAAATTGGGAAAATTGGGAATTTTGGGCAGAAATTTGGGGAAAATTGGGAA
>NW_024368160.1:1330-3202 GCF_014805655.1 Passer montanus
TTTTGGGCTGATTTTTAGGATATTTTCAGGATAATTTCAGGATATTTTCAGGATATTTTGGGGACATTTTTGGGGTAATTTTGGGGTATTTTTGGGCTATTTTCAGGACATTTTGGGGCTATTGTTGGGGCATTTTCAGGATATTTTTTGGGGTGTTTTTGGGGCATTTTTGGGCTGATTTTCAGGATATTTTCAGAACATTTTTAGGATATTTTGGGGGTATTTTTGGGGTATTTTTGGGCTGATTTTTAGGATATTTTCAGTAGATTTTTAGGATATTTTTGGGACATTTTTGGGGCATTTTCAGGATATTTTTTGGGTTATTTTTGGGGTATTTTCAGGACATTTTGGGGCTATTTTTGGGACATTTTTGGGGTATTTTTGGGCTGATTTTTAGGACATTTTCAGGAGATTTTGGGGTATTTTTGGGGCATTTTCAGGATATTTTTTGGGGTATTTTTGGGGTATTTTCAGGACATTTTGGGGCTATTTTTGGGGCACTTTCAGGATATTTTTTGGGGCTATTTTTGGGCTGGTTTTCAGGATATTTTCAGGACATTTTCAGGATATTTTTGGGGCATTTTTGGGCTGATTTTTGGCTATTTTCAGGATATTTTTAGGGTATTTTCAGGACGTTTTGGGGCATTTTCAGGATATTTCTGGGGTTATTTTTGGGGTATTTTTGGGCCGATTTTTAGGATATTTTCAGGAGATTTTGGAATATTTTTGGGACATTTTTGGGGTATTTCTGGGCTGATTTTTAGGACATTTTCAGGAGATTTTGGAATATTTTTGGGACATTTTTGGGGTATTTCTGGGCTGATTTTTAGGACATTTTCAGGAGATTTTGGAATATTTTTGGGACATTTTTGGGGTATTTCTGGGCTGATTTTTAGGACATTTTCAGGAGATTTTGGAATATTTTTGGGACATTTTTGGGGTATTTCTGGGCTGATTTTTAGGACATTTTCAGGAGATTTTGGAATATTTTTGGGACATTTTTGGGGTATTTCTGGGCTGATTTTTAGGACATTTTCAGGAGATTTTGGAATATTTTTGGGACATTTTTGGGGTATTTCTGGGCTGATTTTTAGGACATTTTCAGGAGATTTTGGAATATTTTTGGGACATTTTTGGGGTATTTTTGGGCTGATTTTTGCGATATTTTCAGGCTAATTTCAGGACATTTTTGGGGTATTTCTGGGCTGATTTTTAGGACATTTTCAGGAGATTTTGGGGCTATTTTTTGGGGCATTTTCGGGATATTTTTCGGTTATTTTTGGGCTGGTTTTGGGGCATTTTTGGGCTGATTTTTAGGATATTTTCAGGATAATTTCAGGGTATTCTCAGGACATTTTGGGGACATTTTTGGGCTGATTTTTGGGTTATTTTTGGGCTGTTTTGGGGCATTTTTTGGGCTGATTTTTAGGATATTTTCAGGACATTTTTAGGACATTTTGGGGACATTTTTGGGGCATTTTCAGGACATTTTTTGGGGCGTTTTTGGGCTGATTTTTAGGATATTTTCAGGATATTTTGGGGCTATTTTTGGGGCATTTTGAGGATTTTTTGGGGTATTTTTGGGGCATTTTCAGGATATTTTTTGGGGCATTTTTGGGGTGTTTTGGGGCGTTTTCTCACCCAGGGCGTGCAGGGCGCTGAGCGCCAGCTCCCGGCCCCGCGGCGCCTCCAGAGCCTCCAGAATCCTGGGCAGCACCTGGGGCAGCCAGGCCTGCACCCCCTCCCCTGCGCAATTAGCGGCAATTAGCGCTCATTAACCATCGTTAGCGTCAAAGGCAGGAGGATTAACGAAGGTACCCGCAAAAAACCCGCAGAAATTAACAGGAAATTAACAAAAATTAGCACAAAATG
>NW_024368161.1:0-1190 GCF_014805655.1 Passer montanus
AAATGGGATTTTAATGGGTTAAATTGGGAATTTGGGTCTTAAAATGGGGTCACGTTGGGGTTTAAAGGGTTAAAGTGGGGTTTAAAGGGTTAAATTGGTGTTAAAATGGGGTTTAAAGGGTTAATTTGGGGTTAAATTGGGGTTAAAATGGGATTTTAATGGGTTAAATTGGGATTTTGGGTCTTAAAATGGGGTCACGTTGGGGTTTAAAGGGTTAAAGTGGGGTTTAAAGGGTTAAATTGGTGTTAAAATGGGGTTTAAAGGGTTAATTTGGGGTTAAATTGGGGTTAAAATGGGATTTTAATGGGTTAAATTGGGAATTTGGGTCTTAAAATGGGGTCACGTTGGGGTTTAAAGGGTTAAAGTGGGGTTTAAAGGGTTAAATTGGTGTTAAAATGGGGTTTAAAGGGTTAATTTGGGGTTAAATTGGGGTTAAAATGGGATTTTAATGGGTTAAATTGGGAATTTGGGTCTTAAAATGGGGTCACGTTGGGGTTTAAAGGGTTAAAGTGGGGTTTAAAGGGTTAAATTGGTGTTAAAATGGGGTTTAAAGGGTTAATTTGGGGTTAAATTGGGGTTAAAATGGGATTTTAATGGGTTAAATTGGGAATTTGGGTCTTAAAATGGGGTCACGTTGGGGTTTAAAGGGTTAAAGTGGGGTTTAAAGGGTTAAATTGGTGTTAAAATGGGGTTTAAAGGGTTAATTTGGGGTTAAATTGGGGTTAAAATGGGATTTTAATGGGTTAAATTGGGAATTTGGGTCTTAAGTTAAACTGGGATTTTGGGGGTTAAAATGGGGTTAAATTGGGGTTTAAAGGGTTAATTTGGGGTTCTGGGGTGCCCCTGCTCAGCTACGTGTTGGCCTCCCACCGCCTCTGTGGTGAGCAAGGGGTTAAATTGGGGTTAAAAGGGTTAAATTTGGGTTAAATGGGGATTTTAATGGGTTAAATTGGGATTTAAAGGGTTACCGTGGGGTTTTAAAGGGTTAAATTTGGGTTGAATTGGGATTTAAAGGGTTAATTTTGAGGTAAATTTGGGAGTTTGGGGGTTAAATTGGGGTTTAAAGGGTTAAATTGGGAATTTTGGGTGGTTAAATTGGGATTTTAAAGGTTAAATTTGGGTTAAAGTGGGGTTTAAAGGGTTAAATTGGGAATTTTGGGTGGTTAAATTGGGATTTTAAAGGTTAAATT
>NW_024368162.1:0-1189 GCF_014805655.1 Passer montanus
ATCCCCCCTTTTCAGGATTCCCACTTTTTTCAGGCCTCCCGTTTTCTGGGACCCCCCATTTTTGGCAAGAATCCCTGGTTTTGTTTTTAAGAATCCCCGTTTTTCAGGATCCCCCCTTTTCAGGATTCCCACTTTTTTCAGGCCTCCCGTTTTCTGGGACCCCCCATTTTTGGCAAGAATCCCTGGTTTTGTTTTTAAGAATCCCCGTTTTTCAGGATCCCCCCTTTTCAGGATTCCCACTTTTTTCAGGCCTCCCGTTTTCTGGGACCCCCCATTTTTGGCAAGAATCCCTGGTTTTGTTTTTAAGAATCCCCGTTTTTCAGGATCCCCGTTTTTTCAGGATTCCCGTTTTTTAGGACCTCCCGTTTTTTGGGACCCCCCATTTCCAGAGGTCCTCGTTTTTGGGGACCCCCGTTTTCGGGGGGGACGCACCCACTGCTGCCCGTAGGAGTCCTCCAGGTCGTTGATGGTGCGGTCGTCCCAGCGCAGCCGGATCCCCACCAGGCACGAGGGCAGGAACCCGTTCTCCGCCAGGATCACGAAGTAGGCGAAGAACCCGCCCAGCGCCTGGATCATCCCTGCGGACAAATCGGGGGCTCAGGGGGGTACCGGGAATCAACGGGAGTCAACGGGAGTCAACGGGAGTCAACGGGACTCAACAGGAGTCAATGGGACCCAATGGGACCCAATGGGAGTCAACGGGAATGAACGGAAGTCAATGGGACCCAATGGGACCCAACGGGAGTCAACGGGAGTCAACGGGAATGAACGGAAGTCAATGGGACTCAATGGGAGTCAACGGGAGTCAAGGGGACCCAATGGGACCCATTGGGAGTCAACGGGAGTCAACAGGACCCAACGGGAGTCAACGGGACCCAATGGGAGTCAATAGGACTCAATGGGAGTCAACGGGACCCAATGGGAGTCAACGGGACCCAATGGGAGTCAACGGGAGTCACGGGGACCCAATGGCACCGGAGTCAAGGGGACCCAATGGGAGTCAACGGGACCCAATGGGACCCAGCAGGACCCAATGGGAGTCAACGGGAGTCAAGGGGACCCAATGGGAGTCAACAGGGCTCAATGGGACCCAATGAAACTCAATAGGACTCAGCAGGACCCAATGGGACCCAATGGGACCCAATGGGAGTCAACAGGAGTCAATGGGAGTCAATGGGACCCAATGGGA
>NW_024368163.1:0-1199 GCF_014805655.1 Passer montanus
GTGTGTTTTGGGAGGGGTTGAACATGGATGTAGGACCAGGGAGGTCACATTTGGGTGCCCCTGCTCTCCCAGTGAGCTGTGTGTTCCCACAGAGCAGCCCTGGGGCATGCCCAGGTCCCCCAGTATTGTGGCCAGCAGGTCCATCCTCGTGGCTGTGACTCCTGAAGGGTTTGGTGGTCCTGGAACCACACTGATGGAGGAGCTGCTGTTCCTGTGCTCCTGCTCCCCTGGGATTTGCTGAGCTGCAGTTTTCCATGCCTCGTTTTACAACATTGTCTTCCCTGGGCAGGAGCCAGGGCTGTGCCAGTGGGGATTTGGGTTTTGTGTGAGGAAAGGGGTGCTGCAAAGTCTCTGACAGGTTGAGGTCCCCCTTGAGGGATGGGTGGGTGTGTTTGGAGCACTCACAGGTCTCCAGGCTGGCAAGCCGCAGCGCTGCAGGGGCAGCTCCATCCCCGAGCTGCCGCAGGGCTGTCACTCCCTGTCCCTGTCCCTGCCAGGAGCACCTCCAGGTGCCTCAGCCCAGAGAGCAGCCCCAGCTCCTAACGCACCTTTGGTTTATTCCCGAGGGTTCTGCACGCCAGTCTGGGGGTCTGCTGCAGGAAAGGGGTGCCACAAGCCTCTGACGGGCTGAGGTCCCCCTTGAGGGATGGGTGGGTGCCTGTGGAGCTCTCACGGTCCCCAGGCCGTGCGGTGGCAGCCCGCAGCGCTGCAGGGGCAGCTCCATGCCCGAGCTGCCGCAGGGCTGTCGCTCGCTGTCCCCGCGAGGAGCAGCCGCAGCGCTGAGCCCCTCGCTGCTCGCGGCTGTCCCCTGAGCGCTCCTGTCCCTCAGGGCTGCCGCTGCCGGCGGTGACAGCGGACGCTGCCATGTGGCCGGCGGCTCTCCCCGGCGCGGTGTCGGCCAGCGAGGCGCTGCTGGTGGCCGCGGTGTTCTGCCTGGTGTTCCTGCTGCTGCAGCGGCTGCAGGCGGCCGTGCCCGCGGGGCTGCGGCGGCCGCCGGGCCCGCGGGGCTATCCCGTGCTGGGGAACGTGCTGGAGCTGCGGCGGGACCCGCACGTGGCGCTGGCGCGGCTGAGCCGGCGCTACGGGGACGTGATGGAGGTGCGCATCGGCACGCGGCCCGTGCTGGTGCTCAGCGGGCTGGACACCATCCGCCAAGCCCTGGTCAAGCAAGGAGACGACTTCATGGGGAGACCCGACCT
>NW_024368164.1:0-1681 GCF_014805655.1 Passer montanus
CCATTTCCCCCTTTTTTCCTCCCAATTTTTCCCTTTTATTTCCCATTTTTCCTCCTCTTTTCCCCTCCCATTTTTCTATTTTTTCTCTTTTCTTCCCCTTTTTCGTTCCCCGATTTTTCTATTTTTTCCCATTTTTTCCTTTTTCTCCTTCCCTTTTCCCCCCATTTTCCCTCCTCTTTTCCCGTTTTTCCCCTTCCATTTTTCCCATTTTTCCCCCTTTTTCCCCCATTTTTCCTCCTCTTTTCCCATTCAATTCATTACCCATTCCCGAACCATTAATTACCCATTAATCGCTCATTAATAACCATTCATTACCATTAAATGCCCTTTTAATTATCCATTTATTAACCATTTATTAACCATTTATTAACCATTAATTAACCATTTATTTTCCATTTATTTTCCATTTATTAACCATTTATTAACCATTAATGACCCATCTTTCAGCCATTAATTCCCCATTAATTCCCCATTAGATCCCCGATAATTACCCATTAATTACCCATTAATTACCCCCATTTTTCCAATTCATTACCCATTAATTGCCCATTGTTTACCCATCAATTACCCACAATTAACCCATTAATTACCCATTAATTGCTCATTAATAACCCATTCATTACCCTTAAATGCCCTTTTAATTATCCATTTATTAACAATTTATTTTCCATTTATTAATAATTTATTAACCATTAATGACCCATCTTTCAGCCATTAATTACCCATTACACACCCATTAGATCTCCGATAATTACCCATTAATTACCCATTAATTACCCCAATTTTTCGAGTTTATTACCCATTAATTGCCCATTGTTTGCCCATCAATTAGCCATTAATCGCTCATTAATAACCCATTAATTACCCTTAAATGCCCTTTTTATTTTCCATTTATTAACCATTTATTAACAATTTATTAACAATTTATTAATCATTTATTACTCATTAATTAGCCACCTTTCAGCCATTAATTACCCATTAATTATTTTCCCACTTCATTACCCATTAATTGCCCATTGTTTGCCCATGAATCACCCACAATTCACCCATTAATTACCCATTAATCGCTCATTAATAACCCGTTCATTACCTTTAATTGCCCTTTTAATTATCCATTTATTAACCATTTATTAACCATTTATTAACCATTTATTAACAATTTATTAACCATTCATTAACCATCAATTACCCATTTTTCAGCCATTAATTACCCATTAGATCCCCGATAATTACCCATTAATTACCCATTAATTACCCATTAATTATTTTCCCACTTCATTACCCATTAATTGCCCATTGTTCGCCCATGAATCACCCACAATTCATCCATTAATTAGCCGCTAATTGCTCATTAATTACCTCTTCCCCAGGGGATCAGCGGGTCCTGGCTCAGGAGCGTGAGTGATTAATTCATTTGTTAATTGATCATTGATTATGTCACATTAATGTAAAAACATTTTAAAATAATTTCATTTTAATCGAAACAAATTCTCATTTAAAATGAATTGTAATGGTTATTAATTAATTAATTAATTAATTAGAATTCCTAATAGAATAAGATAAATTAATGAAATGAAATCAAATGTTAAATGAAATTAAATAGGATAAAATGAAATGAAATGAAATGAAATGAAATGAAATGAAATAAAATAAAATAAAATAAAATAAAATAAAATAAAAT
>NW_024368164.1:4170-51072 GCF_014805655.1 Passer montanus
TATTAATATAATAATGTTTAATTTCTTTTCAAATTAACTTAGTTTTTAAATTCATTCATTTATTTATTTATTGTTATTTGTTTATTCATTATGATTTATTAATTTATGTAATTAATTTTTAATTTACAACAACAACAACAACAACAACAATAATAATAATAAATAATATTATATTTTATTATTAATTAACATTAATTAAGTAATATTAATTAATTAATTAATATCAATTAAGTAACATTAATTAATTAATGAATGATAAATTATTATTATTATATAATATTATATTTTATTATTAATTAATATTAATTAATTAATAATAAATTATTATTATTTTTACTATTTTTATTATTATTGTTGTTGTTGTTGTTGTAAATTAAAAATTAATTACATAAATTAATAAATCATAATGAATAAACAAATAACAATAAATAAATAAATGAATGAATTTAAAAACTAAGTTAATTTGAAAAGAAATTAAACATTATTATATTAATAATTTATTATTAATTATATAATGTATAGTAATAAGAAATCAATAAATTAAACCACAAAATAAATTCATTAATAAATAAAGATTCATTAATGAATAATTAAATAATAATGTATAAAAGTAAAGAAAGTAGAAATTAATAAGAATAAATTCAATATTATTATATTAATATTAATATCGCTATCAATCTCAATATTAATATCAATAATATCGCTATTAGCATTAATATTGCTATTAATGGTATTCATATTAATCGATTAGACATGAATCAAATTAATTAATACATAAATATTAATGAATAAGTAGATAAATAATAAAAATAAATAAAAATAAATTAAATATCATTATATTGGTAATAATATTAAATAATAATGATTAATTTAAAATTAATATAATTAATTAATAAATTAATATCAATGAATAAATAATAAACAAACAAATAAATAAAATTAATAATGCATAATAATTTTATATATATTATGAATTATATATATTAATTATATATCATTAATTATATATATTAATTATATATAATTAATAATTATATATTATTATTATTCATTACTAATTATTATTATATATCATAATTAATATAATGCAAAATAATAACGCATAAATTAAACATTATTACATCGATAATGACAATGACATTAATAACAATGACCAATGCCATATTGATTGACAGCCGCAGTAATTAATGATTCCGGCACTAATTACCGACCGATCTCCAATCACTAATTGGTTTTTGTTCTTTCCAGAGGAGGTGACCGGGAAATCCCAGCGCGGTAAAAATCCCAACTTTGGGACGTGCTGCTCATTAATACCCTAATTAATTAATTAATTAATTAATTAACCAATTATTTCCATAATTAATTAATTAATTAAGCAATTAATTAATTGTTGGCAGGGGAAGCCTGGGGTTGTTTGGGGAAAAGGAAAGAAAAATTTGGGAAATTTCCAATTAATTACAAATGAGTTTTAAGCCTGGATTAATTAATTATTAATGAATGAATGATTTAATATTAATATTAAAATATTAATTAAATGTCCAGAAATTAATTTACTTGTAGAAAATCAAATACTTAATCATCATTTATTTATTAATAATTGCTATTTCTCTTAAAAATTAATAAGAATAAAATATTCATTAATAATTCATAATTTTTAATAATAAGGAATTTTCTTGTAATAAATTAATAATACATTATTCATTGCTAATTATTAATTTCTAACAATTCTTTTGGTTTTCCAATAATAAATTTATGCTAATAAAATATTTATTATTAATAAATTCATATCAAATGTAAATAATAATAAAATATTAATTAATAATTATTCTTCTCTAAAAATTAAATTTCTCCTAATAAAAAATAATGATGAAATGTTAATTAATCTTTACGAATTTCTTATTATAAAGTCATTCTTAATAATGAATTAATAATAATAATAAATGATTCAATGATAATTATTAATTTCTAACAACAAAAGAAATTTCCTGGTAATAAATTAATAACTAATTATTAATTATTAATTATTAATTCTTCATTTCTAACAATTATTTTGGTTTTCTAATAATAAATTTATGGTAGTAAAAGATATATTAATAATAATAAATTCATATCAAATGTTAATAATGGATTATTAATAATGAAATATTAACTAATATTTTTCTAATAAATAATTCATTTTCTAATAATAAATATATTATTATTAAATTTTAATTAATAATTATTAATTTCTTATAATAAATTCATTTTATAATAAATTAATAATGATAAATTATTCAATAGTAATTATTAACTTTAACAATAAATTGGATTCTCCGATAATTAAAGTTAATTAATCATTAATAATGTTTAATTTTTAATATTTTCTAGCAATAAAATAATTTTAAAAGAATCATTAATTACTATTAATTTCTTACGTAATTTCTTTTTCTAATAATACATTAATAACTTTGCATGGTTTATTAATAATTATTAATTTTGAATAGTTAATTAATTAATTAATTAATTAATAATTATTCCTCCATTTCCTTTTCTGCCCCCTCAGAGAAACTGGAGATGGAGGCGAGACTCGGTGAGGTTTTAATTAATGATTAATTAGAGACTAATTAACGATTGCTTAGACAGAGACCAATTAATGATTATACACATGCTAATTAATGATTAATTAGTCGTAGACTAATGATTGATTAGACTGACACTGATTAACGGTTGATGAGAAAGAGACTAATTAATGATTGTTTGGGCACAGACTGATTAATGATTAATTAGGGATTGAGTCATTAATGGTTTTTGGACAGAGGTTAATTAATGATTTATTAGACGTTGATTAATTAATGATTGGTTCGACATAGACTAATTATTTATGAGCCATTGACTAATTAGTGATTTATTAGACATAAATTAGTGATTGGTTAGGCACAGACTAATTATTTATTAGGCATAGACTAATTAATGATTAATTGGACATAGGCTAATTAATTATTTATTAGACATCTACTAATTATTGATTAGACATCAGCTAATTATTTATTAGACATAGATTAATTAGCAATTGATTCGATATGGGCTAATTAATTATAGATGTAGACTAATTAGTTATTAGACATAGACTGATTAATTAGTTATTAGACATCAGCTAATTAATTATTTATTAGACAAACTAATTATTGATTAGACACAGACTAATTAGCAATGGATTAGACACAGACTAATTAGTTATAGACATAGAGTAATGAATTAGTTATTAGCCATCGACTAATTAATGATTGATTAGACACAGACTAATTAATTATTGATTAGCCATCGACTAATTAATGATTGATTAGACACAGACTAATTAATGATTGATTAGGCATACATTAATTAACAGGGACACAAATGATTAGACTGGAATTGTTAATTAGCCTCATTCCAATTATTAGTGATTGGAACTCCGGGAATTTGGGAATTTTGGAGGATTTTGGGAATTTTGGGGGAATGATGATTGATTAGACACAGACTAATTGATGATTGATTAAGCACACACTAATTAGCAGGGACACAAATGATTGGACTGGAATTGTTAATTAGCCTCATTCCAATTATTAGTGATTGGAACTCCGGGAATTTGGGAATTTTGGAGGATTTTGGGAATTTTGGGGGAATTTGAGGATTTGGGGATTTTGGGCAATTTTGGGATTTTGGGAATTTGGGGAATTTGGGGATTTGGGATTTTGGGGGATTTTGGATTTGAGGGATTTTGGGTGATTTGGGGATTTGGGGATTTGGGGATTTTGGGCAATTTTGGGATTTTGGGAATTTGGGGAATTTGGGGATTTGGGATTTTGGGCAATTTTGGATTTGGGGGATTTTGGGTGATTTGGGGATTTGGGGGATTTGGGGATTCGGGGATTTTGGAGATTTTGGTATTTGAGGATTTGGGAATTCGGGGATTTGGGGATCCTGGAGCGGAGCTGGGGCTGCTTCGGGTGGGACCCGAACAGCTGGGACAGGGACAGACAGGTGACACAGGTGTCACACTCGGGTGTCTCTGACAGGTGACACAGCTGACAGGTGACACAGGTGTCACACTCAGGTGTCTCTGACAGGTGACACAGCTGACAGGTGACACAGGTGTCACTCACAGGTGCCAGAGGTGACCGGTGTCACAGGTGTCACAGGTGACACAGGTGTCACACTCAGGTGTCCCAGATCACACAGGTGACACACGTGTCACACAGGTGTCACAGGTGCCACAGGTGTCCCACAGGTGTCAGGTGTCACACAGATGTCACACAGGTGTCCCTCAGAGCTCACAAGGTGTCACACTCAGGTGTCACTCAGGTGTCACTCAGGTGTCCCAGCTGTCACTCAGGTGTCCCAGGTGTCACTCAGGTGCCACTCAGGTGTCCCAGGTGTCACTCAGGTGTCACTCAGCTGTCACTCAGCTGTCACTCAGGTGTCACTCAGGTGTCCCCCAGGTGTCACTCAGGTGTCCCAGGTGTCACTCAGATGTCACTCAGGTTTCCCGCAGATTTCCGCCGCGCTCAGAGCCACGCGGGTGCGTCCGGCCCGAACCTTCCTCCTCCTCTTCCTCTTCCTCTTCCTCTTCCTCTTCCTCTTCCTCTTCCTCCTCCTCTTCCTCTTCCTCTTCCTCTTCCTCCTCCTCCTCCTCTTCCTCTTCCTCTTCCTCCTCCTCTTCCCTTCCCCTTCTCCTCCAGAACAATATCAGACGATATCAAACAGTATCAAACGATATCAAACAATATCAAACAGTATCAAACGATATCAAATGATATCACACCATATCAAACGACATCACACCATATCAAACGATATCACGCCATATCAAATGATATCACACCATATCAAATGATATCACGCCATATCAAATGATATCACACCATATCAAATGATATCACACCATATCAAACTGTATCGAATGATATCACTTGATAAACGGTATCACATTATATCAAACAATATAAAAGGATATCAAACTGTATCCACTGATATCCCACAATATCAAATGCTATCAAACCCTATCAAACACTATCAAACCCTATCAAACACTATCAAACACTATCAAACCCTATCCAATGCTATCAAACGTAATCACACAATATCAAACCTTATCAAACGCTATCAAATACAATTAAACCCTATCAAACCCCATCAAACCCTATCAAATACTATCAAACCCTATCAATTGCTATCAAACCCTTTTGAACCCAATCAAACACTATCACATGCTATCACATGCTATCAAACCCTATCAATCGCTATCAAACCCTATCAATCGCTATCAAACCCTATCAATCGCTATCAAACCCTATCAGACCCTATCAAACCCTATCAAATGCTATCAAACGCTATCACCCGCTGTCACCTGCTATCAAACCCTATCAAACCCCATCAGACGCTATCAAACGCTATCACACACTACCACGCGCTATCACCCGCTATCAAACACTATCAAACCCTATCAAACGCTATCACACGCTATCAAACCCTATCAAATCTACCAAACACTATCAAATGCTATCAAACCCTATCAAACCCTATAAAACACTATCACACACTATCAAATGCTATCAAACGCTATCAAACGCTGTCAAACACTATCAAACCCTGTCACACGCTATCAAACTCCATCACACGCTATCAAACGCCATCAAACCCTATCAAAGGCTATCACACACTATCAAACGCTATCAAACGCTATCACTCGCTATCAAACCCTATGAAATGCTATCAAACCCTATCAAACCCAATCAAACGCTATCACACCCTATCAAACCCCATCAGACGATATCAAGCGCTATCACTCACTATCACCCACTATCAAACACTATCAAACGCTATCAAACCCTATCAAACCCTATCAAACTCTATTAAATGCTATCACACGTTATCACACGCTATCAAACCCTATCAAACCCTATCACACGCTATCACACGCCATCACCGGCCGTCACGCGCTGTCCCCCGCGCTGTCCCGCAGTGCCGCTGTCGCTGGACGAGCGCTGCACGGCCCCGGCGCTGCTGCTCCCGGGCCCATCCCGGACCCTCGGCCCCGCTGCCGGGCCCCGGCCCCACCCGCGGGCCCTGGCCGTGGCGCGGGAGGGATTCTCCCGCGGGAAGCACTACTGGGAAGTGGAGCTGGGAGACGGCGGCGCCTGGGAGCTGGGCGTGCTCCGCGAAGATATCCGGGATTCCATCCGGGATTCCATCCGGGATTCCCTGCGGGGTGATTCCCTGAGGGATTCCATCCCGGATTCCCTGCGGGATCCCAGCCGGGATTCCACCCCAGATTCCCTGCAGGATCCCATCCCAGATCCCACCCTGAATTCCATCCCGGATCCCATCCCAGATCCCACCCTGAATTCCATCCCAGATTCCAGACCGGATTCCATCCCAGATCCCATCCTGAATTCCACCTCAAATTCCACCCCGGATTCCATCCCGAATTCCATCCCAGATTCCATTCCAAATTCCATCCCAGATTCCATTCCAAATTCCATCCCAGATTCCATTCCAAATTCCATCCCAGATTCCATTCCAAATTCCATCCCAGATTCCATTCCAAATTCCATCCCAGATTCCACCCTGGATCCCACCCTGAATTCCATCCCAGATTCCAAAACCCTGTCACACACTATCAAACGGTATCAAACGCTATCACTCGCTATCAAAGGCTATCAAATGCTATCGAACCCTATCAAACACTATCAAGTCCTATCAAACCCTATCAAACTCTATTAAACGCTATCACACGCTATCAAATCCTATCAAACCCTATCACACGCTATCTCACCCCATCACACACTATCAAACCCTATATAATGCTATCAAACCCTATCACACGCCATCACACACTATCACACACTATCACCCGCTATCAAACCCTATCAAACCCTATCAAACGCTATCACACGCTATCACACCCCATCACACACTATCAAACCCTATATAATGCTATCAAACCCTATCACACGCCATCACACACTATCACACACTATCACCCGCTATCAAACCCTATCAAACCCTATCAAACGCTATCACACGCTATCACACCCCATCACACACTATCAAACCCTATATAATGCTATCAAACCCTATCACACGCCATCACACACTATCACACACTATCACCCGCTATCAAACCCTATCAAACCCTATCAAACGCTATCACACGCTATCACACCCCATCACACACTATCAAACCCTATATAATGCTATCAAACCCTATCACACGCCATCACACACTATCACACACTATCACATGCTATCAAACCCTATCACACACTATCACACACTATCACCCGCTATCAAACCCTATCAAACCCTATCAAACCTTATCAAACGCTATCAAACCCTATCAAACCCTATCAAATGCTATCAAAGGCTATCAAACCCTATCAAACGCTATCAAACCCTATCCCCTATCAAACCCTATCAAACCCTATCACTCGCTATCAAATGTCTGTCACGGCTGTCCCCCGCGCTGTCCCGCAGTGCCGCTGTCGCTGGACGAGCGCTGCACGGCCCCGGCGCTGCTGCTCCCGGGCCCATCCCGGACCCTCGGCCCCGCTGCCGGGCCCCGGCCCCACCCGCGGGCCCTGGCCGTGGCGCGGGAGGGATTCTCCCGCGGGAAGCACTACTGGGAAGTGGAGCTGGGAGACGGCGGCGCCTGGGAGCTGGGCGTGCTCCGCGAAGATATCCGGGATTCCATCCGGGATTCCATCCGGGATTCCATCCGGGATTCCCTGCGGGGTGATTCCCTGAGGGATTCCATCCCGGATTCCCTGCGGGATCCCAGCCGGGATTCCACCCCAGATTCCCTGCAGGATCCCATCCCAGATCCCACCCTGAATTCCATCCCAGATTCCAGACCGGATTCCATCCCAGATCCCATCCTGAATTCCACCTCAAATTCCACCCCGGATTCCATCCCGAATTCCATCCCAGATTCCATTCCAAATTCCATCCCAGATTCCACCCTGGATCCCACCCTGAATTCCATCCCAGATTCCATCCCGAATTCCATCCCCAATTCTATTCCGGATTCCATCCCTGATCCCATCCCAAATTCCATCCCAGATTCCATTACGAATTCCATCCCAAATTCCACCCCAGATTCCATCCCGGATTCCACCCTGAATTCCATCCCAAATTCCATCCCAGATTCCACCCTGGATTCCATCCCGAATTCCATCCTGAATTCCATCTCAAATTCCATCCCAAATTCCATCCCGGATTCCATCCCGAATTCCATCCCAAATTCCATCCCAAATTCCATGCTGGATTCCATCCCGAATTCCATCCCAAATTCCACCCCAGATCCCACCCTGAATTCCATCCCAGATTCCATCCCAGATTCCATCCCAGATTCCATCCCAAATTCCATCCCCAATCCCATCCTGAATTCCATCTCAAATTCCACTCCGGATCCCATCCCGAATTCCATCCCAAATTCCATCCCGAATTCCACCCCGGATCCCATCCCGAATTCCATCCCTGAACCCATCCCAAATTCCATCCCGAATTCCATCCCGGACCCCACACCGGATCCCCCGCGGGATGGTTCCCTCCCCTCCATCCCCGAGGAGGCGGCACCAGGTCTGCGGTATTCCCAGGGAGAATTCCGGCTGCCGGGCGGGAAGCTGCAGCGCAATTCCGGGCGCTGCCGCGTGCTCGGGGTGCTGCTGGACCAGGAGCGGCGCGTGCTCCAGTTCTTCGACGTCGAGGAGAAGCAGCTCCTGGGATCCCTTCCCTTGAAAATTTCCGGGAATCTTTTCCCGTTCTTCTGGCCGGGACCTGGTGGGAATGGTCTGAGGATCCGCCCCGTGAGGGTTTGAAACTGCCAGGGAGGGACCTGTGAAATATTTGTGTCTAAAAATTAAATGTTCAGTTGTATAGTCAAATTATTCTCATTTTAAAATTCCAATAATCCCCTAGCCCAAACCCTTTGAAATATTCATGTTTAAAAATAAAATTACAGGTTAAATATAAAAATAATTATAATTTTAATATTTCAAATATTTACTGACCTTAACCCTAACCCAAAACCTGACCCTAACCCTAACCCTAACCCTAACCCTAACCCTAACCCTAACCCTAACCCTTCCCTTGAAAATTTCCAGGAATCTTTTCCTGTTCTTTAAGCCTGGATCCCGTGGGAATGGTCTGGGGATCCGCCCCGTGAGGGTTTGAAACCGCCAGGAATATTTGTGTCTAAAAATTAAATTTCAAGTTATATATTCAAATTATTCTCATTTTAAAATTCCAGTTATCCCCTAGCCCAAATCCATTGAGATATTCATATTTAAAAATTAAATTCCAGGTTAATCATCCAAATAATTATAATTTTAATATTTCAAATATTCACTGACCTTAACCCTAACCCAAAACCTGACCCTAACCCTGACCCTAACCCTAACCCTTCCCTTGAAAATTTCCAGGAATCTTTTCCTGTTCTTTAAGCCTGGATCCCGTGGGAATGGTCTGGGGATCCGCCCCGTGAGGGTTTGAAACCGCCAGGAATATTTGTGTTTAAAAATTAAATTTCAAGTTATATATTCAAATTATTCTCATTTTAAAATTCCAATTATTCCCTAGCCCAAACCCTTTGAAAAAAATCACATTTAAAAATTAAATTCCCTGTCAAATATTAAAATAATTCTTATTTTACTATTTCAAATATTTGCTGAACCTAACCCAAACACCAACCCTAAACCTAAGCCTAACTCTAACCCCAATCCTTACCCAAACAGAAATTATTATTTAAATATTCAAATTATTCCTATTTTAATATTACAATTGTCCCCTAACTCTTCCTTTGAAAATTTCCAGGAATCTTTTCCCGTTCTTCCAGCCAGGATCTGGTGGGAATGGTCTGGGGATCCGCCCCGTGAGGGTTTGAAACAGACAGGGAGGGACCTGTGGAATATTCGTGTTTAAAACTCAAATTTTCAGTTATATAGTCAAGTTACTCTCATTTTAAAATTCCAGTTATCCCCTAGCCCAAATCCATTGAGATATTCATATTTAAAAATTAAATTCCAGGTTAAACATCCAAATAATTATAATTTTAATATTTCACATATTCACTGACCCTAACCCAAACACTAACCCTAAACCTAAGCCTAACTCTAACCCCAATCCTTACCCAAACAGAAATTATTATTTAAATATTCAAATTATTCCTATTTTAATATTACAATTGTCCCCTAATCCTTACCCTTCCCTTGAAAATTTTCAGGAATCTTTTCCCGTTCTTCCAGCCAGGATCTGGTGGGAATGGTCTGGGGATCCGGCCTGTGAGGGTTTGAAACAGACAGGGAGAGATATATGGAATATTCACATTTTAAAATTAAATATCCTATTAAATATGCAAATAATTGTCATTTTAATATTCCAGATTTTCATTGTTTGTAGCCCTGAATCTAACCCTAAACCTAACCCTGACCTTTTGGAATAATCACACTTAAAATTAAATTCTGGGTTAAATATTCAAATAATTCTCATTCCAATAGGCCAAATATTTACTGACCATAAACCTCACCCTAATCCCAACCCTAATTATGCCCATGACCCTAAACCTAACCCTAATCCTTATCCTAACCCCAATTCAAATTTAAATATTCAAATTATTCCCATTTTAGTATGACAATTATCCCCTAACCTTACCCTGGCACTGACAATGACCCTAACCCAAACCTCAAACCACTAAATTTCCCTAAACTTTAATTCCCTGTTAAATATTCAAAATATTCTCATTTCAAAATTCCAGTTATCGCCTAACCTTAACCTGAACTCTGACCCTTTGGAATATTCCATTTAAAAATTAAATTCCCTGTTAAATACTTAAAATATTATAATTTTAATATTCCAATTATCCCCTAACCCAAATCCTAACCTTAACCCTTGGGAATATGCACTTTTAAAAATTAAATTCCCTGCTAAATACTCAAATAAATCTCATTTTTATATTCCAAATATTCACTGGCCATAGCCCTGACCATGACCCTAGCACTAACCTTTTGAAATATTCCGTTTAAAAATTAAATTCCCCATAAAATATCCAAATGTTTATAATTTTAAAATTCCAATTACCCCTAACCCTAACTCTAACCCTTTGGAGCACTTTGGAATATTTGCTTTTAAAAATTAAATATCTGTTAAATATTCAAATTATTCTCATTTTAATATTCCAAATATTTTCAAACTGTTACTGTGACCTTAACCCTAACCCTAACCAAAACTCCAATTGGAATATTCAAATTATTCCCATGTTAATATTCCAATTCTCACCTAACCCTGACCCCAAACAAAACCCTAACCCTAAACCAAAACCCTAACACTAACCCTACATCTAACCCTAACCCAAATTCCCATTTAAATATTCCAATTATTTTTATTTTAATATTCAAAATATATTTTAATATTCAAAATATTCCCTGACCCTAACCCTAACCCTATGGAATATTCACATTTCAAAATTAAATTCCCAGTTTAATATTAAAATTATTATAATTTTAAAATTCCAATTTTCCCCTAACCCAAACCATGACTTTAACCCTAACCTGAACACTTTGGAACATTTGCTTTTAAAAATGAAATCCCTGTTAAATATTCAAACTATTTGCATTTTAATATTCCAAATATTTACAAACTGCAACTGTGACCTTAACCCTAACCCTAACCCAAATTCCAACGTGATTGTTCAAATTATTCACATTTAATATTCCAATTATCCTCTAAACCTGACCCCAACCTTAAGCAAAACCCTAATCCTAATCCTAAACCTAACCCTAAATCTAACCCTAACCAAAATTCTCATTTAAATATTCAAATTATTTGCATTTTAGTATCCCAAATATTCCTTGAACCTAACCCTAACCCTATTCACTTAAAAAACTATTTTAACATTATTATATAAAGTATAATCTTATATAAAAATATAATAGAAATTAAAATTTTTAAATCATTCTCATTTAAATGCACCAAATATCACCTAACCCAAGGCAACAGCGGGGTCGATGGACACGGAGACACCCAGCAGGAGTAGAAGACTTGAGAGAAAAATCCAAATTTGTGGGTGGAAAACATGAGGGAGAAAAGGGCAGAAAAGGTGAGGTAAAAAATGGGAAAGATAAAGGAAAAAAGGGCGGAAAATGTCAGAGGAAAAATGGGAAAGATAAAGGAAAAAAGGGCGGAAAATGTGAGAGGAAAAATGGCGGGAAACGTGAGGGAAGAAAATGGCGGGAAATGTGAGGGGGGGAAATGGAGGGAAATGTGAGGTAAAAACTGGGAAACGTGAGAGAAAAAACTGGGAATCAGGAGGGAAAAAATGGGAAATGTGAGGAAAAAACAGGTGGAAAATATGAGAGGACAAACAAGCAGGAGATGTGAGGGGAGAAAAAGGGGGGAAAACGTGAGGGGAGAAAATGGAGGGAAACATGAGGGGAGAAAATGGAGGGAAACATGAGGGGAGAAAATGGTGTAATATGTGAGGGGGAAAAGGGACAGAAAAGGTGAGGTAAAAAATGGCAAATGGGAGGGAAAAATGGGTGGAAAACATAAGAGGAGAAAACAGTGGGAAACGTGAAGGGAGAAAATGGAGGGAAACATGAGGGGAGAAAATGGAGGGAAACATGAGGGGAGAAAATGGAGGGAAACGGGGGGGGGAAAGGGCAGAAAAAGTGAGGCAAAAAAACGGGAAACATGAGGGGAAAATGGGTGGGAAATGTGAGAAGAAAAGGGCAGAAAAGGTGAGGCAAAAAATGGAAAAGATGAGGGAGAAAAGGGTGGGAAATGTGTGAGGAAAAATTGTGGGAAATGTGAGAGGAGAAAATGGTGGGAAATGTGAGAGGAGAAAATGGTGGGAAGTGTGACGGGGGAAAATGGAGGGAAACGTGAGGGGAGAAAATGGAGGAGTATGTGAGGGAGGAAGGGCAGAAAAAATGAGGCAAAAAATGGGAAATGTGAGGGGAAAGTGGGTGGGAAATGTGAGAGGAAAAAGAGCTGGAAACGTAACAGGAGAAAATTGAGGGAAATGTGGTAAAAAATGGGAAACCTGAGGTGAGAGGAGAAAATGGTGGGAAATGTGACAGGGGAAAATGGAGGGAAACGTGAGGGGAGAAAATGGAGGAGTATGTGAGGGAGGAAGGGCAGAAAAAATGAGGCAAAAAATGGGAAATGTGAGGGGAAAGTGGGTGGGAAATGTGAGAGGAAAAAGAGCTGGAAACGTAACAGGAGAAAATTGAGGGAAATGTGGTAAAAAATGGGAAACCTGAGGGAAAAAACTGGGAAACCTGAGGGGAAAAAGGAAATGTGAGGGAAGAATGGATGGGAAACATGAGAGGTCAAAAGGCAGGAAATGTAAGAGGAAAAAATGAAGGGAAATGTGAGGGGGAAAAAAAGGGAAACATGAGGGGAAAATGAGTGGGAAATGTGAGGTAAAAAATGAGAAATGTGAGGGAAAAATGAGTGGGAAATGTGAGGGGAGAAAATGGAGGGAAATGTGAGGGGGGAAATGGAGAGGAAACATGAGGGGAGAAAATAAAGGGAAATGTGGTAAAAAAATGGGAAACCTGAGGGAAAAAAACAGGGAAACATGAGGAGAAAAAGGAAATGTGAAGGAAAAACGGGTGGGAAACATGAGAGATTAAAAAGGCGGGAAACGTGAAGAGCAAAAATGAAGGGAAACGTGAGGGGAGAAAATTATGGGGAATGTGAGGTAAAAAATGGGAAACCTGAGGGGAAAAAGGAAATGTGAGGGAAAAAGGGCTGGGAAACATGAGAGGTCAAAAAGGCAGGAAACGTGAGGAACAAAAATTAAGGGAAATATGAGGGGAGAAAATGGAGGGAAAGATGAGGGGAGAAAATGGAGGGAAACATGAGGGGAGAAAATGGAGGAAACGTGAGGGGGGAAAGGGCAGAAAATGTGAGGGGAAAAAAGAGTGGAAAATGTGAGAGGGAAGAAGGGTGGGAAATGTGAGAGGAAAAAATGGTGGGAAAACGTGAGGGGGGAAGGGCGTGAAACATTAGGGGAGAAGGGCAGAAAAGGTGAGGTAAAAAATAGGAAATGTGAGGGGAAAAAAGATGGGAAAAGTGAGAGGAAAAAGAGCGGGAAACATGAGGGGAGAAAAGGGCGGGAAACATGAGGGGAGAAAAGAGCGGAAATGTGAGGGAAGAAGGAACTGATACATGAGGGAAAAAAGGGTGGAAAATGTGAAGTAAGAAAATGGGAAACATGAGGGGGAAAGAGGGTGGAAAACAAGAGATATAAAATGACAAGAGTGTGAAAATAGTGAGGGAAAAGTGAGGCGGGAAAAGGCCAGAAAACGTGAGGTAATAAAAGGGAAATAAGAGGGTTAAAATGGAGGGAAGCATGAGGGGAGAAAATGTTGGGAAATATGAGGGGGGAAAGGGTGGAAAATGTGAGGTAAAAAACAGGAAATGTGAGGGTGAAAATGGCAGGAAATGTGAAGGGGAAAGAGGGTAGAAAATATGAGGTAAAAAATGGGAAACCTGAAGGGGAAAGATAGTGGAAATATGAGGTATAAAATGACAAGAATGTGAAAATAGTGGGAAAAGTGAGGGGGGAAAAGGCCAGAAAACGTGAGGTAAAAATGGGAAACAAGAGGGTGAACATGGAGGAAAGCATGAGGGGAGAAAATGTTGCGAAATGTGAGGAGGGAAAGGGTGTAAAATGTGAGGTAAAAACCGGGAAATATGAGAGTGAAAATGTCAGGAAATGTGAGTGTGGAAAAGGGTGGAAAATGTGAGGTAAAAAATGGGAAATAAGAGGGTGAAAATGGAAAGAGGGTGGAAAACAAGAGATATAAAATAAGAAGAGTGTGAAAATAGTGAGGGAAAAGTGAGGCGGGAAAAGGCCAGAAAACGTGAGGTAATAAAAGGGAAATAAGAGGGTTAAAATGGAGGGAAGCATGAGGGGAGAAAATGTTGCGAAATGTGAGGAGGGAAAGGGTGTAAAATGTGAGGTAAAAACCGGGAAATATGAGAGTGAAAATGTCAGGAAATGTGAGTGTGGAAAAGGGTGGAAAATGTGAGGTAAAAAATGGGAAACATGAGGGGAGAAAATGTTGGGAAATATGAGGGGGGAAAGGGTGGAAAATGTGAGGTAAAAAACAGGAAATGTGAGGGTGAAAATGGCAGGAAATGTGAGTGTGGAAAAGGGTTGAAAATGTGAGGTAAAAAATGGGAAATAAGAGGGTGAAAATGGTGGGAAAAATGAGGGTGAAAATTTCAGGAAATGTGAGGGTGAAAATGGCAGGAAATGTAAAGGGGAAGGAGCGTGGAAGATATGAGGTAAAAAATGGGAAACGTGAAGGGGAAAGATAGTGGAAATATGAGGTATAAAATGACAAGAGTGTGAAAATAGTGGGAAAAGTGAGGGGGGAAAAGGGTGGAAAATGTGAGGTGAAAAATGGGAAATGTGAGGGTGGAAATGTCAGGAATTGTGAAGGGGAAAGAGGGTGGAAACAAGAGGTATAAAATGACAAGAGTGTGAAAATAGTGGGAAAAGTGAGGGGGGAAAAGGCCAGAAAACGTGAGGTAAAAATGGGAAATAAGAGGGTGAAAATGGTGGAACACATGAGGGTGAAAATTTCAGGAAATGTGAGGGGGAAAATAACAGGAAGCATGAGGTAAAAAAAGAGAAATAAGAGGGGGAAAATGGTGGAAAACATGAGGGTGAAAATTTCAGGAAATGTGAGGGGGAAAATAACAGGAAGCATGAGGTAAAAAAAGAGAAATAAGAGGGTGAAAATGGAGGGAAGCATGAGGGGAGAAAATGCTGGGAATAGTGAGGGGGGAAAAGGGGTGGAAAACAGGAGATAAAAAATGGGAAATGTGAGAGTGAAAATGGGACAAGAGTGTGAAAATAGTGGGAAAAGTGAGGGGGGGAAAGGCCAGAAAACGTGAGGTAAAAATGGGAAATAAGAGGGTGAAAATGGAGGGAAGCGTGAGGGGAGAAAATGCTGGGAATAGTGAGGGGGGAAAAGGGGTGGAAAACAGGAGATAAAAAATGGGAAATGTGAGAGTGAAAATGTCAGGAAATGTGAGGGGGGGAAAGGGTGGAAAATGCGAGGTAAAAAAAGAGAAATAAGAGGGTGAAAATGGTGGAAAACATGAGGGTGAAAATTTCAGGAAATGTGAGGGTGAAAATAACAGGAAGCATGAGGTAAAAAAAGAGAAATAAGAGGGTGAAAATGTTGGGAAATGTGAGCAGTCCGTGCTAAGCGGCCTCTGGCAAGGGCCTGTGCACCAATGGTCCTTGTGGGGATATAATAGTAATAATAATAATTAATAATAATAATAATAATAATAATAATAATAATAATAATGCTATTTATCATTTATTCTAGTATATTTATATATTATTAAAAAAATTGGAACCGTGAGGGGAAAAATGGGAAATAAGAAGGGGGAAAGAGGTGGAAAATTAGGTAAAAAAATGAGAAATAAGAGGGTGAAAATAGTGGGAAGCATGAGGGGAGAAAATGTTGGGAAATATGAGGGGGGATATATTGCTCTATTATTATATATTATATTTTATTTTAATATACCTATTTAAAATTATTATTATTATGGTTGTTATTATTATCATAATTATTGTTATTATTATTAATAATAGTAGTAGCAATAGTAAAAAAATTATTTTGAAGCAAACCCCGGAAATCCCTCCCTCGGGGAGCAGGAAGGCAACAAACAGCTCTCGGGTTTTTTTGGGAAAAACCCAAATCGAGTCATTTCCCTATTCCCCTGCACGGAAATGCGTTTGGGGAGAAAGCTGAGGACGTCTGCGGTTAAATTCGAGCAAAAAAATCTCCGATTCCACATTCCGTTCTCTGTCTGGGGCAGCTCCGCCGAACTCTGCCGCCTCCCTGCCCCAAAAGGAAAAAAATATTCCCGAAAACCTCGGGTTTCGCCCTAAAACCTCGGGTTTTTCTCCAAAACCTCCAGTTTTTCTCTAAAATATCGGGTTTTTTTTTTTTCCGAAAACCTCGGGTTTCTCCCTAAAATCTCGGGTTTTTCTCCAAAACCTCGAGTTTTTCTCTAACATCTCGGGTTTTTTTTTTCCCGAAAACCTCGGGTTTTTCTCCAAAACCTCGAGTGTCCCCCCAGAACCTCGGATTTTTCCCCAAATTCTCCTGATTTCCCATTAAAATCTCGTGGTTTTGCCCAAAACCTCAGGTTTTGCCCGAAAACCTCGAGGTTTTTGGGGTTTTTTTTGTTTGTTTGTTTGTTTTGTTTGTTTTTTTTTTTCCCTAAATGCTCGGGTTTTTCCCTACAATCTGTCGATTTTTTTCCCCAAATCCTCCTGATTTCCCATTAAAATCTATAGTTTTGCCCAAAACCTCGGGTTTTGCCCGAAACCTCGATGTATTTTTTCCCTAAAACCTCGGGTTTTTCCTTGCAACCTCTCGATTTTTTCCCCCAAATCCTCCTCTCTTTCTCCAAAACCCCACGGTTTTCCCCCAAAAACAGCTGGTATTTTTTTCCTAAAACCTCGGGTTTTTCCCTGCAACCTCTCGATTTTTTCCCCAAATCCTCCTCTCTTTCTCCAAAACCCCACGGTTTTCCCCCAAAAACAGCTCGATTTTTTTCTCAAATCCTCGCGTTTCTCCCGAAAACCACGAAGTTTTTTCCCCCAAATCCCCCGATTTTTCCCCAAATCCTCAGAATTCGCCCCAAAATTCTCAGATTTTCCCCCCGATCGCCCTTCCCGGCGGCCCGCGGCTCGGCCCTGCAGAGCCCGGATAGCTCAGTCGGTAGAGCATCAGACTTTTAATCTGAGGGTCCAGGGTTCAAGTCCCTGTTCGGGCGACTCCCCTTTTCTTCTTTTCTTTCACTTTTCCCCCTTTTTTCTCTTTTTTTTCCCCCTTTTTTTCACTTTTTCCCCCTTTTCCTCTTTTCCCAGCCCGCTCCGGGGGTCTCCGCGCCCCCTCCCGCAGGGGCGGCCCGCGGTCTCTTTTTCCTGGCGGAGGGAGCGGCGCGGAGCGTCCCGGGCGGTCCCATGGTGTAATGGTGAGCACTCTGGACTCTGAATCCAGCGATCCGAGTTCGAATCTCGGTGGGACCTGCGCCTCCTTTTGCGGGCTGCGCCGCCCAACCCCCGGCCTGGGGTGTCCCCGGGGTGTCTCCGGGGTGTCACCGAAACGTCCCCGGGGTGTCCCTGCTTCGAGGTGTCCCCGCGGTGCCCCTGCTTTGGCGGTGTTCCCGGGGTGTCCCCGGGGTGTCCCTGCTTTGGGGTTGTCCCTGAGGTGTCCCCGAGGTGTCCCTGCTTCAGGGGTGTCCCCAGGGTGTCCCTGCTTCAGAGGTGTCCCTGCTTCGGGGTGTCCCCAGGGTGCCCCGGAGGTGTCCCCAGGGTGTCCCCGGGGTGTCCCAGACGGACAGCCAGGCTGGCAGAGGCCGGACAGACGGGCAGACCCCGGACAGATGGACAGATGCAGTGGCACATGCTGGATGGCCGGACAGAGGACAGACAGACAGACAGACAGCTGACAGAGGCTGGATAGCCAGACAGCCAGGCCGGACAGACAGACAGAGGCCGGACAGAGGGACAGCCAGGCTGGACAAACGGACAGCTGACAGAGGCTGGATAGCCGGACAGAGGCCGGACAGATGGACAGCCAGGCTGGCAGAGTCTAGACAGAAGGACAGCCAGGCTGGCAGAGGGTGGACGGCTGGACAGCCGGACAGCCAGCCAGCCGGACAGACAGATGGCCGGGCGGGCACAGCCAGCCAGCCGGACAGACAGACGGCCGGGCGGGCACAGCCAGCCAGCCGGACAGACAGACGGCCGGGCGGGCACAGCCAGCCAGCCGGACAGACAGATGGCCGGGCGGGCACAGCCAGCCAGCCGGACAGACAGACGGCCGGGCGGGCACAGCCAGCCAGCCGGACAGACAGATGGCCGGGCGAGGCTGGACAGCCGGACAGCTGGACAGACAGACGGCCGGGCGGGCACAGCCAGCCAGCCGGACAGACAGATGGCCGGGCGGGCACAGCCACCGGGCCGTGGCAGCCGCCCGCCCGCGGAGCCACTCCCGGGGGCGGGGAAGGGCGAGGGAAGAAAACAATCGGCGAGAAGGAAGGAAAGCAAACAGAGAGCACGAACCAAAGAGCGGCGACCTCCGGACCCCGGCACCACCGCCACTGCGGCCCAAAGGTCGCCCGGCGGACCTTGGCCACCGGCCGCGGTGCGCTGCTGGCCATGGCGGTGCTGCCGGCCCTGGTGGCCCTGCTGGCCGTGCTGCTGGTGCTGGTTCCGCTGGCCGCAGCCCGCTGGGTGCCATTCCTGCGCGAGGACCTGGCGTTCTTCGCCACCATGGCGCGGTCATCGCTGCGCTGCCGCCGGCGCCTGGCCGGCCGGCCGGCCACCACCCTGCTGGACGTGTTCCGGCAGCACGCCCGGCTCCGGCCGCGCCGGCCGCTGCTGCTCTTCCAGGACGAGGTCTACACCTTCGAGGACGTCGAGCGCCGCAGCAACCGCGCCGCGTGGGCGCTGTGGCGGCGGCTGGGCCTGCGCGGCGGCCGCACCGTGGCCGTGTTCCTGCCCAACGAGCCGGCCTACCTGTGGACGTGGCTGGCCTTGGCCAAGCTGGGCTGCCCCATGGCTTGTCTCAACTGCAACGTCAGGGGCCGGGCGCTGCGGCACGCGCTGGAGGCGGCCGAGGCCACCGTGCTGCTGGCCAGCCCTGGTGAGAGGGGACAGCGTGGTTTTTGGGGGGCTTGGTGGCCACCAAGGCCACTGTGCTGCTGGCCAGCCCTGGTGAGAGGGGACAGGACAGGGTTTGGGGGTTTTGGGGACTTGAGGGGGTTGTGGCCACCAAGGCCACCCTGGTGCTTGCCAGCCCTGGTGAGAGGGGACAGCGTGGTTTTTGGGGGGCTTGGTGGCCACCATGGTGCTTGCCAGCGCTGGTGAGAGGGGACACTGGGGTGTTCAGGGGGTTGGTGGCCACCAAGGCCACTGTGCTGCTCCACCGTGGTCTGTGCCAGCGTTGGTGAGAAGGGACAGCGCAGTGTTGGGGGGCTTGGTGGCCACCAAAGCCACCATGATGTTTGCCAGCCCTGGTGAGAGGGGACAGCATGGTTTTTGGGGGGCTTGGTGGCCACCAAGGCCACCAAGGTGTATGCCAGCCCTGGTGAGAGGGGACAGTGCAGTGTTGGGGGGGCTTGGTGGCCACCAAGGCCACCATGGTGCTTGCCAGCCCTGGTGAGAGGGGACAGTGCAGTGTTGGGGGGGCTTGGTGGCCACCAAGGCCACCAAGGTGCTTGCCAGCCCTGGTGAGAGGGGACAGGAGAGGGTTTGGGGGTTTTGGGGACTTGAGGGGGTTGTGGCCACCAAGGCCACCCTGGTCTGTGCCAGCCCCGGTGAGTGCATGTGGAATGGGGGGATTTGCAGGTGTGTCACTGTCCCTGTGTGTGTGTCACTGTGTGTCACTGAGTGTCACTGTCCCTCTGTGTGTGTGTGTCACTGTCCCTCCATGGATGTCACTGTCCCTGTGTGTGTCCCTGTGTGTCAGCCTGGACATGGCTGTCCCCGTGTGTCCCTGTGTGTGTCACTGTCCCTGGGTGTGTCACAGCATGTACAGGGCTGTCCCCGTGTGCCCCTGGGTGTGTCCCTGTGTCACTGTGTGTCACAGCCTGGACATGGCTGTCCCCGTGTGTCCCTGTGTGTGTCACTGTCCCTGGGTGTGTGTCACTGTGCGTCACTGAGTGTCACTGTCCCTCTGTGTGTGTGTGTCACTGTGTGTCACAGCCTGTACAGGGCTGTCCCTGGGTGTGTCCCTGCGTGTCACAGCCTGTACAGGGATGTCCCTGGGTGTCCCTGGGTGTGTCCCTGTGTGTGTCACTGTCCCTGGGCGTGTCCCTGTGTGTGTCACTGTGTGTCACAGCCTGGACATGGCTGTCCCCATGTGTCCCTGTGTGTGTCACTGTCCCTGGGCGTGTCCCTGCGTGTCACAGCATGTACAGGGCTGTCCCTGTGTGTCCCTGGGTGTGTCCTTGTGTCCCTGTGTGTCACAGGCTGGACATGGCTGTCCCTGTGTCACTGTGTGTCACAGCCTGTACAGGGCTGTCCCTCTGTGTCACCCCCAGGTGCACCCACGGGATCGGGGCTCCCTTTGGGGTGACCCCGTTTAGGATCCCAGAGGGGCCTGGCTGGCTGGGACCCCCTTTTGGGGTGCTCGGGGTGTCTGGGTGACCCGCCCACCCATTCTGGGTGTGCCCACCTGACCAGGTGCCCACTTGGGGTACCTTACAGTGCCCACCTGGGAACCTTGACCCGCCCACCCATTCTGGGTGTGCCCACCTGAGCATGTGCCCACCTGGAGTACCTTGGAGTGCCCACCTGGGAACCTCGGCCCGCCTACCCCTTCCAGGTGTGCCCACCTGTCCAGGTGCCCATTTGGGGGTACCTTGAGGTGCCCACCTGGGAACCTCGGACCGCCCACCCACTCCGGGTGTGCCCACCTGAGCAGGTGCCCATTTGGGGGTACCTTGAGGTGCCCACCTGGGAACCTCGGCCCGCCCACCCCTTCCAGGTGTGCCCACCTGGCCCAGTGCCCCTGTAGGGTCACCCCGTGTCCGTCTGTCCCGCAGAGCTCCGCGAGGCCGTGGAGGAGGTTCTGCCCGAGCTGCGGCGCGCCGGCGTGGCCGTGTTCTACATGAGCGCGGCGTCGCCCACGCCGGGCGTGGAGGCGCTGCTGCCCGCCATCGAGGCGGCGCCCGAGGAGCCGCCGCCCGCCGAGCACCGCGCCGGCGTCACCGCCAGCTCCAGGGCCATGTACATCTACACCTCGGGCACCACCGGTGAGCTGGGCACCGCCGGGAGCTGTGGGAGGAGATCCTGGAGAGGGGTGGGGGGCTTGGGGGGCTTCTTCCAGCCCTGACCATGGCGGGTCCACCTGGGCCAGGTGTGTCCTGCCATGTCTATGAGGATGGGTCAGCACTGATGGAAGGGACTTTGGGAGATCTTCTTCCAGCCCTGACCATGGCGGGTCCACCTGGGCCAGGTGTGTCCTGCCATGTCTATGAGGATGGGTCAGCACTGATGGAAGGGACTTTGGGAGATCTTCTTCCAGCCCTGACCATGGCGGGTCCACCTGGGCCAGGTGTGTCCTGGCTGTGCCCACATGGGCAGCGTGGAGGGGTCTTGGGGGTCTTTCTGGAACATTGAACATGGCAGGTCTTTCTGCAACACTGACCACGGTGGGTCCACCTGGGCCAGGTGTGTCCTGGCTGTGTCCATGTGGGTGAGTCAGCATTGATGGAAGGGACCTTGGGGGATCTTCCTCCAGCCTGGACCATGGTGGGTCCACCTGGCCCAGGTGCGTCCCAGCTGTGCCCACATGTGCAGCTTGGAGGGCTCTTGGGGGACTTCCTGCAACATTGACCATCACAGGTCCACCTGGGCCAGGTGTGTCCTGGCTGTGTCCACATGGACAGGTCAGCATGGGCAGCTTGGAGGGCTCTTGGGGGTCTTTCTGCAATGCTGACCATGGTGGATTCTCCTGGGCCAGGTGTGATTCCGGCTGTGTCCATGTGGGTGGGTCAACATTGGAGGGGTCTTGGGGGGGTCTTCCTCCATCCCTGACCATGGCGGGTCCACCTGGGCCAGGTTCGTCTCTGTTGTGCCCACATGTGCAGCTTGGAGGGGTCTTGGGGGACTTCCTGCAATGCTGACCATCACAGGTCCACCAGGGCCAGATGTGTCCTGGCCATATCTCTGCAGGTGGATCAACATTGGAGGGGTCTTGGGGGGCTTCCTCCATCCCTGACCATTGTGGGTCCACCTGGGCCAGGTGTCCACACAGGCAGGTCAGCACTGGAGGGGTCCTGGGAGGTCTTTCCCCAGCCATGACCATCTCAGGTCCACCTGGGCCAGGTGTGTCCCAGCCATGTCCACATGGACAGGTCAGCATGGGCAGCTTGGAGGGGCTTGGGGGCTTCCTGCAGCCCTGACCATGGCAGGTCCACCTGGCCCAGGTGTGTCCTGGCCATGTCTATGAGGATGGGTCAGTGCTGATGGAAGGGACCTTGGGAGATCTTCTTCCAGCCCTGACCATGGTGGGTCCACCTGGGCCAGGTGTGTCCCAGCTGTGTCCATACATGGGCAGCTTGGAGGGCTCTTGGAGGACTTCCTGCAACACTGACCATCACAGGTCCACCTGGGCCAGGTGTGTCCTTGTCATGTCTATGCAGGTGGATCAACATTGGAGGGGTCTTGGGGGGTCTTCCTCCAGCCCTGACCATCGTGGTCCACCTGGCCCAGGTGTGTCCCAGACGTGTCCACACATGGGCAGCTTGGAGGGGCTTGGGGGTCTTCCTCCAGCCCTGACCATCGTGGTCCACCTGGCCCAGGTGTGTCCCAGACGTGTCCACACATGGGCAGCTTGGAGGGGCTTGGGGGCTTCCTGCAGCCCTGACTATGGCAGGTCCAACTGGCCCAGGTGTGTCCTGGCTGTACCCACATGGGCAGCTTGGAGGGGTCTGGGGGGGTTTTCTCCAGCCCTGACCATGGCAGGTCCACCTGGCCAGCCTCGGGGTCACCGTCCCCGTGCCGTGTCCCCAGGAGCCACCTGTGTCCTGCGGTCCAAGTTCTCGGCCTCTCAGTTCTGGCCCGACTGCCGCCGCTACAACGTCTCCGTCATCCAGTACGTGGGCGAGCTCATGCGCTACCTGTGCAACACGCCCCAGGTGAGGCCCCGCCCACCCCAAACCCCCTCCCGAGGGGTCGGCCACGCTCCGGTCACACCCCAAGGTGGCCCTGTCCCCGTGTCACCCCCAGCGCGCCGATGACCGGGAGCACGGCGTGCGCATGGCCCTGGGCAACGGCCTGAGGGCCGAGGTGTGGAAGGAGTTCCTGCGGCGCTTCGGGCCCGTGGCCGTCTGGGAGTTCTACGGAGCCACCGAGGGCAACGCCGGCTTCATCAACTACACCGGCAAGGTCGGCGCCGTGGGCAGGGCCAACCGGTTCATCAAGGTGAGAACAGAACGTCCTCCTCGGGGTGGGACGTGGGGACAGCAGCGGCACCTTGAGGGGCCCAGTGTGGCTCCTCAGCTGGGGTTCAGCCAAGGAAGGGTTAAACCTTGGAGGAACCTCTTGGTGGTGGAGCAAACAGTGACATCTCCAGGGGAAGCCAACAGCACCCGTCAGGTTGGGCTGGACAACAGCAGAGTCCCCAAAATGCCCTTTCCACACCCAAAATGAGTCTCCTCCACCTGATTGGCCAACATTGACTCAACAGTGTTGACGTGCAGCCTGATTTTGGGGTGTCCATGGGGACCTGGTCATCTCTGTGGCCCTTTGGTGCCACGTCTCAGCCCCGACCCACCTGTGAGAAAAAGCTGCGAAAATCAGATTTTTGAGCAAAAGCTTGGACGGAACAAAAGCTGCGAAAATCAGATTTTCCCCCCTTTTTTCCCATCGTGTCATCCCCCAGCTCCTGCATTTGGAAGATGCCACCATGAGTTCATTCACCGTTAGCATGGATCAGATTGAACCTTATTTAAATAACTTAAAATCACATTTATTTTTAGTGATTTCAACGAAAAAAATGTAAATTAAGGACAATTAAAACCAAATGGTTTTAATGCCCAGAATGTCGGGATTGGGGGTGTTCCCATGGGTTGGAAGAGACCAATCACAGCAGACCACAGCCGGAACAGGGAGGAAATTCTGGAAATTTCCACAAGAAGGAAATTTCCATGAGAAGGAAATTCTGGATATTTCCATGAGAAGGAAATTCTAGAAATTTCCACAGGAAGGAAATTTCCATGGAAAGGAAATTCTGGCAATTTCCATGAGAAAGAAATTCTGGACATTTCCACGAGAAGGAAATTTCCACAGGAGGGAAATTCTGGAAATTTCCAAGAGAAGGAAATTCTGGAAATTTCCACAGGAAAGAAATGCTGGGAATTTCCACTGAAGAAAATTCTGGAAATTTCCACAAGAAGGAAATTTCCACAGGAAGGAAATTCTAGAAATTTCCACCGGAAGGAAATTCTGGAAATTTCCACTGAAGGAAATGCTGGGAATTTCCACTGAAGAAAATTCTGGAAATTTCCACAAGAAGGAAATTTCCACAGGAAGGAAATTCTAGAAATTTCCACCGGAAGGAAATTCTGGCAATTTCCACATGAATGAAATTTCCACGGGAAGGAAATTCTGGAAATTTCCACGAGAAGGAGATTCTGGACATTTCCACGGGAAGGAAATTCTAGAAATTTCCACCCGAAGGAAATTCTGGCAATTTCCACATGAATGAAATTTCCACGGGAAGGAAATTCTGGAAATCTCCATGGGAAGGAAATTCTGGAAATTTCCACAGAAAGGAAATTTCCATGGGAAGGAAATGCTGGAAATCTCCACGGGAAGGAAATTCTGGAAATTTCCACAGAAAGGAAATTTCCACGGGAAGGAAATTCTGGAAATTTCCCCGGGAAGGAAATCCTCCTGCCTGTTTCTAGCCCAGCTTTGTCCCTCCCCTGCAGCTCTTCGCGCCCTTCGAGCTCATCAGGTACAACGTGGAGCAGGACGAGCCCGTGCGCGACGAGCGCGGGCTCTGCATCCCCACCAAACCCGGTAAGGGCCCTCTCGGGGGCTGGAGATGCACCAAAGCCACCTCGCAGCCCTGGCCACCACCCTCCTGGCGTCTGGAAGCCACCAGGAACCCCTGGAAGAAGCCACGGCAGGGGCTGTGCAGCCTCCAAGCCTCCTCTTCCTCCCCGAAGGTGAGACGGGGCTGCTGGTGATGAAGATCACCAAGAACACCCCGTTCCACGGCTACGCCGGCGACTCGCAGAAGACCGAGAAGAAGATCCTCAGGGACGTCTTGGCCAAAGGCGACGCCTTCTTCAACAGCGGCGACCTCCTCATGATGGACAGCCAGAGGTTCATCTACTTCCAGGACCGCGTCGGGGACACCTTCCGGTAACTCCGGCGCTCCCGCGTGTCCGAGCGGTCGGTGCCGGCCCAAATCCCCGCTCAGGGCTCCGTGCCTTCTCCTCCCCAGGTGGAAAGGGGAGAACGTGGCCACGACGGAGGTGGAGGCCACGCTGGGCTTGGTGAGCTTCATCCAGGAGGTCAACGTCTACGGCGTGGCCGTGCCGGGTGAGTGCCGCCAAGATAAGGACCTGGGGGAGTGTGAGGTGGCTGAGGCGTCCCCAGGTGCTCTGAGGCACCACCAAGAAGCTTCAAAAGGGGCTTTTAACACCCAGAGTTGTTTTGAGCACAAAACATCCCCCACAACGGCCCAAAGTTCCCCCAAAATGGTGGAAATGGGACTTGGTTGCCCAAAGCGAGTGTCAGGTGCTGGGTTGGGTCCATGTGGCCACAAAAGAGGCAAAAATAGGGAGTGTTCACCCAAAATGAGCACCCAGCATGGTTCTGGGCACAGAATGTTCCTCCACCACCACCCCAGCGGCCTCCGCAGTGCCAAAACCAGGACAAACCCACTCAAAACACGTTTGGCCACCCAATCCCACCCCCAGTAGCCCAGGGGGCTTCAAGAAGATCCCAAGGTTGCCCCAGGTGACCCCGGGCGATGTTGGCAGGGTGCGAGGGCCGCTGTGGCATGGCCGCCGTGCGCCTCAAGGACGGGGCCACCTTCGACGGTGACAAACTCTACGCCTTCACGCAGGACACGCTGCCCGCCTACGCCGCCCCCCGCTTCATCCGCATCCAGGTCAGCGGGACCCCCGCCCCGGGGGCTCCTGGGGGCTGCGGGGAGGGGGGCTGGCCTTGGGATGGAGATGGTCCAGCACTGGAGGCCAGGTGGAATCATGGAAGGGTTTGGGTTGGGAGAGGCACTGGAGGTCCTCCAGTTCCATCATGGCAGGGTGGAATCATGGAAGGGTTTGGGTTGGAAGAGGCACTGGATCTCCTCCAGTTCCATCATGGCCAGGTGGAATCATGGAATGGTTTGGGTTGGAGGGGACTTCAGGGCTCCTCCAGTTGCAGTCACGGCAAGATGGAATCATGGAGTGGTTTGGGTCGGAAGAGGAGTTAAGAGTTTATCCAGATCTGGCCATGGCCAGGTGGAATCATGGAAGGGTTTGGGTTGGAGGGGACTTCAGGGCTCCTCCAGTTGCAGTCATGGAAGGGTGGAATCATGGAATGGTTTGGGTTGGAAGAGGCGTTAAGAGTTTATCCAGATCTGGCCATGGCCAGGTGGAATCATGGAAGGGTTTGGCTTGGAGGGGTTTTCAGAGCTCCTCCAGTTGCAGTCATGGAAGGGTGGAATCATGGAATGGTTTGGGTTGGAGAAGACTTCAGAGCTCCTCCAGTTCCATCATGGAAGGGTTTGGGTTGGAGGGGACTTTAGAGTTCACCCAGATCTGGCCATGGCCAGGTGGAATCATGGAAGGGTTTGGCTTGGAGGGGTTTTCAGAGCTCCTCCAGTTGCAGTCATGGAAGGGTGGAATCATGGAATGGTTTGGGTTGGAGGGGACTTTAGAGTTTATCCAGTTCCATCCTGGCAGGAATCATGGAAGGGTTTGGGTTGGAGGGTTCCTCAGAGCTCCTCCAGTTCCATCATGGAAAGATTTGGGTTGGAGGGGTCTTCAGAGCTCTTCCAGTTCCATCATGGAAGGGTGGAATCATGGAATGGTTTGGGTTGGAGAAGACTTCAGAGCTCCTCCAGTTCCATCATGGCAGGGTGGAATCGTGGAGTGGTTTGGGTTGGAAGAGCAGTTAAGAGTTTATCCAGATCTGGCCATGGCCAGGTGGAATCATGGAATGGTTTGGCTTGGAGGGGTCTTCAGAGCTCCTCCAGTTCCATCATGGAATGGTTTGGGTTGGAGTCCTCAGAGCTCATCCAGTTCCATCACAGCCAGGTGGAGTCATGGAAGGGTTTGGGTTGGAGGGGACTTTAGAGTTCACCCAGATCTGGCCATGGCCAGGTGGAATCATGGAATGGTTTGGCTTGGAGGGGTCTTCAGAGCTCCTCCAGTTGCACTCATGGCAAGATGGAATCATGGAATGGTTTGGGTTGGAGGGGACTTTAGAGTTCACCCAGATCTGGCCATGGCCAGGTGGAATCATGGAAGGTTTGGGTTGGAGGGGTCCTCAGAGCTCCTCCAGTTCCATCATGGAAGGGTTTGGGTTGGAGGGGTCTTCAGGGCTCCTCCACTTCCAGTCACAGCACTGGCGTCCCCCCGGTTTCCCACGGTGGCATCGGTCACCCCGTGCCAGTAGCGGCGCTGGGGGTGCCCTGGTGACAGCGTGGGGGAGTCACCCCCTTGTTGGTGGCACCATTCCTGGTGGCACCATTCCTGACCCGTCCATTCCCGGTGACGGTCACTCAGTGTCACCCTGTGCCGATGACGGCATCGCTCCGATGAGGGTGTTGAGGTTGCCCCTTTCCCATGATAGTGGCGGTCACCCTGTGCCAACAGGGGTCACCTGGTGCCAACAGGGGTCACCCCCTGCCAATGGGGGGTCACCTGGTGCCAATGGCAGTCACCCTGTGCCAATGGTGGTCACCTGGTGCCAGTGAAAGTCACCTTGTGCCAACGAGGGTCACCTTGTGCCAGCGAGGGTCACCCTGTGCCAGTGGGAGTCACCTGGTGCCAGTGGGAGTCACCCCATGCCAAGAAGGGTCACCTGACACCAGTGGTGATCACCTGGTGCCAATGAGGGTCACCATGTCCCAGTGGTGGCCACCCTGTGCCAAGGAAGGTCACCTGGTGCCAATCATGATCACCTGGTGCCAATGGGGGTCACCCCATGCCAACAATGGTCACCCTGTGCCAACGGGGGTCACCCTGTGCCAATGGGGGTCACCTGGTGCCAATGAGGGTCACCTGGTGCCAATGAGGGTCACCTGGTGCCAATGGTGATCACCTAGTGCCAATGAAGGTCACCTAGTGCCAACAAGGGTCACGTGGCGCCAACGGGGGTCACTCTGTCCCAATGGTTGTCACCATGTCCCAGTGGTGGTCACCTGGTGCCAATGGGGGTCACCTGGTGCCAATGAGGGTCATCTTGTGCCAACAAGGGTCACCTTGTGCCAGCGGGGGTCAGCCTGTCCCAATGGGGGTCACCATGTCCCAACGAGGGTCAGCTGGTGCCAATCATGATCACCTGGTGCCATTGGGGGTCACCCTGTGCCAATGGTGGTCACCATGTCCCAACGAGGGTCACCTGGTGCCAACAGGGGTCACCTTGTGCCAGTGGTGGTCACCATGTCCCAGTGGTAGTCACCATGTCCCAGTGGTGGTCACCAGGTGCCAATGGTGGTCACCATGTCCCAACGAGGGTCACCTGGTGCCAACAGGGGTCACCTTGTGCCAGTGGTGGTCACCATGTCCCAGTGGTAGTCACCATGTCCCAGTGGTGGTCACCAGGTGCCAATGGTGGTCACCATGTCCCAACGAGGGTCACCTGGTGCCAACAGGGGTCACCTTGTGCCAGTGGTGGTCACCATGTCCCAGTGGTAGTCACCATGTCCCAGTGGTGGTCACCAGGTGCCAATGGTGGTCACCATGTCCCAGTGGTGGTCACCTGGTGCCAACGGGGGTCACTCTGTGCCAATGGTGGTCACCTGGTGCCAATGAGGGTCATCTTGGTGCCAATGGGGGTCACCATGTCCCAATGGTAGTCACCTGGTGCCAGCGAGAGTCACCTGGTGCCAACGGGGGTCACTCTGTGCCAATGGTGGTCACCTGGTGCCAATGAGGGTCATCTTGTCCCAACAAGGGTCACCTTGTGCCAATGGGGGTCACCTGGTGCCAATGGTGGTCACCATGTCCCAATGGTGGTCACCTGGTGCCAATCATGATCAACATGTCCCAATGGTGGTCACCCTGTGCCAATGGTGGTCACCATGTCCCAACGAGGGTCACTTGATGCCAACGGGGGTCCCCCACGCCCAAGTCACCCCACACGCCCCAATCCCCGCGTCACCGCCGCCGTTCCGCGTCCCCGGCTGGCACCTTGGCACGGCCTGCCTGGGCGCTGCCAACGCCGCCGTGCCCTGTGCCCGTCCCCGTCCCCAGGAGGCGCTGGAGATCACGGGCACCTTCAAGCAGTGCAAGAGCAACCTGGTCAAGGAGGGCTTCGACCCCGGCCTCGTGCGCGACCGCCTCTTCCTGCGCGACGCCGCGCGCCGCTCCTACGTGCCGCTGAGCGCCGCCGCCTTCCAGGACATCCAGCGCGGCAGGATCGCGCTCTAGCGCCCGCGGTAATTAGCACAGGCTAATTAATGGCTAATCAGGAACTTTGGGGAGTAAGGACTTGGACTTGGTGGAAATTAAATCCGTAATTCCCATTTTTGAGTCTTTTTGGGATTGTAGCGGCTCCTCCAGGGGCTCCGGTTCCTCCAGGGCTCCGCAGCGACCCCAGGGTAATTAGCAAAGACTAATTAATGGCTAATCAGGAACTTTGGGGAGGTTTGGAGCACCTTGGAATTGGTGGAAATTAAACCCTTAATTCCCATTTTTGAGTCTTTTTGGGATTGTAGCGGCTCGATTCCTCCAGGGGCTCCGCAGTGGCCCGCGGTAATTAGCACAGACTAATTAATGGCTAATCAGGAAATTTGGGGAGTAAGGACTTGGACTTGGTGGAAATTAAATCCGTAATTCCCATTTTTGAGTCTTTTTGGGATTGTAGCGGCTCCTCCAGGGGCTCCGCAGTGGCCCTGGAGGAGTGATGACCCCAGGGTAATTAGCAAAGGCTAATTAATGGCTAATCAGGAACTGTGGGGAGTAAGGAGCACCTCAGACTTGGTGGAAATTAAACCCGTAATTCCCATTTTTGAGTTTTTTGGGATTGTAGCAGCTCCTCCAGGGGGCTCCGGTTCCTCCAGGGGCTCCGCAGTGGCCCTGGAGGAGTGATGACCCCAGGGTAATTAGCAAAGGCTAATTAATGGCTAATCAGGAACTGTGGGGAGTAAGGAGCACCTCAGACTTGGTGGAAATTAAACCCGTAATTCCCATTTTTGAGTTTTTTGGGATTGTAGCAGCTCCTCCAGGGGGCTCCGGTTCCTCCAGGGGCTCCGCAGTGGCCCTGGAGCGCTGACGACCCCAGGGTAATTAGCAAAGATTAATTAGTTGGTAATCAGGCACTTTGGGCAGGTCTGGAGCACCTCGGACTTGGTGGAAATTAAACCTGTAATTCCCATTTTTGAGTTTTTTGGGATTGTAGCGGCTCGATTCCTCCAGGGGCTCCGCAGCGGCCCCAGGGTAATTAGCAAAGACTAATTAGGGCTAATCAGGCACTTCGGGAGGTGTGGAGCACCTCGGACTTGGTGGAAATTAAACCTGTAATTCCCATTTTTGAGTTTTTTGGGATTGTAGCGGCTCGATTCCTCCAAGGGCTCCGCAGCGGCCCCAGGGTAATTAGCAAAGACTAATTAGGGCTAATCAGGCACTTCGGGAGGTGTGGAGCACCTTGGACTTGGTGGAAATTAAACCCTTAATTCCCATTTTTGAGTCTTTTTGGGATTGTAGCGGCTCCTCCAGGGGCTCCACAGTGGCCCCACAGCACTGATGACCCCAGGGTAATTAGCAAAGACTAATTAGTGGCTAATCAGGCACTTTGAGGAGGTTTGGAGCACCTTGGACTTGGTGGAAATTAAACCTTTAATTCCCATTTTTGGCTGCCAAAGGATTTGGGGGATTTGGGTCTTTTTTGGGGTTGTAGCAGTTTCGCAGGGAGCTGACGGCCTCGGGGTAATTAGCAAAGGTTAATTAGGGGCTAATCAGGCACCTTGGAGTTGGTGTTAGCCGGGCCTAGCACCTCTGTGGTGGAAATTAAACCTTTAATTCCCATTTTTGGGGAAATTTTCCCAAAATTTTCCCAATTTCCCACCTCATTCCCTAAATTGGGATTTTTTTCCCAATATCCCACTGAAATCTCCCCAATATCCCAAATAATTCCCTAAACCAGGAATTCCTTCCCAATATCCCAAATAAACCCCTAAACTGGGAATTCCTTCCCAATACCCCACTGGAACCTCCCCAGTTTCCCACCTAATTCCCTAAACTGGGAATTTTTTCCCAGTTTCCCACTGGAATCTCCCCATTCCCAGGGTGATGTCGCTGCTCATCCCACTGGAATCTCCCCAATTTCCCACCTAATTCCCTAAACTGGGAATTTTTTCCCAGTTTCCCACTGGAATCTCCCCATTCCCAGGGTGATGTCGCTGCTCCTCAGAAATCCTGACCCTAAATCCATCCCAGCCCCTCCCCAAACGATTTCTCCCTAATCCTTCTCCTTTGAACCCCACAAATTTCCCCTAGAAGTCCCACAAATTTCCCCTAGAAACCCCCATAAATTCTCATAAATTTCCCCTAGAAATCCCCATAAATTTCCCTACAAGCCCCAAAAATTTCCCCCACAAATTTCCCCTAGAAACCCCACAAATTTCCCCAAATTTCCCCTAAAACCCCCACAAATTTCCCCGAATTTCCCCTAAAACCCCCAAAAATTTCCCCTACAGACCCCACAAACTTCCCCTGGAGACCCCAAATTCCCCCTAGAAACCCCCACAAACCCCGGGCAGAAAACTGGAAACCCTTTATTTACAAAGCTCCGAGCTCGGAGCTGCTCCAGCTCCCCAGCGCCCCCGTCCCGCAGCACCTCCGAGCAGCTCCGTTCCCTCCGGAGCTCCAGCCGCTCCTTGGAGCTCCTCCGCAGCTGGGGTCCCGCTCTGTTCTCCCTCTGGAGCTCCACCAGCCGCAGCTCCGCGGGCTCCTTGGAGCTCCGCTCCCTCCGGAGCTCCACCCGCCGCAGCTCCGTGGGCTCCTTGGAGCTCCTCTCCCCCTGGAGCTCCACCAGCCGCAGCTCCGCGGGCTCCTTGGAGCTCCGCTCCCTCCGGAGCTCCACCCGCCGCAGCTCCAGCCGCTCCTTGGAGCTCCTCCGCGGCTCGGGGCCCGCTCTGTTCTCCCTCTGGAGCTCCACCCGCGGCAGCTCCGCGGGCTCCCGGAGCTCCGCTCCCGCTGGAGCTCCACCAGCCGCAGCTCCGGACGCTCCTTGGAGCTCCTCCGCGGCTTGGAGACCCCTCTCCTCTCCCCCTGGAGCTCCACCCGCCGCAGCTCCGTGGGCTCCTTGGAGCTCCTCTCCCCCTGGAGCTCCACCAGCCGCAGCTCCGCGGGCTCCTGGAGCTCCTCTGCCTCTGGAGCTCCACCAGCCGCAGCTCCAGCCGCTCTTTGGAGCTCCTCCGCAGCTTGGAGACCCCTCTCCTCTCCCCCTGGAGCTCCCCCACCCACATCTCCGCGGGCTCCTGGAGCTCTGCTCCCTTTGGAGCTCCACCAGCCGCAGCTCCGGACGCTCCTTGGAGCTCCTCCGCGGCTTGGAGACCCCTCCCCTTGGAGCTCCACCCGCTACAGCTTCGGGCGCTCCTAGAGCTCCTCTCCCTTAGAGCTCCACCAGCCGCAGCTTCGGGCTCTCCTTGGAGCTCCTCCGCGGCTTGGGGCCCGCTCTCCCCTCCCTCTGGAGCTCCACCAGCCGCAGCTCCGCGGGCTCCTAGAGCTCCGCTCCCTCTGGAGTCCACCAGCCGCAGCTCCAGCCGCTCCTTGGAGCTCCTCCGCGGCTTGGAGACCCCTCTCCCCTCCCTCAGAGCTCCACCCGCCGCAGCTCCGGGGCCTCCTCCTTGGAGCTCCTCCGCGGCTCACCCCGCTCCGTTCCCCACCCCCCGCAGCTCCACCAGCCGCACCCGCAGGGTAAAATCCTTTATTTACAAACCTCCGCGCCTCGCAGCTCCTCCACCTCCTCACCGCCCTCCTCCTCCTCCTGCAGCGGCGGCGTCTCGGAGCAGCTCCGCGCGCTCCTTGGAGCTCCTCCGCGGCTCGGGGCCCGCCCTGCGCTCCCTCTGCAGCTCGGCCAGGCGCAGCCGCAGCCGCTGCTCGCGCCGTTTGCCGGCCTGGAGCTGCCTCTGCGCCTTGTCCAGCGCGTCCAGCGCGGCCTCGGCGCGGCGCTTCCAGAGCAGCGCGCTGCCCACCTGGTAGCTGTGCTCGCTCTGGATGTACGAGCCCGCCCGCGGCGGCAGCCGCAGCATGAACAGCGACGGCGACGGCGGTCCCCTGGAGCTCCTCTGCCTCTGGAGCTCCACCAGCCGCAGCTCCAGCCGCTCTTTGGAGCTCCTCCGCAGCTTGGAGACCCCTCTCCTCTCCCCCTGGAGCTCCACCACCCACATCTCCGCGGGCTCCTGGAGCTCTGCTCCCTTTGGAGCTCCACCAGCCGCAGCTTCGGACTCTCCTTGGAGCTCCTCCGCGGCTTGGGGCCCGCTCTCCCCTCCCTCTGGAGCTCCACCAGCCGCAGCTCCGCGGGCTCCTAGAGCTCCGCTCCCTCTGGAGTCCACCAGCCGCAGCTCCAGCCGCTCCTTGGAGCTCCTCCGCGGCTTGGAGACCCCTCTCCCCTCCCTCAGAGCTCCACCCGCCGCAGCTCCGGGGCCTCCTTGGAGCTCCTCCGCGGCTCACCCCGCTCTGTTCCCCCCCCCCCGCAGCTCCACCAGCCGCACCCGCAGGGTAAAATCCTTTATTTACAAACCTCCGCGCCTCGCAGCTCCTCCACCTCCTCACCGCCCTCCTCCTCCTCCTGCAGCGGCGGCGTCTCGGAGCAGCTCCGCGCGCTCCTTGGAGCTCCTCCGCGGCTCGGGGCCCGCCCTGCGCTCCCTCTGCAGCTCGGCCAGGCGCAGCCGCAGCCGCTGCTCGCGCCGTTTGCCGGCCTGGAGCTGCCTCTGCGCCTTGTCCAGCGCGTCCAGCGCGGCCTCGGCGCGGCGCTTCCAGAGCAGCGCGCTGCCCACCTGGTAGCTGTGCTCGCTCTGGATGTACGAGCCCGCCCGCGGCGGCAGCCGCAGCATGAACAGCGACGGCGACGGCGGTCCCGGGGGTCCCGCGGGGCCGGCGGGGGTCGGGGGGGCTCCCTCGGGCAGAGCCGGCGTGGTGGTCGCGGCCACGTCGTCGCCCGTGGCCGCCAGGAGGGTCTCTGGGATGGAGCCCGAGGGGCCGGGCAGCGCCGGGACCCCGCCGTGGTCGCCGGCCGGGGGCGGGCCGGGGTCTTTGGAGTCCCGCGGGAAGCAGGAGACGTCCGAGGGCGGCGGGGGGGGCGGCGGGGCCGGGAGGGGGTCACGTCTGTGGGGAGAGGGACGGCGGTCAGCCCGGAGAGATCGCCAAAATAGCCCCGGAGAGACCCCCAAAACATCCCCAGAGAGACCCTCAAAAGAGCTCCGGAGAGACCCCCAAAACATCCCCAGAGAGACCCTGAAATACCCCCGGAGAGACCCCAAAATACTCCCGGAGAGACCCCCAAAATATCCCCGGCGAGACCCTGAAATACCATAGAAAAGACCCCAAAATACCATCGAAGAGACCCCAAAATACCCTCGGAGAGACCCTCAAAATAGCCCCAGAGAGACCCCCAAAAACCCCAAAGAAACCCCAAAAAACCCCTGGAGGCCTCCAAAATACCATCGGAGAGACCCCCAAATACCCCCAGAGAGACTCCGGAAATATCGCCAGAGAGACCCCAAAATAGCCCCAGAGAGACCCCAAAATAGCGCTGGAGAGACCCTGAAATACCATAGAAGAGACTCCCAAAATATCCCCGGAGAGACCCCAAAATACCCCTGGAGAGACCCCAGAAATATCCCTGGAGAGACCCTGAAATACCATAGAAGAGACCCCCAAAGCATCCCCAGAGAGACCCTGAAATTAGCCCCAGAGAGACCCCAAAATAGCGCTGGAGAGACCCTGAAATACCATAGAAGAGACCCCCAAAGCATCCCCAGAGAGACCCTGAAATTAGCCCCAGAGAGACCCCAAAATAGCGCTGGAGAGACCCTGAAATACCATAGAAGAGACCCCCAAAATACCATAGGAGAGACCCCAAAATACCCTCGGAGAGACCCTCAAAATATCTCACCTGCAGCGCACTCCAGGACACACCTGGACCCCCAGCTCACCTGTACCCTCACCTGTACTCCCAGGACACACCTGTACACTGACCTTACACACCTGCACACACCTGCACACACCTGGACACACCTGTACACACCTGTACACTGACTGTGCACACCTGCACACACCTGAGCACACCTGTACACTGACTGTGCACACCTGTACACTGACCTTACACACCTGCACACACCTGCACACACCTGTACACTTACCTTGCACACCTGCACACACCTGTACTCTGACCTTACACACCTGCACACACCTGTACACACCTGTACACACCTGCACACACCTGTACACACCTGTACACTGACCTTACACACCTGCACACACCTGTACACACCTGTACACACCTGCACACACCTGTACACTGACCTTACACACCTGCACACACCTGTACACACCTGTACACACCTGCACACACCTGTACACTGACCTTACACACCTGCACACACCTGCACACACCTGTACACACCTGTACACACCTGCACACACCTGTACACACCTGTACACACCTGTACACACCTGTACACTGACCATGCACACCTGCACACACCTGCACACACCCGTTATCACACCTGCACTCACCTGTAGCCCACGAGCTCAAAGCAGGACTGTTCGAAGTGCTGCGAGCAGAAGTAGATGTATTTGGAGCTCACCTGCACACACCTGAGCACACCTGAGCACACCTGTGAGCACCCCTAGTTATACCTGAGCTCACCTGTAGCCCACGAGCTCGAAGCAGGACTGTTCGAAGTGCTGCGAGCAGAAGTAGATGTATTTGGAGCTGGGGTCCCAGCGCCCGCCCCCGGCCGGGTCCCGCCGCCGGCTGTTCTCCAGCCACTGCGCCCGGCGCGGGTCGTCCCGCCGCGGCAGCCTGGGGACATGGGGACATTGGGGACATCAATGGGGACATCAATGGGGACACTGGGGACAGCAATGGGGACATCAATGGGGTCAGCAGCCACTGCGCCCGGCGCGGGTTGTCCCGCCGCGGCAGCCTGGGAACATTAACGGGGACATGGGGACATCAATGGGGACATTGGGGACATTAACGGGGACATGGGGACACTGAGGGGACATGGGAACATTGTATGGGGTCAGCAGCCACTGCGCCCACCGGGGATCGTCCCACCACGGCAGCCTGGGGACACCAATGGGGACATTAATGGGGACACTGAGGGGACATTGGGACACTGAGGGGACATTGGGACACTGGGGGCATTGCATGGGAACATTGCGTGGGGACAGCAATGGGGACATGGGGACATCGGGGACACTGGGGACTGCACCCACCAGGGGTTGTCCCACCAACGCAGCCTGGGGACAGTGACACTGGGGACATCAACGGGGACACTGGGACAGTGACAGGGACATGGGGACATCGGGGACAGCAATGGGGACATGGGGGACATCGGGGACTGTGCCCAGCGGGGGTCATCCTGCTGTGGCAGCCTGGGGACAGCAATGGGGACACTGAGGGGACACTGAGGGGACACTGGGGGGACACTGAGGGGACACTGAGGGGACACTGGGGGCTGCACCCGCCAGGGCTGTCCCTGCACTGCAGCCTGGGGACACGGGGACAGCGACACTGGGGACATCAGGGACACTGGGGTATGGGACACTGGGGACACTGGGGACACTGGGGTTAACAGGTGACACAGGTGACAGGTGGCACAGAGGTGACAGAGGTGACAGCACAGGTGACAAGTGACACACAGGTGGCACAGGTGACAGGTAGCACAGGTGACAGGTGACACAGGTGGCACAGAGGTGACAGAGGTGACACACAGGTGACACACAGGTGACACAGGTGACACAGGTGACACACAGGTGACACAGCTGAGCCGCAGTTCCCCCCCCCCAATTTCTGCAGGGCGGCACCTTCCTCCCCCCGCGCGCCTGGGAATGGAACGGCCCAGCCGGGCCCGGTACAGGGGACAGGGCCGAACCATCCCTCACACGGGGGGGGACAGACACACCTGGGACAGCCCAGGCACACCTGGGACAGCCCATTGCTGACAGGGGGGGACACCTGGGACAGCCCATTGCTCAAATGAGGGGGTGACACCTGGGACAGCCCATTGCTGACAGGGGGGGACACCTGGGCCAGCCCATTGCTGAGTGCGGGGGGGACACCTGGGCCAGCCCATTGCTGACAGGGGGGGACACCTGGGACAGCCCATTGCTCAAATGAGGGGGTGACACCTGGGACAGCCCATTGCTGACAGGGGGGGACACCTGGGCCAGCCCATTGCTGAGTGCGGGGGGGACACCTGGGCCAGCCCATTGCTGACAGGGGGTGACAGCGGTGCCGGCCGTTGCCAAGGCGGGGTGACACCGGTGTCGGGGTGGGTGTCCCGGTGGCTGCGGGCCCTCACCGGTGGAAGGAGATGCCTCTGCCGCGCGTGTCGCGGGTGTCGCGGGTGCAGCAGCCGGCGGCGGAGCAGTGCCGGGGCATCTGCGGGTACGGCGGCGTCAGGGGCTCCCCCAGACCCGGGGACACCCCCAGACCCCTCGGCCTCACCCCCAACCCCGCCGGGCCCTCAGCGCGGCCCTGCCCCCCCCACCCCTCACGCAGGGCCTGCCGCGCTCCGCGCCGCCCCACGGCCTGACAGCCCCCCGCAGCGGCCGGGCGCGCCCCGTCCCGCCGCTTCCCGCCGGGTTTTGCCCGTTTTTGCCCGTTTTTCCCCCTTTTCTCCCCTTTCCCGGCCCCACCTCGGCGCTCCCATCCCGCCGCCGCCGCGGCCTCCCCGGAAGTCTCGCGAGAGCTCCCGGAGGGCGCGAGAACGGCGCCCGCCCCCTGAGGCCGCGCCCCTCATTTGCATGCCGCGCCGTGATTGGTCGAACGAGCCGCGCCCCCACCTCATTAGCTATGCAAGCCCCGCCCCTCGCCGCGGGCGTTGCGCGCCCCCCCGCGGCGGCTTTTGGGGGAATTTGGGGAAATTTTGGGGGATTTTGGGGGATTTTGGGGTGTCCCGGCTGATTTTGGGGTGTCCCGAGGGGATTTTGGGGTGTCCCGGGGTGATTTTGGGGTGTCCCGGCTGATTTTGGGGTGTCCCGGGCCATTTTGGGGTGTCCGGGCTGATTTTGGGGTCCTTTGTGGGGTTTTAGGGTTTCCCCCCAGCTGTTTTTGGGATCCCCCCCACTTCGGGGTCTCTGACCGGGATTTCTGCCCCCCCCCAAATCCGGCACCCCCAAAAGGGTCCGGGGGTGACCCCAAACCCCCCCCGACCCCAAATCCCTTTCGGGGACCCCCCGGTTTTGGGGTCCCCCCGTGTCCCCCTCGGCACCGGGACCCTCTCGAGGCGCTTTAATGGCTTTGGGACCCCCGCCCCAAATCCCCGCGGGGTTTGGGGTCCGGGCGGGTTTGGGGTCCGGGCGGGTTTCCATAGAGACCCCCATATCCCATAGGAACCTCATAAACCTCATACAGACCCCATAAACCCCACAGGGACCCCACAGACCCCATGGGGACCCCGATACCCCATAGGGACCCCGATATCCCATAGGGACCCCACAGACAGCCCAGAGACCCCATAAGCCCCATAGAGACCCCCATATCCCATGGAGACCCCACAGACACCCCATAAACCTTATGGAGCCCATAGGGACCCCCATATCCCATAGAGACCCCGTAAACCCCAGAGGGACCCCACAGACCCCATAGGGACCCCGATATCCCATAGAGACCCCACAGACAGCCCAGAGACCCCATAAACCCCATAGACAGCCCCATATCCCATGGGGACCCCACAGATCCCACAGAGACCCCAATATCCCATGGGGACCCTACAGACACCCCACAGACCCCATAGATTCCAGAGAGACCCCCATATCCCATAGACACCCCCATATCCCATAGGGACCCTGATATCCCATAGGGGTCCCACTGACCCCACAGGGACCCCAGAGACCCCACAGGGGCCCCACAGACCCCATGGGGACCCCGATATCCCGTAGGGACCCCGATATCCCATAGAGACCACATAAACCCCACAGGGACCCCACAGACCCCATAGGGACCCCAGTATCCCACAGAGACCCCAATATCCCCATGGGAACCCCACAGACAGCCCATAGACCCCATAAACCCCATAGGGACCCCATAAACCCCACAGGGACCCCAGTATCCCATAGAGACCCCAATATCCTGTAGACACCCCCATATGCCATAGGGACCCCATAGGGACCCCCATATCACATAGAGACCCCACAGACCCCATAGACCCCATAGAGATCCCACAGACCCCATAAGGATCCCATAAACCCCATAGGGACCCCGATACCCCATAGGGACCCCAATACCCCATAGGGACCCCGATATCCCATTAGCCCCACACGCCCCATAGACCCTCCCTTCCCATAGGGGCCCAGAGCTCTATGGGGTCTGTGGGGTCCATAGGGTCCATAGGGGTTCTACAGGGTTCTGTAGGGTTTGTTTCCATAGGGTTCTATAGGGTTTCTCTAGGGGTTCTATAGGATTCTGTAGGGTTTCTCTAGGTTTCTCTAGGGTTCCCATAGGGTCTATAGGGTTCTATAGTGTCTATAGGGGTTCCATAGGGTTTCCATAGGGTTCTATAGGGTCTGTAGGGTTTCTCTAGGGGTTCCAGGGGTTGTCTAGGGTTTCCGTAGGGTTCTATAGGGTCTATAGGGTTCTGTAGTGGTTCTATGGTGTCTATAGGGTTTCCGTAGGGTCTATAGGGTTGTATGGTGTCTATAGGATTTCTCTAGGGTGTCTATAGGATTGTATGGTGTCTATAGGGTCTATAGGGCTTCCATAGGGTCTATAGGGTTGTATGGTGTCTATAGGGTCTATAGGGTGCCCATAGGGTCTATAGGGTCTATAGGGTGTCTATAGGGTGTCTATAGGGTGTTTATAGGGTTTCCGTAGGGTCTATAGGGTTGAATGGGGTCTGTAGGGTCTGTAGGGTGTCTATAGGGTTCTATAGGGTGTCTATAGGGTTGTATGGTGTCTATAGGGTCTATAGGGTTTCCGTAGGGTCTATAGGGTTGTATGGGGTCTATAGGGTCTATAGGGTGTCCATAGGGTCTATAGGGTTTCTCTAGGGGTTCTATAGGGTTTCCGTAGGGTCTATAGGGTTCTATAGGGTCCATAGGGTCTATAGGGTGTCCATAGGGTATATAGGGTTCTATAGGGTCTGTAGGGTGTCTATAGGGTTGTATGGGGTCTCTAGGGTGTCTCTAGGGTGTCCGGGGGTCCCGGTCCCGTCCCCACCTGAGGCGCGCCCTCAGCACGGCCACGTGCCGCGCGGTGGCCGCGGCGCCGTCCCCGACCTCCTGCAGCTCCTGGCGCAGCCGGCGGCCCTGGGCCAGCGCCCGCGCCGTGCCCGCGACATTGGGGACATCATGGGGACATCATGGGGACATGGGGACACCAATGGGGACATGGGGACACGGGGACACCAATGGGGACATGGGGACACCAACGGGGACACAGGGCCAGCAGCCGGCCCGCCGCCTCGGTGGCACCCGCCTGGGGACATTGGGGACATGGGGACATTGGGGACATTGGGAACACCAACGGGGACATGGGGACATCATGGGGACATTGGGGCCAGCAGCCGGCCCGCCGCCTCGGCGGCACCCGCCTGGGGACACGGGGACATCATGGGGACATTGGGGACATCATGGGGACATGGGGACATCATGGGGACATTGGGGACATGGGGACACCAGCGGGGACACGGGGACAGCAGCCGGCCCGCCACCTCCGCCGTGCCCGCCTGGGGACATTGGGGACATCATGGGGACATGGGGACATCATGGGGACATTGGGGACATTGGGGACATTGGGGACATCATGGGGACATGGGGACACCAGCGGGGACACAGGGACAGCAGCCGGCCCGCCACCTCCGCCGTGCCCGCCTGGGGACATTGGGGACATTGGGGACACCAATGGGGACACAGGGCCAGCAGCCGGGCCGCCGCCTCGGCCGCGCCTGCCTGGGGACATTGGGGACATCATGGGGACATGGGGACACCAATGGGGACATGGGGACACTGGGGACACCAGTGGGGACACCAATGGGGACATGGGGACAGGAGCCAGCCCACGGCCACCGCGGCCACCTGCTGGGCCAGCAGCCGGCCCGCCGCCTCCACCGTGCCCGCCTGGGGACACTGGGGACATCATGGGGACATGGGGACACCAATGGGGACATGGGGACAGCAGCCAGCCTGCGGCCACCGTGGCCACCTGCTGGGCCAGCAGCCGGCCCGCCGCCTCGGTGGCACCCGCCTGGGGACATTGGGGACATTGGGGACACCAACGGGGACACAGGGACACCAACGGGGACATGGGGACACCAACGGGGACACAGGGACAGCAACGGGGACATCATGGGGACCTGGGGACAGTGGGAACAGTAATGGGGATAGCGGGGACCCTGGGGACATTGGGGGGATTGGGGACACTGGGGACACTGAGAGGACATTGGGGACAGCAGGGACCTTGGGGGCCTTGGGGACATCGGGGACAGCAGGGCACTGGGGACACGGGGGACACTGGGGACACTGGGAGGATTGGGGACACTGGGGACATCAGAGACATTGGGGGGATTGGGGACGTCAGGGATGTTGGGAGATTTGGGACACTGGGGACATCGGGGACATCGGGGACATTTGGGGACATCGGGGACAGCAGGGGACTGGGGACACGGGGGACACTGGGAGGATTGGGGACACTGGGGACATCAGAGACATTGGGGGGATTGGGGACGTCAGGGATGTTGGGAGATTTGGGACACTGGGGACATCGGGGACATCGGGGACATCAGGGACATCGGGGACATTGGGGACATTGGGGACATCGGGGACATCGGGGACATTGGGGACATCGGGGACATCGGGGACATCGGGGACATCGGGGACATCGGGGACATTGTGGGGGGATTTGGGACATCAGGGACATCGGGGACACTGGGACGTGGGGCACAGGGAGGACACGTGGGGACACAGAGGCTGTGGGGGACAGCAGGTGACAGCGGGCAGCAGGAGGTGACAGAAGGTGACAGAGACGACACCCAGATAACAGAGGTGACAGAGGTGACACGCAGGTGACACAGGTGACAGAGGTGATAGTAGATGGCAGTAGGGGACAGAGGTGACATGTAGGTGACACAGTGACTCAGGTGACACAGGTGACACGTGCCACGTGCCAGGTGACACGGGTGACAGATGACACAGTGACACAGTGACACAGTGACACAGTGACACAGATGACAGTAGGTGACAGTAGGTGACATTAGGTGACAGTAGGTGACCCAGTGACGCAGAGCCAGGTGCAGCCCCACCTGCAGCCGGTGCCGCTCCCCCCGCAGCCGCTGCTCCTCGGCCTCAGCCGCCAGCAGCCGCAGGCGCCGCCCTGGGCCCATAACCGCCAGTGCCCGCCGCAGCTCCTCCACCTGCGCAGGGAGAGGGGGCAGAGCTGTGCCAGGGCACCCACAGCACCCACGGCATCCACGGCACCCACACCTGTGCCAGGGCACCCACAGCACCCACAGCATCCACAGCACCCACAGCTGTGCCCATAACCGCCAGCGCCCGCCGCAGCTCCTCTACCTGCGCAGGGAGAGGGGGCAGAGCTGTGCCAACCTGTGCCAGGGCACCCACGGCACCCACAGCACCCACAGCACCCACAGCACCCACAGCACCCACTGTACCCACACCCGTGCCCATGGCACCCACACCCGTGCCCGGGGCACCCATGGCACCCACACCTGTGCCCATAACAACCAGCGCCCGCCGCAGCTCCTCCACCTGCGCAGGGAGAGGGGGCAAAGCTGTGCCAACCTGTGCCGGGGCACCCACACCTGTGCCAGGGCACCCAGGGCACCCATGGAACCCATGGCACCCACAGCACCCACAGCACCCACAGCACCCACACCTGGTGTCAGAGCACCCACAGCACCCACACCTGTGCCCATAACCGCCAGCGCCTGCCGCAGCTCCTCCACCTGCGCAGGTGAGTCAGGGTCACACAGGGCACCCACGGCACCCACAGCACCCATTGTACCCACACCCGTGCCCATGGCACCCACACCTGTGCCCGGGGCACCCATGGCACCCACAGCACCCACGGCACCCACAGCACCCATTGTACCCACAGCACCCATTGTACCCACACCCGTGCCCACGGCACCCACACCCGTGCCCGGGGCACCCACAGCACCCACAGCACCCAGAGCACCCACACCTGTGCCCAGAGCACCCAGGGCACCCACAGGTGAACTCATGGCACCCACACCTGTGCCCACACCTGTGAACCAGGGCACCCACAGGTGCATCCACACTTGTCCCCGTGTCCCCCCGGTGTCCCCAGGTGTCCCCAGCTGCCCCAGGTGTCCCCAGGTGTCCCCACCTGTCGCAGGCCCTGCCCCATCCGCTCCTGTGGGTGTGTCCCCGTGTCCCCCCAGGTGTCCCCAGGTGTCCCCAGGTGTCCCCATGTCCCCAGGTGTCCCCACCTGTCGCAGGCGCTGCCCCAGCCGCTCCCACGGGTGTGTCCCCGTGTCCCCCCGTGTCCCCAGGTGTCCCCCCGGGTGTCCCCAGCTGTCCCCAGGTGTCCCCCCGTGTCCCCCCAGCTGTCCCCAGGTGTCCCCAGGTGGCCCCATGTCCCCACCTGTCGCAGGCGCTGCCCCAGCCGGTCCCATGGGTGTGTCCCCGTGTCCCCCCGGGTGTCCCCAGGTGTCCCCAGGTGTCCCCATGTCCCCACCTGTCGCAGGCGCTGCCCCAGCCGCTCCCGCAGCTCCCGGTTGTGCTCCCGCAGCTCCTCCAGACAGACGGACACGGGGGGACAGAGGGTGGACAGAGGGGTGACACATGGGGACAGAAGGGGACAGACAGGGGACAGTGAGGGGACAGTGAGGGGACAGTGAGGGGACAGAGAGGTGACAGACAGACGGACAGGGGACAGACAAGGGACATGGGGGACAGAGAGGGGACAGAGAGGAGACATGGGGGACAGAGAGGGGACACACGGGGACATGTGGGGGACATATGAGGACACAGGGACACATAGGGGACATGTGGGGACATGTGAGGACATGTGGGGACACACGGGGGGGTTATAGGGACACGTATGGGCTATAGGGGACACTGGGACTATAGGGGACACCCCGGGACCGTGGCCTGGCAGGGGGCGTGGCCGAGCTCACCTGGCCGGGGGGGCGTGGCCAACCTCGGCCGCCACCTGGTCGCGCTCCTTGGGGACACACGGGGGGTTATAGGGACACGTAGGGGCTATAGGGGACACCCCGGGACCGTGGCCTGGCAGGGGGCGTGGCCGAGCTCACCTGGCCGGGGGGGCGTGGCCAACCTCGGCCGCCACCTGGTCGCGCTCCTGCTCCGCCCGCCGCCGGGAATGCTGGGCCGCCTGCACCGCCTGTGGGCGGGGCCAGATTGGACACGCCCACAGCCCGAGCCACGCCCACCGGGTGCTTTCGCCCGGCCCATTATTCCATAACCCCACCCCCAGCAGCAATAGCCCCACCCCATTGCCCTTAACCGCCCACAAGCTGATGAAGCCCTGCCCATTGCCGTTAGCCCCGCCCCATCTGCAATAGCCCCTCCCATTGCCCTTAGCCCCACCCATTGTCTTTAGCCCCGCCCCAGCCACAATAACCCCTCCCACTGGACCTTAGCCCCACCCACCGGTTGTAGCCCCGCCCATTGGGCCTTAGCCCCGCCCACCTGTCGCAGCCGCTCCAGCTCCGCCCCCCGGGCGTGGCACTGAGACTCCGCCTCCTGAGCCCGGAGCTCCGCCCCCGCCTTGGCAGCGCGCGCGGCCTCCAGCTCCGCCCACAGCACCTGCCCCGCCTCCTGCAGGGGGGCGGGGTCAGCCACAGGCCACGCCCACACACAGGCCCTCAATTCATTGTCAGCTACACAGCCCAGACCACGCCCTTCTTAGACAAACCACGCCCCCTTCAGCCCATCAGGGCCCCGCCCATTCCGTGGCTCCACCCCCTCGGGCCCCTCCCCACGTGGCCCCGCCCCTCCCCAAACTCTGCCCGATAAGCCCCGCCTCCCTCACAGGCCACACCCCTTCCCCACCCCAGAGGCTCCGCCCCCTCAGCCCTGGCCCCGCCCACCTGCTGCAGCCGCAGCCGCTCCTTGGCCCGGTCCAGGGCCCGGCAGGCTCCGCCCACCCGGGCCTGGGCTCCGCCCACCGCGATCTCCAGCGCCCGCAGAGCCCCGCCCTCGATCAGGCTCCGCCCACGTTCGGCCGCCAGGCTCCGCCCCAGTGCCGCCACCTGATTGGGCAGGGGCGTGATTGACAGCCCCAAATGATGGACAGCTGCAAGCTCCGCCCACACAACGAGCGATGGCGCCAGGCCCCGCCCACTTGGGTGATTGACAGCCACATGCCCCACCCCCCTCAGGGAGAGAAGGGGCCAGGCTGTGACTGACAGGTGCTGGCCCCGCCCCTCCCCAAACCCCGCCCACCTGGCTGCTGAGGTCACGAAGCTCCGCCTCCAGATCCCGCCGGCGCTCGGCCTGGGGGGGGACAAAATTTGGGGTGTCCCAAAATCGGAGGGGGTCCCAAAATCCGGGGAGGGGTCCCAAAAGCCAGGGGGTCCCAAAATTTGGGGTGTCCCAAAATACGGGGGGACACAAAATATGGGATGGGGTGTCCCAAAATCTGGCGGGGGGGAGTCCAAAAACGAGGGGGTCCCAAAATCTGGGGGGTCTGTCGCTGTCCCCGCCCCCTGTCCTGTCGCTGTCGCTGTCCCCGCTGTCCCCTCCCCGTGTCCCCATTCCAGCCGGGGGCCGCCGAGGGGGCGCCGGGGGTCCCGAGCCAGAGGGGGAGGGGGGGATGGGAGCCCCCAAATGCCGGGACCCCCCCTCACTCCTGCCCCCCCCGGGTGGGCTCGAGGCTTCCCCGGGGTTTGGGGGGTCCCCAGCGCCACCTGAGCCCCCCAGTGTCACCCCCCCCCCCCCGCCCCCGGGCGCTGGCGG
>NW_024368164.1:51144-58204 GCF_014805655.1 Passer montanus
GCGCCCCCTGAGCCCCCCAGTGTCACCCCCCCCCCGGGGGTCCCTGGGGTCCCCCCTCACCTGTGCCAGCCCGGGGGGGCTGCGCGGTCCCCCGCTGTCCCCCGTGCCCATCATGGCTCAAACCGGGGGGGCTCTGGAGCAGCAGAGACCCCTCCCCAAAATCCGCATCGGCCCCGGGCCGCGACCCCCGCCCCCAACAGCTCCGGGGCCCTTTTTGGGGGGAAGGTCGGGGGTCCCCGGGGATCACACCTGGGGTGGGGGGGGGAGATTGTGCCCCCTGCCCAACCCTGGGGGGGTTTTGGTCTCCCCCTGCCCACCCTGGCTGGGATCTTTGTGCCCCCTGCCCACCCTGGCTGGGATTTTTGTGCCCCCTGCCCACCCTGGGGGGCTCGGTGCCCCCTGCCCACCCTGGCTGGGATCTAGGATCTTTGTGCCCCCTGCCCACCCCGGGCTGTTCCGGACCCCCCGTGTCCCTCCCGTGTCCCTCCCCTGTCCCTCACCTGTCCCTCGGTGTCGCTGCCGGTGCCACCGCGGCCGTGTGGCAGCGCGGGTGGCAGCGCGGGTGGCAGCGCGTCCCTCCCCCGGGCTGTCCCCTCGGGAGGGGACAGGGCCCGCCCTTCCCCCCGGGCTCCGTTCGGCTCCAGCGGCTCCGGTGCCGCCGCCGCCCTCGCCCGGGGGGACGCGGGTTTCGGGGCACGGCCCGGGGCACCCCGGAACGCGGGTGGCACCCCCGCCCCAGGGACACGGGTGACACGGCACCCCGGAACGCGGGTGGCACCCCCGCCCCAGGGACACGGGTGACACGGCACCCCGGAACGCGGGTGGCACCCCCGCCCCAGGGGACACGGGTGACACGGCACCCCGGAACGCGGGTGGCACCCCTGTCCTTGCCCGGGGGACTGAACAGAATTTGGGTGTCACCGCCACCCCAGGGGACACAGGTGTCCTATGGCACCCCAAAATTTGGGTGTCATCCCCGCCCAAGGGGACAGAGGTGTCCCAGGAGACCCCAAAATTTGGGTGTCATCCCTGCCTGAGGGGACACGGGTGTCCCAGGGCACCCCAAAATTTCGGTGCCACCCCCACCCGAGGGGACACAGATGTGACAGGAAACTCTGGAATTTGGGTGTCACCTCTGTCCTCACCTGGGGGACAGAGCAGAGTTCAGGTGTCACCCGCACCCAAGGGGACACAGGTGTCCCAGGGCACCCCCGAATTTCGGTGTCACCTCCCTCCTCACCTGGGGGACAGAGCAGAGTTCAGGTGTCACCCCACCCCAGGGGCCACAGGTGTCCTATGACACCCCAAAATTCTGGTGTCATCCCTGCCCAAGGGGACACGGGTGTCCCAGGGCACCCCCGAATTTCGGTGTCACCTCCCTCCTCACCTGGGGGACAGAGCAGAGTTCAGGTGTCACCCCACCCCAGGGGCCACAGGTGTCCTATGACACCCCAAAATTCTGGTGTCACCCCACCCCAGGGGACACGGGTGTCCCAGGGCACCCCGGAATTCGGGTGGCACCCCCACCCCAGGGGACACAGGTGACACGGGCACCCCCGAATTCGGGAGGCACCCAAAGGAGGAATGTCGGGCTGGTGGGAACCGCAGGGATGTCACCCTCACCTGGGGGACAGAGCAGAGTTCAGGTGTCACCCGCACCCAAGGGGACACAGGTGTCCCAGGGCACCCCCGAATTTCGGTGTCACCTCCCTCCTCACCTGGGGGACAGAGCAGAGTTCAGGTGTCACCCCACCCCAGGGGACACAGGTGACACGGGCACCCCCGAATTCGGGAGGCACCCAAAGGAGGAATGTCGGGCTGGTGGGAACCGCAGGGACGTCACCTGTGAGGTCACCTGTGGTGTCACCTGTGAGGTCACCTGTGAGGTCACCTCCGATGTCACCTGTGGTGTCACCTGTGAGGTCACCTGTGAGGTCACCTCCGATGTCACCTGTGGTGTCACCTGTGAGGTCACCTGTGAGGTCACCTCCGATGTCACCTGTGGTGTCACCTGTGAGGTCACAGTGCCAGCTGCGATGGGGGCGGGGCATGGCACCAGTGGTGGCATCACGGCGCTGGGTGTGATGTCACGGTGCCAGGCGTGACGTCACAGTGCCGGGTGTGACGTCACAGTGCTGGGTGTGACGTCACAGTGCTGGGCGTGACGTCACAGTGCCGGGCGTGACGTCACTGTGGTGGATGTGACGTCACCGTGCTGGGTGTGACGTCACTGGGGGAGGCTCTGGATGATGTCACAGCAGCCAGTGACCCCTGGCGTGGGCTGGGCTGGCACAGAGGGGACAGCAGGGGGACACGGGGTCATAGGGGGGTCATGGCTGGGGTCACCCCTACGGTGGGGTCAGCCCGGAGAGACACAGAGTGACACAGAGAGACACAGAGTGACACAGAGAGACACAGAGTGACACGGGCCACCACGGAGAGACACAGAGTGACACGGAGAGGCACAGAGTGACACGGGTCAGCCCGGAGGGACACAGAGTGACACAGAGAGACCCAGAGTGACACGGGTCACCACGGAGAGACACAGAGTGACACGGAGAGACACAGAGTGACACGGGTCACCATGGAGAGACACAGAGTGACACGGAGAGACACAGAGTGACACAGAGTGACACGGGTCAGCACGGAGAGACACAGAGTGACACGGGTCAGCCCGGAGGGACACAGAGTGACACAGAGAGACACAGAGTGACACGGAGAGACACAGAGTGACACGGGCCACCATGGAGAGACACAGAGTGACACGGGCCACCATGGAGGGACACAGAGTGACACGGGCCACCATGGAGGGACACAGAGTAGGATTTATTGGGGATTTTGGGGCATTTTTTGCAGGTTTTATTGAGGATTTTGGGGCATTTTTTTGCAGGATTTATTGGGGATTTTGGGGCATTTTTTGCAGGTTTTATTGAGGATTTTGGGGCATTTTTTTGCAGGATTTATTGGGGATTTTGGGGCATTTTTTGCAGGTTTTATTGAGGATTTTGGGGCATTTTTTTGCAGGATTTATTGGGGATTTTGGGGCATTTTTTGCAGGTTTTATTGAGGATTTTGGGGCATTTTTTTGCAGGATTTATTGGGGATTTTGGGGCATTTTTTGCAGGTTTTATTGAGGATTTTGGGGCATTTTTTTGCAGGATTTATTGGGGATTTTGGGGCATTTTTTGCAGGTTTTATTGAGGATTTTGGGGCATTTTTTTGCAGGATTTATTGGGGATTTTGGGGCATTTTTTGCAGGTTTTATTGAGGATTTTGGGGCATTTTTTTGCAGGATTTATTGGGGATTTTGGGGCATTTTTTGCAGGTTTTATTGAGGATTTTGGGGCATTTTTTTGCAGGATTTATTGGGGATTTTGGGGCATTTTTTGCAGGTTTTATTGAGGATTTTGGGGCATTTTTTTGCAGGATTTATTGGGGATTTTGGGGCATTTTTTGCAGGTTTTATTGAGGATTTTGGGGCATTTTTTTGCAGGATTTATTGGGGATTTTGGGGCATTTTTTGCAGGTTTTATTGAGGATTTTGGGGCATTTTTTTGCAGGATTTATTGGGGATTTTGGGGCATTTTTTGCAGGTTTTATTGAGGATTTTGGGGCATTTTTTTGCAGGATTTATTGGGGATTTTGGGGCATTTTTTGCAGGTTTTATTGAGGATTTTGGGGCATTTTTTTGCAGGATTTATTGGGGATTTTGGGGCATTTTTTGCAGGTTTTATTGAGGATTTTGGGGCATTTTTTTGCAGGATTTATTGGGGATTTTGGGGCATTTTTTGCAGGTTTTATTGAGGATTTTGGGGCATTTTTTTGCAGGATTTATTGGGGATTTTGGGGCATTTTTTGCAGGTTTTATTGAGGATTTTGGGGCATTTTTTTGCAGGATTTATTGGGGATTTTGGGGCATTTTTTGCAGGTTTTATTGAGGATTTTGGGGCATTTTTTTGCAGGATTTATTGGGGATTTTGGGGCATTTTTTGCAGGTTTTATTGAGGATTTTGGGGCATTTTTTTGCAGGATTTATTGGGGATTTTGGGGCATTTTTTGCAGGTTTTATTGAGGATTTTGGGGCATTTTTTTGCAGGATTTATTGGGGATTTTGGGGCATTTTTTGCAGGTTTTATTGAGGATTTTGGGGCATTTTTTTGCAGGATTTATTGGGGATTTTGGGGCATTTTTTGCAGGTTTTATTGAGGATTTTGGGGCATTTTTTTGCAGGATTTATTGGGGATTTTGGGGCATTTTTTGCAGGTTTTATTGAGGATTTTGGGGCATTTTTTTGCAGGATTTATTGGGGATTTTGGGGCATTTTTTGCAGGTTTTATTGAGGATTTTGGGGCATTTTTTTGCAGGATTTATTGGGGATTTTGGGGCATTTTTTGCAGGTTTTATTGAGGATTTTGGGGCATTTTTTTGCAGGATTTATTGGGGATTTTGGGGCATTTTTTGCAGGTTTTATTGAGGATTTTGGGGCATTTTTTTGCAGGATTTATTGGGGATTTTGGGGCATTTTTTGCAGGTTTTATTGAGGATTTTGGGGCATTTTTTTGCAGGATTTATTGGGGATTTTGGGGCATTTTTTGCAGGTTTTATTGAGGATTTTGGGGCATTTTTTTGCAGGATTTATTGGGGATTTTGGGGCATTTTTTGCAGGTTTTATTGAGGATTTTGGGGCATTTTTTTGCAGGATTTATTGGGGATTTTGGGGCATTTTTTGCAGGTTTTATTGAGGATTTTGGGGCATTTTTTTGCAGGATTTATTGGGGATTTTGGGGCATTTTTTGCAGGTTTTATTGAGGATTTTGGGGCATTTTTTTGCAGGATTTATTGGGGATTTTGGGGCATTTTTTGCAGGTTTTATTGAGGATTTTGGGGCATTTTTTTGCAGGATTTATTGGGGATTTTGGGGCATTTTTTGCAGGTTTTATTGAGGATTTTGGGGCATTTTTTTGCAGGATTTATTGGGGATTTTGGGGCATTTTTTGCAGGTTTTATTGAGGATTTTGGGGCATTTTTTTGCAGGATTTATTGGGGATTTTGGGGCATTTTTTGCAGGTTTTATTGAGGATTTTGGGGCATTTTTTTGCAGGATTTATTGGGGATTTTGGGGCATTTTTTGCAGGTTTTATTGAGGATTTTGGGGCATTTTTTTGCAGGATTTATTGGGGATTTTGGGGCATTTTTTGCAGGTTTTATTGAGGATTTTGGGGCATTTTTTTGCAGGATTTATTGGGGATTTTGGGGCATTTTTTGCAGGTTTTATTGAGGATTTTGGGGCATTTTTTTGCAGGATTTATTGGGGATTTTGGGGCATTTTTTGCAGGTTTTATTGAGGATTTTGGGGCATTTTTTTGCAGGATTTATTGGGGATTTTGGGGCATTTTTTGCAGGTTTTATTGAGGATTTTGGGGCATTTTTTTGCAGGATTTATTGGGGATTTTGGGGCATTTTTTGCAGGTTTTATTGAGGATTTTGGGGCATTTTTTTGCAGGATTTATTGGGGATTTTGGGGCATTTTTTGCAGGTTTTATTGAGGATTTTGGGGCATTTTTTTGCAGGATTTATTGGGGATTTTGGGGCATTTTTTGCAGGTTTTATTGAGGATTTTGGGGCATTTTTTTGCAGGATTTATTGGGGATTTTGGGGCATTTTTTGCAGGTTTTATTGAGGATTTTGGGGCATTTTTTTGCAGGATTTATTGGGGATTTTGGGGCATTTTTTGCAGGTTTTATTGAGGATTTTGGGGCATTTTTTTGCAGGATTTATTGGGGATTTTGGGGCATTTTTTGCAGGTTTTATTGAGGATTTTGGGGCATTTTTTTGCAGGATTTATTGGGGATTTTGGGGCATTTTTTGCAGGTTTTATTGAGGATTTTGGGGCATTTTTTTGCAGGATTTATTGGGGATTTTGGGGCATTTTTTGCAGGTTTTATTGAGGATTTTGGGGCATTTTTTTGCAGGATTTATTGGGGATTTTGGGGCATTTTTTGCAGGTTTTATTGAGGATTTTGGGGCATTTTTTTGCAGGATTTATTGGGGATTTTGGGGCATTTTTTGCAGGATTTATTGAGGATTTTGGGGCATTTTTTTGCAGGATTTATTGGGGATTTTGGGGCATTTTTTGCAGGTTTTATTGAGGATTTTGGGGCATTTTTTTGCAGGTTTTATTGGGGATTTCAGGGCATTTTTTTGCAGGTTTTATTGAGGATTTTGGGGCATTTTTTTGCAGGTTTTATTGGGGATTTCGGGGCATTTTTTTGCAGGTTTTATTGGGGATTTTGGGGCATTTTTTTGCCGGTTTTATTGAGGATTTTGGGGCATTATTTTGCATGTTTTATTGGGGATTTTGGGGCATTTTTTTGCATGTTTTATTGGGGATTTTGGAGCATTTTTTTGCAGGATTTATTGGGTTTTTGCGGGGTTTTCATTGGTTTTTTGGGGGTTTTTGTCAGTTTTTTTGGGGGCATTTTTTTTTTTGCAGATTTTATTGGGTTTTTAAATTTTTTTTCAGACTTTTTTGGGTTTTTCGGGCATTTTTTTGCAAATTTTAATTTTTTTTCACCTTTTTTTTTACGTTTTTCAGGCATTTCCTCGCAGCTTTAATCGCTTTTTTTCCAACTTTTTTGGCCTTTTTCACCCGATCCTCCGCCGGTTTTTACTGGGATTTTTTTTTGCAGGTTTTTATTGGGGTCATGTTTTGTATTTTCTCCTCTTCTGGGGCATTGCCGGGGTTTGGGGTCACTTGAGGCAGCGCTCGAAGTAGGTGGCTCCCACGTATCCGCCCCGCAGCGAGCGCTGCACGTTCTGCTCAAACAGGCGCCGGTTGCTCTGCAGCACCTCGGCCGCCTCCTTGTTCAGGGGGTCCTCGGGGTTCGGCTCCTGGGAGGGGGAAGTTTGAGATCAGAATCCCCCAAAGGAAAACCCCAAAATCCCCTCGGGTCACCCCAAATCCCGGAATTAACTAAAACTGCCCCAAAACGCAGAATTTCCTAAATCCGCCCCAAATCCCCTGAGTCATCGTTTGGGGTTTGGGTTCTGTGAGGACATT
>NW_024368165.1:0-1189 GCF_014805655.1 Passer montanus
AAAAAAAAAAGTGAAAAATTTGTCAACATATTTTTGCTATCTTTTCCCCCTTTTTTGAAAGAGTCAGTTTGGACTGACTGGGAGGGAGCTGCCTGGAAGTGAGAGAAAGTGATGGTTTGGGAAAGAAAGCAACAGACAAACCTGAAAGAGAAGAAGAAGATTATCACATTATTTTGTTGTTTTGTTTTGTTTTTCAATCTGTTGCTTATGTTTCATCTAATAGTAAAGCATTCTGAAGGTGGAAGTCAAGTCTGTACCCTTAAGCACAGTTGCTGTAACTCTTTCCCAGGCTGAGTTACAGCTTGGGGTCCTGTTAAGAGCAGAGTGTCACAGTTACAAAACAGCTCAGGTTGGAAGAGACCCTGAGAGGTGTCTGGACTCACCTCCATTTAAAGTGGGGTCAACTCAAAAAGGCAGGCAGAAGAAGCTTCGAGGGCACACAAAATCAGTGGCATAACATGCAGGTGGCTGGGGTCTCTGCCTCCTCTGGGCAAGCTTTCCAGAGAACTCTGCATTCAAACTGCACCCTGGGATCAGATGTGTCCCAGAGGTGTTTCAGTCCATTTTGTTGTGTGTTCTGCTCAGTGATGGGGGTGGCTTTTCTCTCCAGGTGAGGAAAGCATGAGTAGTGGCTTTCAAGTGACCTTGTGTGTAAGCAGAATTCAGCCTAATGTCTAGCTCTCACAGCATATTGCCTGTGTGTTCCTCACAGTCATTTCCCATCATGGTTATGTGCTAATTGTCTCTAGGGGAAGTGAGAAGAAGACTTATTAATCTGTGCACTCAGGAAAGGTTGTAAATCACTGTGTGTTTCCAGCGATAAAATTGGCGAAATAAATTAAAACAAGCACTAATGACCCAAAGAGAGCTCTGATGTAGTGGGAGTGGGCTGGGGCATATAGCTGTGTTTGGGTATAGGGTACACCTCTGTCATATACTTTGTTCTGACAGTACTCTTGCATATCTCCAGCCACAGTCCCTTGACCCCAGCCAGTGCACTATCAGTATTGTGTATTGTTCTCTCTGCTGCAGTGATGACCTTAGATTTTTAGCTCAGTTGTTCTATCCTCTTTGCTTTTCAGCCCAGCAGAGTTTAGAGTTATTATATCCTGGTTCTCTGACACTTCTCAACAAACACAGTGAACTTTTCTTTAATGCAGATATGCTGAGCAGCTTCAAAGCCAACAGA
>NW_024368166.1:0-1189 GCF_014805655.1 Passer montanus
TGGTAGCTAATGCTCTGTGGGGATGGCTGAATTGCTGGAAAAAGGCCAGCTGGCAGCACAGAGGGAAACCCATCTGGGCCACCAAGATTTGGCAGGACATTGCCACCCGAGCAGAGAAGCTGACTGTGAAGATTCAACACGTGGATGCACATGTACCCAAGAGTCAGGCTAATGAAGAGCATCACAGCAACAAGCAGGTGGACTGAGCTGCCAAGGTGAAAGTATCATGGGTGGATCTCGACTGGCAGCACAAGGGAGAATCTTTCCTAACCACCAAGATTTGGCAGGACATTGCCACCCGAGCAGAGAAGCTGACTGTGAAGATTCAACACGTGGATGCACATGTACCCAAGAGTCAGGCTAATGAAGAGCATCACAGAACGAGCAGGTGGACTGAGCTACCAAGGTGAAAGTTTCACAGGTGGATCTCGACTGGCAGCACAAGGGAGAATCTTACCTAGCTCATTGGGCCCATGATATCTCTGGGGAGAGATGTTGCCATCAGGGGAGAGATGCAACATACCAATGGGCCCGTGACCGAGGGGTGGACCTTACTATGGACAACATCTCACAGGTTCATCCACAACTTTGAGACCTGTGCTGCAATCAAACAGGCCAAGCGGGTGAAGCCTCTGTTGTACGGTGGGCGATGGTTGAAGTACAGGTATGGGGAAGCTTGGCAAATTGACTACATCAGGCTTCCCCAAACCTGCCAAGGCAAACAGTTTGTGTTGACCGAGGGGTGGACCTTACTATGGACAACATCTCACAGGTTCATCCACAACTTTGAGACCTGTGCTGCAATCAAACAGGCCAAGCGGGTGAAGCCTCTGTTGTACGGTGGGCGATGGTTGAAGTACAGGTATGGGGAAGCTTGGCAAATTGACTACATCAGGCTTCCCCAAACCTGCCAAGGCAAACAGTTTGTGTTGACCATGGTGGAAGCAACCACGGGATGGTTGGAAACCTACCCCGTGCCTCATGCTACTTCCTGGAACACCATCCTGGGCCTGGAAAACAGGTCCTGTGGAGACATGGAACCCCTGAAAGAATTGAGTTGGACAACGGGATGCATTTCAAGAACAGCCTCATCAACACCTGGGCCAGAGAACATGGTATCGAATGGATATATCATATCCCCTACCTTGCACCAGCTGCCTGGAAAGTTGAACAGTGCAATGGACTACTT
>NW_024368167.1:0-1188 GCF_014805655.1 Passer montanus
GAAGGTTTTGGGGTTTTTGGGGAGATTTTGGGGGGGGTTGGGAGATTTTTGGGGGTTTTTGGGGGGAGGTTTTGGGGGTCTTTGGGGAGATTATGGGTTTTTTGGGGAGATTTTTGGGGTTTTTTGGGGGGTTTTGGGGAGATTTTGGGGGGGGTTGGGAGATTTTTGGGGGTTTTTGGGGGGAGGTTTTGGGGGTCTTTGGGGAGATTATGGGTTTTTTGGGGAGATTTTTGGGGTTTTTTGGGGGGTTTTGGGGAGATTTTGGGGGGGGTTGGGAGATTTTTGGGGGTTTTTGGGGGGAGGTTTTGGGGGTCTTTGGGGAGATTATGGGTTTTTTGGGGAGATTTTTGGGGTTTTTTGGGGGGTTTTGGGGAGATTTTGGGGGGGGTTGGGAGATTTTTGGGGGTTTTTGGGGGGAGGTTTTGGGGGTCTTTGGGGAGATTATGGGTTTTTTGGGGAGATTTTTTGGGTTTTTTTGGGAGATTTTGGGGTTTCTGGGGAAGATTTTTGGCATTTTTTGGGATTTTTAGGGGAATTTTGGGGTTTTTTTGGGGGTCCCGTCCCGGGTGGGGTTTGGGGGGGGATCCCGGGGAAGATTTTTTGGGTTTATTTATAGGACTTTTGGGTTTTTTTTATAGGATTTTTGGAGTTTTGGGGGGTTTTTAGGCTGTCCCAGAGCGGTTTTTGGGGGTTTTTTGGGTTTTTTTTGGGGGGTCTCAATCCCGCGCGGGTTTTGGGGGGTCCCGGGGTAATTTTTTTGGGGTATTTTGGGTGTTTTAAGAGGATTTTTGGGATTTTCAGAGAGTTTTGGGCTGTCCCGGGACACTTTTTGGGGTATTTGGGGTTTTTTTAGGGGATTTTGGGTTTTTTTAGGAGATTTTGGGGAATTTTGGGGTTTTTTTAGGGGATTTTGGGTTTTTCCGGGGTTTTGGGGCATTTTAAACGTTCAAACCCCTCCCGGGGTAATTTTTTTGGGGTATTTTGGGTGTTTTAAGAGGATTTTTGGGATTTTCAGAGAGTTTTGGGCTGTCCCGGGACACTTTTTGGGGTATTTGGGGTTTTTTTAGGGGATTTTGGGTTTTTTTAGGAGATTTTGGGGAATTTTGGGGTTTTTTTAGGGGATTTTGGGTTTTTCCGGGGTTTTGGGGCATTTTAAACAGATTTTATTTTTATTTTTGGGGTTTCCGG
>NW_024368168.1:0-1187 GCF_014805655.1 Passer montanus
GCAAGGGGGCCTAGGGACCCCCAAAACCCCCCAAAAACTGCAGAATCCCGGTGTCACCCTGCCCTTCCTGAAGAGAACCCGCAAGGGGGCCTAGGGACCCCAAAAACCCTAAAATCTGAGTGCACCCCCTGCCCTTCCTCAAGAGACCCCGCAAGGGGGCCTAGGGACCCCCAAAATGGTCCTTGAGACCCCCAAAAATCCCAAATCCCTGGGAGATACAGTGCCCCCCCTGCCCTTCCTGAAGAGACCCCGCAAGGGGGCCTAGGGACCCCCAAAAATCCCTCAAATCCCCTAAATCCCAGTGTGCCCCTGCCCTTCCTGAAGAGACCCCGCAAGGGGGCCTAGGGACCCCCAAAAACCCCCCAAAAAATACAAAATCCCGGTGTCCCCCTGCCCTTCCTGAAGAGACCCCAAAAGGGGGCCTATGGACCCCCAAAAATGGTCCTAGAGACCCCCAAAAATCCCTCAAATCCTCAAAATCCCGGTGTCCCCCTGCCCTTCCTGAAGAGACCCCGCAAGGGGGCCTAGGGACCCCCAAAACCCTAAAATCTGAGTGCACCCCCTGCCCTTCCTGAAGAGACCCCGCAAGGGGGCCTAGGGACCCCCAAAATGGTCCTAGAGACCCCCAAAAATCCCTCAAATCCTTAAAATCCCGGTGTCCCCCTGCCCTTCCTGAAGAGACCCCGAAAGGGGGCCTAGAGACCCCCAAAAATCCCCCAAATCCCCTAAATCCCAGTGTCCCACTGACGTTCCTGGAGAGACCCCAAAAGGGCTCCTAGGGAGCCCCAAAAAACCCCAAAATCCCAGCCTGGCCCTGCCCCAGGTGCAGCCACACCCCATCCAAGTTCTGGAAAAAATTCTGTCCCCAAATTGGGGGTGGAGGGATTTGGGGCAGAATTTGGGTGGATTTTGGGGGGGAATTTTGGGAGGAATTTGGGGCAGAATTTTTGGAGGAATTTGGGGTGGAATTCGTAGAGGAATTTGTAAAGGAATTTGGGGTTGAATTTGTGGAGGAATTTGGGGCAGAATTTTTTTACTAATTTGGGGCAGAATTTTGGGAGGAATTTGTACAGGAATTTGTGGAGGGATTTAGGGTGGAATTTTTGGAGGAATTTGGAGTGGATTTTGGGGCGGAATTGTTTGAGGAATTTGGGGCAAAATTTTGGGAGGAATTTGGGGTGGAATTT
>NW_024368169.1:0-1186 GCF_014805655.1 Passer montanus
GCACAACCCCGAGCGCCCCCCCCCAGCAAATCCCCATCGCGCTGCGAGCCTCCGGGAGCCTCCTCACCGAGCCGGGTGTCCCCCAGGCGCCGCCAGAAGCCGCGGCTCGCCCCGGCCGCCGCCGCCGCCGCCGCCGCCATCACCGGAGAGGCTCCGCGCTGCCCGGAACCAAAGCGGCGGGGCCGCGGGGCGGGCGGGACGCGTTTGGAGGGGACACACGGGGCGGGCGAAACCATTGAGGAGGGGGGAAAGGCGGAACCAATGAGGGCGCGGGGGGCGCGGCCGCGCATGCGCGGAGCGGCCCCGCCCGGTTCAAACGGCGCGCGGGAGCGAGCCCTGAGGGAGAGCGGCAAAAAATGGTAAAAAACGGGGAAAAAGGGGGAAAAAACGGGAAAAAACAGGCGGGGAGCTGGGCCTGGGGACGGGCAGGGGTCGCGGCGCGGCTCCGGGGCTGTCACCGCCCTCCCCTCCCTCAGGCCCCGCTGCCCCCGGGCTCTCCCCTCAGAGCCCGCTGGGTTTTACAGCAAAAGGCGGCGCTGAGTGTCCTTGTCCTCATTCCTCGGCATTTCTGAGTCTCCTTCTCCTCATTCCCTGGCACTGCTGCCATTTCTGAGTCTCCTTCTCCTCATTCCCTGCCATCTCCCCGTTCCCTGATATTTGTCCCATTTCCCATTTTTTTCCCCATTCCCGTTTTTCCCCCGTCCTTGTCATCTCCCCATTCCCTGACATTTCTCCATCCTCTCCTATCTCTCCATTCCCATTTTTTCTCCATTCCTGTCATCTCCCCCCATTCCTGGCCGTTCCCTGTCCCGTTCCCGTCCCCATTTCTGTCCCCATTCCCGGCCATCCCCGGTGCCATTCCCATCCCTGTTTTTTCCCCATTTCCCCCCATTCCTGTCCCATTCCCTGTCCCATTCCCGGTTCCCATTCCCGGTTCCCATTCCCATTCCCGGTTCCCATTCCCGGTTCCCGTTCCCGTTCCCGGTTCCCGTTCCCATTCCCGGTTCCCGTTCCCGGTTCCCATTCCTGTTCCCATTCCCAGTTCCCGTTCCCGGTTCCCATTCCCAGTTCCCATTCCCGGTTCTCATTCCCAGTTCCCATTCCCGGTCCCATTCCCGGTTCCCGTTCCTGGTTCCCCTCCCCATTTTCCCCATTTTCGTTCCCGTTCCCGTTCCCGGTTCCCGTT
>NW_024368170.1:0-1185 GCF_014805655.1 Passer montanus
GGGGGGGGCTGGGGGGGCACGGGCCCGGGGGGCTGCTGGTAGTAGTGCGAGTAGTAGGCGGCCCAGGCCGCGCTGGGGTCCGGCGCCGGCGCCTTGCCTGGGGGGGGCCCCACACGCCGCCAGAGTCAGTCGGGGGGGGCCCCAAATTTGGGATTTCCCACTTATTGTCCCCCCCAAAAATTCGGGATTTTTTGATAATTATTTCCCCAAAAAATTGGGGTTTTTTGATAATTATTTCCCAAAAAAAATGGGATTTTTTCCCCAAAAAAATCAAGATTTTTTAATTATTATTCCCTAAAAAATTGGGATTTTTTAATTATTATTCGCCCAAAAAATTGAGATTTTTCTAATTATTATAGTCCCAAAAAAGTTGAAATTTCATAATTATTATTTTCCCAAAAAAGCAAGATTTTTAAATTATTATTTGCCCGAAAAATTGAGATTTTCTAATAATTATTTCCCAAAAAATTGAGATTTTTCTAATTATTATTTCCCAAAAATTTGGGATTTCCTAATTATTATTCCCCAAAAATCCAGGATTTTCTAATTATTATCTCCCCCAAAATTTCAGGATTTTCTGATAATTATTTCCCTAAAAAATTGAGATTTTCTAATTATTATTCCCTAAAAATTTGGGATTTTCTGATAATTATTTCTCTAAAAATTCGGGATTTTTTGATAAATATTTCCCTAAAAAATTGGGATTTTTTAATTATTATTCACCCAAAAAATGGAGATTTTCTAACTATTATTCCCTAAAAATTCGGGATTTTTTGATAAATATTTCCCTAAAAAATTGGGATTTTTTAATTATTATTCACCCAAAAAATGGAGATTTTCTAACTATTATTCCCTAAAAATTCGGGATTTTCTGATTATTATCTCCCCCAAAATTTGGGATTTTTAACCCCCCCAGGTCACCCAAATTTGGGATTTTCACCCCCCCAGGTGACCCAAAATTGTCACTGAAATCCCCCAAAATGGGGCCCTTGACCCCCCCCCCGGTCCCCCAAATGGTTTTGCCCGGGGGGCCCCACACGCCGCCAGAGTTAGTCGGGGGGGGCCCCAAAATTTGGGATTTCCCACTTATTGTCCCCCCCAAAAATTCGGGATTTTTTGATAATTATTTCCCCAAAAAATTGGGATTTTTCTAATTATTATTTCCCCAAAAATTCGGGATTTTTT
>NW_024368171.1:0-1184 GCF_014805655.1 Passer montanus
GCCTGGGAAGGTGCTGAGTGGGTGTTGGGATGCCCCAAGAGTGCTGTCGGCCTCCACGGGCCGGGGATGGATGCTGTGTGCGTAGATGTCTTTTCAAGGAGCGCAGGAAACCCATCTGTGGTCCTGGAGTGGATCGGGAGGCTCTGCCTGACCGCACTGTCTCCTCCTCGGCTTATGCAGACGAAGGAGCCTCGTCCCTTTCACTTAGCAGCTCTTCAATAGCCGCCACAACAGCCAAGGTGAAGAAGCAGCTCCTGACGGTAGTGGTGGAAAATGATGAATGGCGTGTCAACAACAAGTACGACCGCTCCCGCACTCCCCGCCCCGTGGAGGAGATCATCCGGCGTGCTGAGCAATTGGTTGGCAAGGAGGTGTCATATAATGTGCTTTTCAGCAACTGTGAGCACTTTGTGACAGAGCTCCGATACGGAGATGGAGTCTCCGACCAGGTGAGTGTCCCGGGGTGAGCCCCTGGTGCCTCCCAGAGCCCCTCCTGGCTGCTGGCTGTGAGCTGGGCACTGGGACACAGCCTGCAGCCTGCATGGGGACAGCCCAGTGCCAGGCGTGGGCTCCAAAGCAGCGCTGCCTCCCCAGAGCCCCTGGGCCTGGAGGGTCCCTGTGCTCTGCCTGCAGCCTGCCAGTGCCCTCTGACTGAGTGCCACCTCCTGGGGGCACAAACCTGCCTGTTACCCCTTCTGATAATGGGACACAATAAATCAGTGATTATTCTGCAAATAGTCACTGATTTATTTACCCTGAGTATCCCTGCCTTATCTTCATTATCAAGCTAGGGGGTTGTAAATATGAGTGCTCCTTATGTTTCCAGCCAATGTTTTTCTTACCCTTTTATAGGCCTTAAATGTAATATTTGGCGCTAATAGAGGTGTGATCGGAAATGCTCTACTTGCTGTTGCTGATGCTGTTGGGATAACATCGGTCATGAGCAAACCCATGACATAGTGCTACTGATGGCTGTCAGGCAGAGCTCCGAGCAGGGCAGGAGGATCTTCTGGAAGCTGCGGTCACTGCTCAGCTCTTGCTACTCGTGCCAGCAAGGGTTTCTAGCAAATGTGCCACCCTTCCTGTAAACATTAAATAATCTTTAATTAAATGCCTGAAATCTAAACTCATTTTTCCCTGAAATTCTCTTTTATTTATTTGAATATAGTGTTGTTTGAAAGTTT
>NW_024368172.1:0-1184 GCF_014805655.1 Passer montanus
CCCTTCTCGGCAGGTGGGACCCCAAACACCCCCCGAAAAATACCCGAAACACCCCAGAAACACCCAAAACACCCCAGAAACAACAAAAAACACCCAAAACAGCCCAAAAAACCACCAAAAACACACCAGAAACACCAAAAAACACCAAAAAACACCCAAAACAGCCCCAAAAAACCACCAAAAACACACCAGAAACACCAAAAAACACCAAAAAACACCCAAAACAGCCCCAAAAAACCACCAAAAACACACCAGAAACACCAAAAAACACCAAAAAACACCCAAAACAGCCCCAAAAAACCACCAAAAACACACCAGAAACACCAAAAAACACCAAAAAACACCCAAAACAGCCCCAAAAAACCACCAAAAACACACCAGAAACACCAAAAAACACCAAAAAACACCCAAAACAGCCCCAAAAAACCACCAAAAACACACCAGAAACACCAAAAAACACCAAAAAACACCCAAAACAGCCCCAAAAAACCACCAAAAACACACCAGAAACACCAAAAAACACCAAAAAACACCCAAAACAGCCCCAAAAAACCACCAAAAACACACCAGAAACACCAAAAAACACCAAAAAACACCCAAAACAGCCCCAAAAAACCACCAAAAACACACCAGAAACACCAAAAAACACCAAAAAACACCCAAAACAGCCCCAAAAAACCAAAACACCCCAAAAACAGCCCAAAACCACCAGAAAACACAAAAAACCACCCCAAAAACACCAGAACAGCCCCAAAACCACCCCAAACAGCCCAAAAACAGAAAAAACCACCCCAAACCAGCTCAAAAACCGCCCCAAACCACCCCAAACCAGCCCAAAAACACCAAAAAACACCAAAAACCACCCAAAACAGCCCCAAAACCACCAAAAAACACCCCAAAACCACAAAAAAAACCACCAAAAAACACCAGAACGGCCCCGAAACCACCCCAAACGCCCCAAAAACACCCCAGAAACACCCCAAAACAGCCCGAAACACCCCAAAAACCCAAAACACCCCATAAACAGCCCAAAACCACCAGAAAACACAAAAAACCACCCAAAAACCACCAGAACAGCCCCAAAACCACCCCAAACACCCCAAAAACAGAAAAAACCACCCCAAAAAACCGCCCCAAAACAGCCCAAAACCACCCAAAACACCAAAAAACACCAAAAAACACCC
>NW_024368173.1:0-2791 GCF_014805655.1 Passer montanus
TTTTCTGAGGATTTTTCTGAAGATTTTTTTGGGGATTTTTCCAGAATTTTCCCAGGATTTTCCTGGGATTTTCCTAGAATTTTCTTAGGATTTTCCTAGAATTTTCTTGGGATTTTCCTAGAATTTCCCTGGTATTTTTTTCCAGGAATTTCCCAGAATTTTCCTGGTATTTTTTCAGAATTTTCCCAGGATTTGTATGAGATTTTTCCCAGAATTTTCCTGGGATTTTTTCCAGAATTTTCCCAGGATTTGTTTGAGATTTTCCCCAGAATTTTTCTGGGATTTTCTAGGAGTTTTCTGGCATTTTTGTGGGATGTTTCTGGGAATTTTTCCAGAACTTTCCTGAGGATTTGTCTGGGATTTTTCTGGGATTTTCCAGGATTTTTTCTGGGATTTTTTCCAGAATTTTCCTGGCATTTTTCTGTGACTTTTCTGAGATTTTTCTTGGATTTTTCTGGGACTTCTTCCAGGATTTTTTCTGAGCATTTTCCCCAGGATTTTTCTGGGATTTTTTTTCCCAGAATTATTCTGGGATTTTTCTGGGACTTTTCTCAGGAATTTTCCTAGAATTTTCCCAGAATTTTCCAGAAATTTCCCCAGGATTTTCCAGGATTTTTCTGGGATTTTCCTGCATTTTTCCTACTCCTGAATTTTTCCTTCTTTCCCAGAAAATTTTCCGGCTGCCGGGAGGTCCCACCCTGACCTTCAAAGTGCTGCAGGTGAGTCCATGAATTCCGGGAATTTTGGGGAATTCTGGGGGTTTTTTTCGGATCCTGGAGGAGAGATTAATCCCACGGGGGTTTTTTTGGGAATTCTGGGGTGATTTTTATGCATTCCAGAGGCAATTCCAGGATTTTTTTTGGGAATCTATCCCATTTTTCCTCTCTTCTCATTGCACCCTGATCCAGAATCTGGGGCTTTTATTTTTAGGATTTGGGATTTTTTTTTTTATTCTGAGTGGATTTTTATGGGATTTCTCAAGTTTTATTGGATTTTTTTGAGAATTTAATCCCTTTTTTTCCCATTTTTCCCCATTTTCTGCCCATTTTCAGTACTCCCTGGTGTGTGACGTGGTCTCAGCCCTCAGGAGGCACGGCCTGCCCGAGCAGCAGATCTGAGGCTCCTGAGGGGGGATTTTAGTGGGATTTTTTTGAGATTAAATGGATTTTAATGGGATTTTTTTTCATTTTTGTTCTTTTTGTGGATAATTTCAGGATTTTTTCCCATTTTTTCCTGTTTTTTTCCCCATTTTCAGCACTCCCTGGTGCGTGACGTGGTCTCGGCCCTCAGGAGGCGCGGCCTGCATGAGCAGCAGTTCCGGGGCTGGTGGGGGGGATTTTAATTGAATTTTAATGGATTTTTTAAAATTATTTTTGGTATTTTAATGATTTTTTTCATTATTTAATCCCATTTTCCCCATTTTATCCCATTTTTTCCCCGTTTTCAGCACTCCCTGGTGCATGACATGGTCTCAGCCCTCAGGAGGCGCGGCCTGCCCGAGCAGCAGCTCTGAGGCTCCTGAGGGGGGATTTTTTAACTGAATTTTATGGTATTTTTATCAAATTTTTCAGGATTTAATCCCATTTTTTCCCATTTTTTCCCGTTTCCTCCCCATTTTCAGTACTCCCTGGTGCGTGACGTGGTCTCAGCCCTCAGGAGGCACGGCCTGCCCGAGCAGCAGTTCCGGGCTCCTGAGGAGGGATTTTAATGGGGTTTTTGGGGGGATTTTTGGTATTTTTATCAAATTTTTCAGTATTTTTTCCCCATTCCCACATTCCCATTTTTCCCTGGATTTTTCCCATTTTTCCCTGTTTTTCCCCCATCCCAGCAGTGTCCAGGTGCTGCCCCATTCCCACATTCCCATTTTTCCCTGGATTTTTCCCATTTTTTCCCAAATTCCCGTGTTTTTCCCCCATTCCAGCAGTGTCCAGGTGGTGCCCGTGGGGCTCAGCCGGGGCCTCCGGAAAATCCTCCAGGAGAAATTCCCGAACCTGGCGCGGATGGACGACGTCAGCCAGCTGCTCACCGGGTACGGGGACACCCTGGGGACACCTTGGGGACATTGGGGACACCCTGGGGACATTGGGGACATGGCAGGGACGTCAGCCAGCTGCTCACCGGGTACGGGGACACTGGGGACATTGGGGACACCCTGGGGAGATTGGGGACACCCTGGGGACACCTCGGGGACACCTTGGGGACATTGGGGACAGCACAGAGACACCTTGGGGACACTGGGGACACAGCAGGGACATCACCGGGACATTGGGGACATCCTGGGGACACCTTGGGGACGCCTTGGGGACATTGGGGACACCCTGGGGACATTGGGGACATCAGTGGGGGCACCTTGGGGACAGAACAGGGACATCTCCAGAGGTGTCCCCTGTCCCTGTCCCCGTGTCCCTGTCCCCTCAGGGACGTTGTCCTGTCCCCAGAGGTGTCACCTGTCCCTGTCCCCAGGAACGTTGTCCTGTCCCTGTGTCCCCTGTCCCTGTCCCTGTGTCACCTGTCCCTGTCCCTGTCCCCTCTCAGGGACATTGTCCTGTCCCTGTCCCCGTGTCCCCATGTCACCTGTCCCTGTCCCTGTCCCCTCTCAGGGACGTTGTCCTGTCCCTGTCCCCGTGTCCCCGTGTCCCCTGTCCCTGTCCCCAGAGGTGTCACCTGTCCCTGTCCCCAGGGACGTTGTCCTGTCCGAGAGCGAGGCGGAGCCGGACGGGTCCCAGAACGTTCTGGAACTGCCCCAGAACTGCGCCGGGCGCGGCAACGCAGTGACACAGCAGAGCGCCAT
>NW_024368174.1:0-1183 GCF_014805655.1 Passer montanus
CCCCAAATCCCCCCACCCCCAGCCCCTGGACCCCCCAAACCCCAGGGAAGCTCCAGCCCCTGCCCTGCTCCCCCCACCGGGGCTCCCCAGCCCCAAAACCAGCAAAAAAACCCCCAAAATCATTAAAACCAAACCAAAACCCTCCCAAAAAATGAGGGGGACACCCCAAAAAAGAGCCAGTGCCCCCCGTCCTCTCCTCCCCAAGAAATCCAGTGGCTCCGGGTCTATTTTTAATATATAGTTTATTTCTCTCTTTTTTTTTATTTTATTTTAAAGCCCCCCCCCCCAAAGTGCAATTTTTATTATTTTAAATTTTTTTGTCGTTTTTTGTCATAGTTTTTATTTTTTTTTCCTCATCTCCCCCCACTTTATAAAGAACTATCAAAGTTACAATCTATGGAATGTCTTTTCTGTGCTTTATTTATTTTTTTTTTAATATATTTCTTTATATTTCTTTTTTTTCTCTCTCTCTCTCTCTCTCCTCCTGCGGCTTGGCGCCGCCGAGCCTCCCGGGACCCACCCACCCCCGAGAAAAACCTCACCAAAACAAAAAAAAAAATTGGAAAAAACACATAAAAACCGCTGCAACCTTTGCGAGTGCTTGAAGATAAAGAATCTCTTTAATAGATTATATAGAAAGACGCAGGAAAAAAAAAAACCCCAAAAAAAAAACCAAAACAAAAAAAAAAAAGGGAAAAAAATAAAAAAAAAAGAGAAAAAAATGAAGAAAAAAAGGGGAAAAAAAAGAAGAAAAAAAGGGAAAAAATGAAACCAAAACAAAAAAAAAAAAGGGAAAAAAATGAAAATAAAATTAATATTTATAATAAAGTGGCCCCACCTCGAGCATCCTTTGGGGTCCCCGGGCCGAGCTCGGTGTCCCCCCCGTCCCTGGGGACATTTCAGCTCTTGCTGTGTATATATATATATATATATATATAGAGAGATAGATAGATAGATAGATAATTTTATTATATAAAACACAATTTAATGCAGCATTTTGCCCCCTCCCCGCCCCAAAATTTCCATCCCGTTTTGCTCTTTTTTGTTTCTCTTGATTGAAATTAATTTTTTTTTTTTTTTCTTGTCGTGAATCCAAAAAAAAAAAAAAAATTTAGAAAATTTAGAGAGAGAAATTCAGGGGGTTTTGTCTTGATTGATTATTAAATTATTAAATAGTTAAATT
>NW_024368175.1:0-51616 GCF_014805655.1 Passer montanus
CAGCACATAATTTCAGAAAGCTTTAAGCAAGCACCCAACCAAAGTAACACCACACCTCAACAGAAGGCTTCAGGCATCTCCCTGTACAGCATAACAGCCTGTTGCATCAGAAGGCTGCAAGTATCAGTTCCTCCTGTTCCCCAGCCCAGCCTTTTACACCCTCCTGTTCATGCACTGCCCCTGTGTGCCCTCTGCTCCCCTGGGGGATTGGTCAGTGCCCCTGGGCACTCCTGGCTCCTTACCTTCAATGCTGTTCACCTGCCTGGCACAGCTGCAGCCCACTAGGGATAAGGCTCCAGCCCCACTCCCAGTTACCACAACCTGTGTTCCTACATTCCTCTGAGTTGGGTATTCAGAATGTCAGGACTGCTTGGCAAGTCTGACTTACCAGTCTGGGTGAAAACACATTTTTTAAACATCTACCATAATGAAAAAAAAAATCATCTTGCTGCATGTGATGCTACAATCCTTGTGACATGCTGGTAGGATTTCAGATTACTTTCCAAGTGAAAATTGTCCAGCTGGATTCTGTTCAGCTGTTGTTCAGCTGGCTGATTGAATGAGTTTCTATCAGAATACCAGGAAGTTGAAGTTTTGCTTGTTAGGTGTCTTTGAAGTCTGAAAACACACACACGGCTTTTTTAAAATATTAACTTCAAAAGATGGGTGGAAAACATAATTTGTTATGTAGCTATACTGCAATTATTCTTCTTTTAATTTCTGTTAATGACTTGAAAAACTCGTGTAGCACTTAGTAAAACAGATTTTGATGCAAGCAGCACAAAAGGAGAAAATTTGGGTAGAACAGTATGCACACTCAGCAAAGACCTGCAAAACTGACTCTGACAGTGCAATTCTCTAATACTGTACTTCTGAACCTAATTCTATTTGGCCCTTAGTATGCAGGTGAGGGGAGACAGGCATTTTCTTAAATAGTTCCAATTTTTCTTCATGCTATCATTGCTATCAGAAGCCTCTTACTGGGAACAACCAGTGTCATGCAGATTGTTACTTCATGTGACAGTTCTTCAGCTGAAACAACACAGTTCAGCTTGTAAAATCTGAAGAAAATATTGAGGCTGCCCCAGCAACATCAGCCACACTTCTATGGCCTCTTCCAGCATTCACTCCAGCCTCAAACAGAGCAGGAATGCAGGGGTGGTCCTCAGAGCAGCCGGGAAGAGCGTCCTCCCCTGCTGTGATTAATTCAGTTAAAAACCCATGACTGACCTGTCACAGTGTCTGTGGCTGGACAAAGGAGTGAAGGCGGCCCTACGTAAACAGTAGCATTTTATACCCTGGCACATGGTTACATTCCATATTGTTACCAGGTTTTTTAGCTTTATCTTCAGTTAACTAAGGAACAGAACTATCTTTTTCTTTTTTTTTTTTAAATACAGCCTCTTTCCTTTATGATGCTGTCATTATACGTTGAATTATTATTCCTTCCATTTGGATAAAGCACATGAACAAAACCTAAATTTTGTTCTATTTACTTTTTAGTTTTCATTAAATAGTTTATGAAAATGTTCCTTCTAAGATTAAAGAATTTGTCCATTCTAAAAATGGGGTTTGAACTTCTTTTCTCAATCTTTCATTATGCCTTGCATTTAACTTACAGCATTTTTTTTAATATTAAATAATCCCATTAGTTTTGCAGGTAAAAAGACATACTGGAATTTTTTTCTTGAGTTAAAGGTACTGTGTTGCTTGTATAGAATTTTTTCAAATTTCTATAAAATTCTTACTTTAGGAATCCATGGATTCTGTCTCAGTCAAAGTCTTTTTGTTTGATAAACATGAAAAAACTTAGAAGGATGTGTTTATAAACACAAAAGGACACAAAAATCCCCTGCTCAGCTAATACATAATTATTTAAAATGGTCCATGTTTATTGGAATCATGATCAATCTAGCACAGACTCTGTCTGTGTCTGTGCCTGTGCTGGGCACCACCTGCTTCAAATGAAGGCAAAAAAATGCCCCAAGAGGTGGATTTAGGATAATGTCATCTTCCACCCTTCCCTGTCTTGTATAGTCCTTTTGAAGATCTCACACTAATCCCAAAAATCAGAGATTTATTTAATCCTTCAAACAAAAGTTAACCAGGAACAGATTAATAAAAGCAAGTATTCCAATTGTGTACTTCAGAAAACAATTCAGTAATTACCAATAAAACCAAAAAGTGCTCTGTAGCGAGCTGATTTACCCATGAAATTGAGTCAAAGAGAATAAAGGCATTCAGTACCTCAAAGACCTTCTCCAAGGTAGTCACAGTGATGGAAAGCCCAAGCCATAAATTTATGGTGCCTAGTTGAGGAATGCTGCAATTACAGATGAATTTGCTTTGTATCAGGCTCATTACAAACATAAGGATGAAAATTTACTTTTGACTTGGTAGTAATTGCATTTTGTTGACATCTGAGTAACCATGCTGACCTTAAATGCTGACAAGGCCACTAATAAGGGAGCAATTAATGAATTAGTTAATTTAGAATATTTTGAGTAAATAAATCTTTAGAGTAATTACACTCTACAATATCATTTTAAGACAGTTAATGTGGCATATTTTTACTAAAAAAGCATTTTTAGTAATGTAAAAATATTAAGATTTTCTTTCAATGAAGGAAACAGTCAGTAAAAGGTTAACCAGATAATACTGAAGGCAAAAAAAAAAAAGAGAACAGATTATTACTACATTAGCTTAATCAAATACTTGCTAGAATAGCTTTACACTGTCACAAAAACCTCTGAATGTTACTTATTTTTGTATCAGTTTAAAAAAAACTAAAGAGGGAAAGTAGCAAAGAATTTTTTGGAGAGTAAATGAGTTGTAGTTACCACTGCAATGATAAGGTATTCTCATTTCAATGGCAACTCAAGGCAATAGCATTTTTGTCTTTCAAACAAATAGCCTTCTTTATGGGTGCAGTAGAATTCCATAAACAATGCCTTACTAACTGTTCTTCCATTAAATAGCTATGAAATCATAGCTTCATGGAATTTACTGTAGGACATAACACTATTGTTTTTATTGGTGATCAGAGAAGGTAATTGCAGAGCTAAAACTACTTCCAAGTCATCTTAATGCAAAATACCCAGCAAGAAAGGAAACACTTGAAGTATCTGTGACAAATAAATTAATCATACAAAACAGCACTATCAGACTATTTCTGCCACTGACTCACACCTTCTGACCTCAAACAAGTTTTGTGTCTGTTTTTAAGTCAGGGGTTTGTGGGGATCATAGCCATCAATCCGTTTCTACGGTTTCACAATGAGTCTAGTTTCTGCTGATGCTTTCCATAGCCAGGTTCCAGCTTTTGTACATCCAGCAGCAAAGCACACCAATCTCTCGAATTTACTGTAGGACATAACACTATTGTTTTTATTGGTGATCAGAGAAGGTAATTGCAGAGCTAAAACTACTTCCAAGTCATCTTAATGCAAAATACCCAGCAAGAAAGGAAACACTTGAAGTATCTGTGACAAATAAATTAATCATACAAAACAGCACTATCAGACTATTTCTGCCACTGACTCACACCTTCTGACCTCAAACAAGTTTTGTGTCTGTTTTTAAGTCAGGGGTTTGTGGGGATCATAGCCATCAATCCGTTTCTACGGTTTCACAATGAGTCTAGTTTCTGCTGATGCTTTCCATAGCCAGGTTCCAGCTTTTGTACATCCAGCAGCAAAGCACACCAATCTCTCTGCCTTAGCTCTATTCTGAAATACAAAACCACTCCCTTCTGCTGTGATTTTTATTTGGCAGATTCCTTTACTGTATCAAATTCCATCAGCCACTGTGAGTAATCACCAAAGTCCACGTGACTGCTTTGATAAAGTTACACAGGTGAAGGTTTCCTGATGCTGGGTGGCCTCCAGCTACTGAAAAGGACTCCAGTGATGAGCTGTTAGGAATTAGTTATGTGGAATGAGCTTCTGTGTTCGGATTCATTCAGCACATGGGCCTTTGTCAAATCTTTGATTATTAATAGGGTCAGAATTTCATTCCAAATATAACCAGGGAATTTGTGCCCTCGGCTTTGGCAGAATACGATTTTACACACTGAATTTACAGGAAAAGGCTCACATGATGTTAATCAGAACAAACCTGAATGAGAAAGAAGTCTGAAAATAAGCTTTGACCATGTGCACGTTCCCCTGGGGGTTTCCTGAGAAAGTGATTAATATTTGCCTACTCATATGGAAGAAACACTGTTAAAAACTACTCTTCCCTTGCTCCAGTCAGAAAAACATGCACTGAAATCAAAGTGTGTTAGTGACAATAAAATATTAATTCTCTGGATTTCTTATGCAAACTGTTTCAACACTGCATTATTAATGACACCTAATTGTAATGGAAATTGCTGTAGGGCAAGCTAATTTTACTATACACTTTATCTTATTAACTATAAAATTCTTTCTTGTGAAACCCACCAGGATCTTAGTAGAATTTTGTCATATCTTCTAACACTCAGTTGTTAGCATTTATTCAAAATTATTCACAGGAGCCAGTAACAAGGGAAATATTGTGAAATGTGTTCATTTTTTGTTACAATTTTCTTCTGTGATAGAACAATTTATTTTAAATTGTACTTGCACAGACTGCATTCAAAGGCTGCTATATCCAGATTTTTTTTTTTTTTTTTTTTTTTTTTTTTAGAGAAAAAAAAATTTTCATAATTGTAAATCCTGCATGGGGAGAGAAAAAACCTGCTGGAAATAAAAAATAAATAAATAAAAAAACAACAAAAAGTCATTTTTTTCTCAGAGGTAAATCCAAGGGAACTGGAACATTGCGAGGCCCGTAATCTTATTTACATTCGGAGCATGACTCCAGCTCCCAGAACATTGCAGACATCTGTCAGACAAACAGACACGACTCGGCAAAGATATTTCAGATGCTCTTCCCTTAAAAAGCCAGGAAGCTGTTTGGGGATTTTGGCAGGGGAGCTGGGATCTGATTTTCCAAAAATGTTAATAAAAGGGTTTTTTTTCCCATTTTTTTTTTTTTTTTTTTTTTTTTACTAGAGCAAGAAATGTCTCATAATTAGTATTGGCAATGTGTAGCACACATCTGTGATTTAGGCTGAGGTGGGCAGCATTCAGCTACTCCAAGTTACTGAAGCAGATCCTGAAAGCCAAAAATCACCAGAGCAGCAGTATAATTTAAACATGTCACATCGTTCCTACAATATCTAAAAGGACTGGAAGATCACACAGGAGCCCCTTTACCCTGTCTCTAGTGTCTAGGGACCACCAGCTTCTTTCAGTGGCACAGCAACATAGACAGCACCTGAAAAGCAATATCATATTTATAGCAGGAAAGGACGGTATTACTCCAGAATGGGGCCACTCAGCTGCAATTAAGACAGATTTCAAACCAGAACATTTTTGCTCTCAGATACCAGTTTTTCATGAGAGCCTCAAAGCATCCAGCCTTCATCTCCTGCCTGGAGCCCCCTCTTGATTGTAAATGAGCACATTCCTCCTTCTGAAGGAGGACACCTTCTGCAGCAATAACCACATTGCTCTATTGGATACAAAATAATCTCTGAGGCACTGCAACAGAGTAACAGACACCCCTGTAACTGTGTCTGATTACTACAGCTTGGGCACGGTGAGGTTTGTGGGCTCCTCAACAAACAGCAGCTTCAGACATCTGTGACTAGGAAGAGCAGCACGCAGGAAATCTAGCCAGGGAAATAATGGCACAAGCAGCCCTGCAAAGCCAGGGAAATTAAGAAGGTGCCATATTGCAATGAGTCTTGCTCACTGCAGATCACTCAATTTTTACTGGCATTTTACCATTTTCTGATGTGTGGAATACCTAGAAAGAGTTGTAGATGAATGTTCAGTTTCAGCAGAAATACAAACTTGTTGAACAGAATCTGACTTGTTTCATTACACTGATTAATAATAGCTCTTTTCTGCAGTGTGTTATGAATGATTTTTAAAAAGCAAATCTCTGTTTATTTCACCTTGTTCCAAGAAAAAGAATAAATTCACTCAGCTATTCTTAACCCAGTGGATTCATGACTCACATCTTGGTCTACTGCTGGTTGCTTTTCTCTTTCCAGTGTTACAGTCGTAGTTGTAATACATTTAGTTATGAAACAGAACACTTAGTTCTCCCTAATTTGAAAATTCAGTCATTTGAACAGAAATTTCTCTGCTTTCTGAGAATGGGAACAGTAATCTGTTGTAACGTCATCCTCTGTGTTCCTTATTCCTACAGTGGATTTGCTTTCCCTAATGGCACTTCTACAACACAAAAGCTGCTCCTAAGTACTAGGTTATACACCATGGCTCTTGTCATTCAAGGCATGGAGCAGCACAATAATTATCTCTATTAAATACCATGAAAGCACAACAGGCAAACCCAAGTGAAGCAAAAACTACAACATCCAAGATAAAGCTGTTGATTGCACCTCTGTTATTCAGTGCATTATTCCTTCCTAATAGGAAAGTCCATGAGAAAAACCCTGCTACATACAACACTTATCATTAGTTCCTAAATATTCACATTACTAATAGCAATCAAGTTAAAGAGAAATCATACATATTTGTGTTATTAAACCCTAACACATCTGTGAGCCTAATGTAAAGATACCTGGATTTAATAAAAAACCAGCAGTTCTAAGGGGAAAAAAAAAAATCTGGCCATTTTTTAATGAGAAAATTAAGGAAAAAATTAAGCTGAGGATGTATGAATAATACTGTCCTTGAAGTACATTTAACATTTGCCTATTATTCCTAAAAGAAAAAAATAAGTTTTAGACCCTGAGTTCAAACTAGGACTAAGACCACACCAAACCTTATTCCAACCTTGCTTTTAACCATGAAAAAGCTTGCTTTTTTGGGCATTCTAGAATTTTTGGCTTTGTTGAAGAAAAACACCCAACAGCAGTAAGTAATTGTGCAGGTGCATTTGCACTGTAGAAGTTAAATGTTTGTTATGCTTTCAGATTAATAAAATAATGCCCCTGTACAGAGCTAGCCAATTCCTTCACAAGTTTGCATTTCACAATTAATCTAGTCCCATACCTTAATCATGATAGTCTGGTGCATTACACCAGGGCTGAAAGAGTGTGCAATTATCTGAAAGTAAGATTTTCATGCATGAGATAATTACAGTGCTACCAGCTAGCTGCACAATGGAGACCAGAATAGATGAACCAATTATTATTTGTTTATGTTTTTATTTTACACAACTCTTTCCTATTCCTAGGTAAATATAAGAGACAATACAGACTGCCACATTTACATGACTTTAGACCTTGGATACTTGCTGTCTCTGAGGCGGGCCCATTTGGAATTTGACTGAGGTGTGTGAAGGTTGTTTTAGCATCTGTACCCATCCTTTCCCCCCAGCACAGTGACCTAAGTGGGACAGCTAGGACACTCCCCATCGTAGTTGGATGAGAAAGAGTTTGAGTCTCTCTTTTCTTGTCCTTCCTGCCTGGCTCAGCCAAAGCAGATCAGCTGAGCTGTGCAGAGATGGCTGCTGCAGGGAAAAGACAACAAAGCCAGCACAGCTCAGATAAGGTAGTAAAATAACAAGAAGGCAAGAATAAATATTTGCCACCAAGGACAAGAAAATATTCCATTCTCTGTTTTACTCATGGGCAAGACAGAATATAGATCCTGCCAGACATCCATCAGCCAGAAGAAAAATACAAGCGACTGATTTAGATTCTGTCATATAACTTATTTTCTCAGCAAACAGATAATTTTTTTTCTGTATTTACTCAATAGAGAGCATATCCACTAAAGAATTTTTTTTTTTCAAGTATCAACCTGAAAGGGATTATCTACTGGTTTATAAATATGAAATAAACACTGCCTTAATGCTTAACTTTTCCTGTCTTCTCTCCTTGAACTTAGGAGAATTAAAACAGGTAGAAATTCACCCTTATTTGATGTTGCCAAAATAAGGTCTGCAACACAGCATCAAGTTTGTGTTGCATGCACAGACATGATCACCCTTTACCTAAAACTTCAGCTGAAAAATGGTGCTAAACTGGCAACATACTTGCATCCTTTTCAGGGAGGAGCTGTAATGAATATTCAGCTTTAATGAATGTCAGTACAGAACAGAATTGTAGACATGAAGGATTTTATACTCCTCATGATCTACTTCAGACTTAAAAATCGGGATCACAAATCAGGATGACATAATGTAGATCTCCTAAAACACATTACATGAAGCAAATGAACTTATTGCCATTACTGACTTGCCAGTCTCCATTTCTGTAGCAGACAAACCAGAGAGGTCTAGGTTTGCTTTAACGCATCTGAATAATTCTAAATTGTTTTACAGTGAGGCCTAAATGGGTAAACACAATAGCCAATATTCATTAAAGTTATGGATTTAGAAATACTAACAAGGTCTTATAAATGCATATTCCCTTTCTGAGAGGCACAATCAATCCTAATGCAGATCTTACCAAGCACCACAGGTTGACTGTATGCCATCACACAGCCAATACATGGAAATGTGGCAGTCCAGACAAAGGTTCCATGCTCACACCCTGCACTTAAATACCCAGTCTGAGCGCCTGAATCTGGCACCTTCCTAAAGGGAATACCCAATCCAGTAACTGCTGAATGAGCTGAGAACGAGCCTCTGACCTGCTGGCCCTGCTGTGCTTCCTGTCCACCTCCAGCCTCGGAGCCTGCCACTTCCAGCAAGTTCCAAGCAGCTTATAGATCAGTAAAACACGGCTGTAGGAGCTATTTAAGTGTTTGAAAAACTGTAAGAACAAAAAATTCAAAGGATCTTGATTGTGTACCCATATCTCTGGGATTACACCTGTGTACAGTGCATATGGAAATGTCCCTTGGCAGAGAAATAACACTGTAACACCAGGAACAGTGTCTCAACACAGCAACATTTCTATCTGTTACTTTGTATTAACTTTGGAACTGAGCAACAAAAAACCAAAAACAAAGCTCTCCTTCCAAGCACTTACCTGAAAATTGTGAAGTTGGCACCTACCAGAGACATTTTACACCGACACTGTGGATCTACTGCTGTTATATGCACACAAAATCACAGCATGAATAAGGCAAGGAAACACAGGACACACTTTCAGTAAAGCAGGGGCGTCAAACCTCAGCTGTTCTGAACCTCATGGGACCAACTCACTGCCTCCTGTGCTTTTATTGAAAACTGCAGGCCAGCAGAGGCTGTAAAAGGTGCCTTGAACAGGCATGAAGCAGGATTCTCCTGAAAAGCCAAGTGAGCTCTTTGAAAGCAGGGACTCTGAAATGAGAAAACATGCACAATTACCTTTCACACAGACTCACATTTCCACTTAAACAAAGCAAATATTTCTAGCAAAGAATGGAGCACTCTTGTTTGTCACACTTTTATTAGCACTAATTAAGCCCATTTGTTAAAAAGCCTAAAACAGACAAAGGCAAATGGAAAAACTGAAGGGTGCTAATCTATCATTGGAGCCAAATATCCTGGCAATATTCACTGAGCTTTATACTAAAAGCTTGATCTAACCATAACAAAAATACAAGTCCTGTCTAGTATTGGCAAATTCCCTAAGCCCTTAAGGGATCCTAATTCCATAAAATCATTGTAATAAAAGTATTAACACTGAACATTTTCTGGTTCATGCCATAAGAATAATTTACACATGCACATATGGTGTTGATGTCTGAAACTTTCCTTTCTGAAGTCATTATTACCATTTAATACAAGATTACTATTTGTTGTGTGTATGGAAGTTCCTTACACACCATTCAATGCTTGTTCTCAACCCACACCTTCTACTTTCAAGAAACTCTCCTGATCTCTCCTTCTAACATGAACCCTTTTTATTCAGATGAATAAATGTCAGCAAATAAAATGTTTATATCCACTACTTAAAATTTGCTTTTGTAGAATGAAAATCATACTGGAGGCGGCCTTTTTGACACCTCTTTGGCTGATGCTACTACTCATGAGGGCCAAGGGCTACCACAGACCTTCCCCTGGCAGGCTGCCAGCAACTACAAATGTTTATTTCCAAGCAAAGAATGCTTTAGTAAGTCAGTTTCAGGGAGAAAGTACAAGCATTTCACATGTTTGGGCCCCATTTCAAAACAAACAAAAAGATTCAATCAAAACGTAAAAACACATGCTTTTCTCTAACTAATTCTAATCACCGGAAAGAATAGCAATGAAAACAAAATCCAAAAGTCATAAAAATAACATCACACTGCTATGTAAGAGCCATCAGTGCTATAGAATAATACACATTTACCAGCGGGGTAAGAAAATCTTTTACCTTCTAGCGGCCTGTATTTGCTGTTCAAATAGCAAATAATAAAAGGCGAGGCAGTTCGCCATTTCATATCTGTAATATTTTAAGCAGATGTCTTCAATAAAGCAGTGCCCAGAGATCAAATAACAACCTGAAACAGCACTATTTTACTAAAAGCCTTTTGTAAAGCCATGAGGCTGCTGCTTTTTTAATCAAATTTCATTTCCCAGTAATAATTTTAATAGCTACTTTAAACTCCCCCCTCTCCCTCAGGCAATGTTGGAGTCTGATAAAACCAAAACCATGGACTTGTTTCCTTCTATGATAGAAAAAAGCTATAGTAATAGCTATTTTTTTATTAGCAGCCTGCTGGTTGGTTTATTAAGTACATAAGATAAGGGAAACAATTATCCCTCACACATCAGGTTTACAAGCAGGGTTAACCCTCACCTGTCCAAAAGTGCTCAGCAGTGTCTTCTCTCCAGCCTCAGGGATGACAGATAAATACATATGTATACACATACAGTGTGTGTAGATATATAACTACATAAAAAAGATGTTATCTATATATATAAAACCATAGGCAGAAGGAAAGGACTTCATACCTCACCCAGTGCCACAGCTGAAAGCAAAGCAGCCCCAAGGGGAGGCGGCACAGACCCGCCATTAACAGCCCCTCAGAGCACTACTCTACTTAAACCACAAAATTTTACTTTCCTGAGGAAGATGAGGGAGGGAGCTCTTCCCAACCACACTGCATTCAGGAAAGACCTCCCAACCCGCCGGGAGAACGCCAGCGCCGCTCGGCAGCCCTGAGGAGCGAGCACTACGTTGTGCCCTCACAGCCTGAGGAAAGGGGCCAAGAGACCTCTCAAAGTGTGGGAACACCGTCCCCTCACCCCCTCACAAGTCCTCAAAAGAGCGAGAAGAAGTTGCACCATACAGCTTCCCACCCTTCTGAGGATTTCTGAGGGCGGGAAGAGCCCTCCCCTCACGGCGTCCCACCCTCAGCAGTCTGAAAAAGGGCGGGAAGCCGTGAGGGAGCAGCCTTCCTGCCCTCAGCCTCGCCTCAGCGTCAGCGAGTGGGTGGGGACGGAGCGGCAAAGCCTTCCAGGTGTCTGTTTGTCCAGCTGCCCTTGGCAAGTTCATTTTTAGCTGTTGTTTTTTGTGCGTTTCCTTTCTGTCTGTTTGGGGTTTTGTTTTGTTTTGTTTTTAAATTTTCTGCCCAAAGCCCCCTCAGAGCTCTGTGGGATTGGCAGGGCCCATCTCCTGAGGGGTTGTCCAGGTGAGCCAGCCCTTCTGTGGGGTGCCTCCCTCAGGCCCCAAACCAAAATAAAACACCCTCGGAAAGCCCCATTTAACACAGCACACAGAATAGACTTTTCAGAGTTCCTAGAATATTTAAGGAGAATCTTTTCTGATGTTCCTCAAATACTAGAACTGTTCCTGGAATGGTAGAAGGCAGATCAGTGCAAAAAGTGGTTTAAATCCAGGCTGGCATCACTAGATTCTCAGTCTAAATAAGTTCTGAGAAAATATAAAGAGAGTGACAGCAAAGACTTGCATTGCTTGTGCTAAGGCCACTAGAAAAATTGTGAATGCATTTTTTGTTATAGATAATTTCTGAAAGGGAACAGAGAAATACCAAGGCGGCATTGGCATGAAACTTGCAAAAGAAATTGATTGATTTATACAAGGTGTGCAGGTGTTTATTCTGAGGGCTTTTTTATAAAGCAAGTTATATTTATAAAGCATGAATTTTATTTTAAAAATTTGAAGAAACATGGAGAAGCAGAAACTGACAATCTGCTTTAAATCTAACATAGCATCTCCAACACCAAATGCTATCTTATGCAATGTTTGCTTTCCTAAGTAATTTTAGCAATGCATTTTTTAATGTGCCATCTATTTTCTATCTCTTGCACATTTAATGACTGTTAGAAGTCTGGAGGATTCTAGGAAATTTCTTATACATGGCTTACAAATCTTACTAAAACCACAATTGTTCCCATTTTCAGCCTGAACTTGTACCTCACAGTATCTCATCTTTAATAAAAGACGAGGAATTGTTTTGCTTGTCCCATTTTTCTCTGATAGTGTTGCAAGCAAATCCTTTTTACTTCAGTCTGGCTGGTTTTCACATATTTAAAAATCTGCTCTTGCTTTTGATTGCTTCTCAGATAGCTCTGTTAGTATTTCACTCATGATATTCTGCATTTGTGATTTTTCCTGATTCAGACACAATTAACTTTACTTTTAAAGGAATAGTTTTAGTCATGATTATCCTGACCTAAGCATTTCCTGGCACGTGTTAGATTTCCTAGATATTAATAAAAGTAATATCTCTATATAAAATTGACACTCATTTCTAGTAGCTGAGGTATTAATGATAGATTGAGTAGGTTCTTTTACACCAAGGGGTTGCTCTAACTCCAGATAAAGTTTCACTGCTCATTTTTGTGCTATCTCTTCACTTTTGTGCTGAGGTCCTGGTCCGGATTCAGGCGAAGGAGCTGCAGTGCTACAATGACAGATCGCTGTGTCTAACAGCAGATACAAAGAAGCTTTTAGTAACACTACAGCTTTCCTGTCGCTCAGGGCATCGGTTTTCCTTGTACGTGTCACAGACATGGGAAACACAGCTGGAGATATCATTGTAGGAGCATAGGAAGCTTCTACCCAGCCATTTAAACAGTTCAGTTTTACTCTGTGCTGGTGGAACTGTGAGATGTGCTCTCTTTGCATTCCTAATGAGCACAGAACACATGGGAAGGTTGCTAGTTCAATTCAAAAAGCCTGTTTTAAAAAGTCTGTGGTAATTCCTCACTCTTAAAGAAGTTTGCTGTGGTCTATGAGTGTGTGTGGGAAAAAAGGTTTGTGTTGTTTTGTTTTTTTTTTTTTAATTTGCTTGCATGTTGCTAACCTGACATTCTAAATAACTCCAGTATGTTTTCAAAGGTTCTTGCTAGATTTGAAAAATTTCCAGAGAGGAAATTGATCTAGAGTATTAGTTTCATCCAATTGTATAGGAAAGATCTTAGGAAATTTGTAATACCCTCTCAGGTTCTGAAAAATCTTTAGAACAACTTTATACTGATAACTGGGTATAATACTCTGCTTTTCATTCACAAAAACAAAAACTTGGGTCTAAATTAATGTATTATAAAGTAGGTCTACCTCTGTTTATCAGTTCTGTCAAAAACTTTATTAAGTACTAACAGATATGTAATGTCCTTTTGAAATTCTATCCATGAATTCCATGTTGGAATCCCCTAGTTTGGGAAAGGTTTTTTGGGAAGTCTTGGTGAGATAATTTTGCGTGAAGTCTTAACCTGTAGCTGTTTCATCATCCCTGCAGTGTTACCTGTGCAGATGAGCAGTGGCATTGCACTGTGAGCCTGCTGAATACATTTCCTGTGCACAGAAACCACAACAGGCAATTACACAGCAGATTTTTCACTTGACACATTTGCATTTGTTCCTTCTATAAAAATTCTGTGCTCAGTCTGTGCGAGCCAACAACAGCTGGAGTAGGACTTGTGACATTCCGGTTTTGTTCCTGGCGTGTTTCACTGAGCAGTGGTTATTCCTGTAGAGAAGGAGCTTTGCAGCTTGGGAACCACATTGTGACTTCTCTTCTTCTCATGGATGTGTGGAAAAGGCAGGAGTGTGGACACGGGAAGTGAAGGGGGTGGTGCCAAAGGGAGGAGAAGAAGAGAAAGCAGAAATGCAATTAACGGCTTGCTGGCTTTAGCTCTGCAAGCCACACAGGAGAGAAAGGCTTTCCCTGCCGCCAGAGCACCGAGGCACAGAAAACTTCTAAGGACTGCTTAATTTGGGTGTGCAAATGCCAAACTCTTGGATTGATTCATCAGCCAGAAAGTGGCAGCTTGTGGAAATATTTGAGCATCCTCTAAAGGAGGAAAATGAGGGCATAAAACTGGCAGTGAGAGAGTGATTCTGCATTCATTAAAGACTGTGCAGTGTGAAAGGTTTAAAAATGGCTTGTTCCTGAGTCAGTGGAGTTTCTCTGAGGCAATGCTCTCATACATGGTCTCTGGTGCTTTTTGGTATAAATGCAATTATTCTCTAACACAGTATTCAGTTGGACTGCAGCTTTTAGTATTGCTTAGGTAATCTCAGCTTTGAGAATTTATATCTGGACTGGAATAGATCTGCCTGGCGTTGACATCTTTGAAAAGGTTGGCTACTTGAAATTCAGTTTTGCCTGGGTGATCCTGCCATTTTCTAGAAATAAGGAAAGTGTGACATTAACGATTTTAACATTTTGTTACAGAGTATTTATGAAATGACACCTCAAGTTTTCTATATTTCAACAAATTATTACTGGAGATGCATTTTGCTTTTAAATTCATGGGATGATGTTTAATTTAATATTCATTCAGAAGTACTCGGTGCCATTTTCCTTGACAACCAAAAATAATGAATAATATATTTATATCATCCATTAATAACTGTCCAGCCATTTAAGTTTCATCCTGTGTTCTGAAAATCTGCAAATCAGTTATACAAAACCTTGAATGAACATAAAACTGAAATGATTAAGAATTTAAATGATGCAATTAAATGCCATTGCATGTAATTCAAAGTTATTTTCTTCTAATACCTACTCATCAATCTTAATTTCAGTAAGAGAATTTAGAAAGAGAATCAGCTTTGATATAGTCTCAAAATATTGGATTTTTGAGAAAAGACTGTCTTTTTTTTCCTCTGATTTCCAGACGTGAATTAGAAGTCTTTATTTAAACAAAAGTGGTCTTTTTAAAGACAGATTACAATGCTCATCTAAAGAAGGAGAGTGAGGTCAGAGGTGTCAATCCTTGTTCTTTAAAAAAACCCCCATGAATCCAACCATGAGGACTGGTCTCAATCTGTAATCACAGCTGCCTAAAAATCCTGATTAAACTCTGTAGTGCTGGCAAGTCCATACACAGCTAGGACTAATAAGTAAAATTTGCTGACCAGGCTGCCTGAGAAGTTAATGTGTACGTAAATATCTTTACCATTATCACAGTTAATTACCTAACAATAGCAACTGAAGGGTAGTTTTTGCAAAAAAATAACTTAGGCTGTAAAATGCTGAATAAATAAGAGGTCATGCAAACTGTATCCCGGTCAAAAACCAGCACACTGGTGCAGAAAATCAAAGCTATTGAGTGTATATGAGGTGTGCAGTGAAATCTTCAGGCAGGACAATTGCTTTGAAAATGAAAAAAAAAATTGTGATTTGAAGGAAGAGCCAATTTTAACACCAATAGAGAGGGTATATGAGCCTAAGGAAAAATACCCTGAAGTGTCAGGAAATCTTTGATTTGCTTATTTCTATTTGCTTCACTGATATTAATGCTTTTGTATTAGCTCAATCCTTTTGACCACAGCCAAATTACTGTGCTTAGATAGTCAGTTTTAGGTACTATAAAGCCTGAGAAATACTGAACTCTTCAGGAGTATATTTGTATCAGAAGTTCCACTTTCTCTGTGTATCCCTTTAAGTCAGCAATTAAGGGGAGTGAGACAGTTGTTTTAAAATCTCTTCCTGGTGTGGCCTGGAAGGCAGCTCAGGAAGCTGAAGAATGTCACCTCACTAAGTAACCCTCACTGCTCAATGCATCAACCTGGAAACCCAGGTTCTGAGACAAAACAAGGAAAACAGAAAATAAAAGCTCAGGTGAAGACAAACTGTAGAGTAGGCAGGTCTGAAATATTTTTGCTAGAAAAGTTTGAAAATAATTCGGTTTAAATAATCTGGTTTAAACTCTTGAGGGTAAAGTTATTGAAACAATCATTTTGAAGAATAGCTTGTGAAGGATATCAATCTTACAGAAACTAGATTCTTTTCTGTACTGTTTTCCTTCTCTTTTCATGGACAACAGGAAAATATATGTACTACAGTAATAAATTATCAGATTTGGGTGATTTCAAGCCAAAGTTAATCTAACAAAAATGTGGGGGAAAAAGTAATAAGAAAGTGAAGCAGGTTTTTTTAAATTTTCCTCAAATAATACTCGTTTTGATGTTGCATTATCTTGTCATATATTATAGGCAAAACCCATTACTTATTTCTCATATATCCTTAAACACAACCAGCCCAAGTCTCTCAGTACCAACATTCTTTCCTTAAATTCTGAGAACCTGAGTGTTTTGTGCAGTTTTGCAATAATACAGGTGTGTTGGAACGTGTGATCATGTCCTTACATTATGGTAGATGTGTCACACAACAAAATCTAGCATTTGAGCAAGGTGCTGACTGTGATTTTTTTTTTAATTTGATAGCTGTTACTGAAATTTCTGTATGACATTATTTGGCCTGAAATTTTCATTGATTCATTTTGATTAGGTTTTGTTGATTTGTTTTTTTTTTTTTTTAATTTAGTAAAAAGGATTTGATTTTATTCCAATTCTCCTTTCATTTTGAAAGCAGAGCAGTGAGTTGGGCAGTACTCCAAGCTTACAGAGTTGTGTTGCTGCTGATTAGAAAGGGGAGGTTTTCTCTTTCTCTTTCAGTGAAGAGGAGAAGGGAGTGCTGAAACACTGGGGAAGAGGAAGCCCTTTCCTGACAGCCAGATGTTGGCCAAGCGCTGGAAAACAGCATCAGACCCTGCCAGAAAGGTAATCCATGTCCGGGTTCAATCTCACCAGAGCTCTGCAATCCCATCAGGAGCACAGGAATGGATATTCACCTTCCTTCCCCTTATCCCCCACCGAGGCTTTCTGCATGCAAGGCCTCAGCCTTTGCATCATTTTATTGATCTTTTAATGTAGGATCTATCTTGCTGCAGGGGCACTGTGAATAAAATATTGCTAAAGTCCTGCCATATCAATATTCATTTATTTTTATTGATTAGTTGCCACTTCTAAATTCTGGGTACTGAACTAATGGCTGCTGAATAACTGCTTTGATTAATGAAGCTGAAATTGGCTTTAGCATCCTACACTAACTACAGACATTTTTTTCTATACAAAGCTAATTATTTCTTTTTTATGATCCCAAATTACTTTCATTATTTGACTTATCCTTGGCACTTCACTGGAAGCCACAGAGTAACGAAACAGAAGCTATTTATAAATGTTCATAATTTACAGTATCACACAAGAACATCCTTACTCTAACTCCACATTTTAACACTAGAATTAGTAGGTGAATTTGACCAAATGACTGCATTTCAGAAGGTAAAATTTTAGAAGATTAATTCAAGGTGCTGCCTCTTTTGCCACTGTTTTGGGACATTGTGGATGTGTCTTATTCATGCATAGTTATTAATTATTAGAGGAGATACAGCACAAGGTGGATGAACACGTTCATAAATATTTGTTCTGACACATAGTCCAGGTATCATAGTGGTGTTGCCTTTCCTATTTCCTTTTTTGCACAAAAAGTTCCATCTTTATGTATTTGACATTTGATTTTTACTGAACCATATCTTTTGGAATAGAAATATTTTCCTTTCTTCCTTGGTAAGTATAATGTGGGCCCATTTTTTCTTTTTTCTGAGTCTTCTCTACACAATTAAAAAACCCTAGTGGAGCTGAGCATTGCTCACCCTCCATAGATGGCCTGGAGCCTAAGCACCAACAGTATGAGAGTCACTAGGAGTGTGTGTAAGAAGCAACTCATCACAAGGGAAAATCAGACACTTTTAAGGCAGAGAATTCCCAGATCTGTTTGGCAAACTACTTTGTTAGAGCTGCTTGGAAAATGTGACACACCGTGGTGACTTCCCAGTGCTGTGGAACACAATCAGTGCCAGGTGACCAAAGGAGACACAGCAGGAGATGAGAACTCCAGACTCCATCACTCCCACTGTGAGGGTATAAAACCCCAGGGCTTCCTTTGTTTGGGGTTCCTCATTCCAGGCACCAAACTGGAGTTGCTATTTCTCTTATTGCACCATGAATAAAGTACTTTAAGGGTCATGATGTCTGAGACTCCACTGTGGGGATAATGGGGTTGAGCCGATGAGGAGACTGGTATGGCTGTGAGTGTGGAGTGCACAGGTGAGAAGGGGCCTCAGTCCCAGGCACAAGAGTGACTCCAGGATGTCCAGACAGGCCAGGTTTCTTAACAACTGCAGTTCACAGCTCTCAAGGTTTTCATTAATTTTTATTTGAGAAGCAGCCCAGGTAAGGCATCTTTATCCATTGCAGTGTTTGTTCATGTCCTAGACTCTTTGACTAACCTGAAACTATGGGTCTTTTAATCATATTACAAAAATGCAGAGAATCATTTTGAGAGAGAATCAGGAGTTGAAGGTGTGTTAATTTATCTGGTGTGTTGGGCTGAAGTTCTGCAGGGTTTGAGATAAGGCATTGTCATCAGAGATTCTTTTACACAACAAAATAAAACCATCACACCTAATCTTGATGGGTTTATTTAGATATGAATCTAGAGAAGACATCAAAGAGTATGACTTGTATGTGTATTTATAGTATTACAGTCCATTGTAATGAACATGTTACAGTGGGGAATAAACTTCGCTCTGAAATAAAAGGAGATGCTTAGATTGTTCCTATCTATTTATTTACGATTTTGTACTTATAATATTTAACTATATTTTGTTATATTTGTGATAGCCTTATTTTCTTGGCTTTTTTGTATTTCCACTTACTTGACAGTACAAATGACATATATTTCACTCCTCATGGAGGGGTAAAGTTATGCCCAGTTTATTCATGCCTTTCTAGACTTCCCTGTTAAAGAGGAATACTGCATTCTGGGATTTTTTTTCTTCTTAGTAAGCTGCTAGATTGTACAGCCATGCTGTATGGAATGCCTTCAGCTGATTTATTTAAGTAGCACAGGCATGGGCTTGCAATGAGTATGGAGCTCATGCCGTGTCTTCTTGATTTGAACACAAAGATTTGATGGCAAATACATACCCTGCTATGGGAAACTGTCCTTAGACAGAATTAAACTCAGAAAATGGAAGGGCAAAAACCTCTTTTGGAAACTGATGATTGATGAATGTCAAAGTTTGGGAGGGACCCAGCAAGACCCCGACATGTGCACTGGATTAACAAATAGAAATTATAAGATTTGGGAAAATCTTTGAAATATTTTCTTTTCCAAACACCACCCTTTCACTTTTGCTTAGATCAGTTTCCACCAGCTGCTCTTCCAGGAGGCGATTTTCCATGCTAGTCAAATATCCATGGAGGAACACAGGCTGAATGTGCTCCTGTTACATGACCAATACAGCAAATGGCACACAATCAAAAGGAATGGTGTAATGCTGGCAGATAAAGCAAATCCTATCTTAGAGTTTCTCCCCAAAGAGAAAATCTCCCAGACTCTCCCAATCAAGTGAAGCCACTTGACATCAGACAAGAATAAGATCTTCTGACTTCTCAAGTATCTCAACAATCTGAGTGTTTGTGACATCTACTCTTAGCTACATCACTCATGCCTTGGTACATAGCTTGATGCATGGTAGTGTAATGTGATGGATACAGCCTGACCTGCAGAGCTCCCAGTGACAAATTTCCTTGGAGAACGGATAAAAAAAGAATTTCTTTGATGTTATTGTCAAACAAAGAGTTTTCTTCTGTAAGAACAACTGGTTTAAAGGATTATCAAGAACTGAAGAATGTGCTCTGTGTGCTGTTATATTAGATATGGGTCAGGAGTTTGGGAGTTGTTAAAAATAATTAACATTGATGAAAAACATTTAAATGACAGTCTGTGCATAAGGATGTGTTCTGTTTGGAGATTTTAAATCCAGTTCTGGCTTGCAGGTGTAACTCAGGCACATGGGGCAGAAAGATGGAGGTGCTCTCGCAGCAGCTTTGCAGAACACAAATTCTCACCAGCTTTGGCTTCAAAGAGAGCTTGCCTGGATCTCATTCCCTCAGACACAAACCCAGTGTTGTTCTGGCAACCTGCCTGTTAGAGAACAGGGCATTCTAAGTCTTTCCCAGACACACACTCCACTTTCAGTGGAGTTGTTTTTTTCATGTTTTTTTTGCCTATTGAATAACATAAGTGTTTAATTATCTTATGCCAGAATTACCCTATTTATAAAGTACTGATACAGATGCTGCTGCTTACTTTGTAAAATGCTTTCAGATCTATGGTTTCTGTCAGAGGATTAGTTTGTATTGCTGCCTGCAAACCTACCTATATTAATCAATATCCCAGTCATAGCACCAGTAATTTAAAAATTTGGGTTTAATTCTTTCATTAAGGTCAGTTGTCTGTCAGTCTGCAGACAACACTGTAGGTAGGCATTGATGTGTCTGAGAAGCTACTTCATCTCTTCTCAGCCTCAACTGCATGTTGTGGTGCTCCTTCTCCCTCCTGTTCCTGAGAAAACTTCCTTTCTATTTTAGTCAGACAACTGTTTCCAAAACAATCTTTGGATGAGGGCTCTGTAAGCAGTTAAGTGAAAAGAGAAATCTGCTGTGCAAAGCTTCTTTGTTTCTTGCTTTTGCTGACTGACTGGAAGTGAGGTCACAGTAACTGGGAGGACTTGATATAAATGAAATAATTTAACCAGAAAATACATCTTCAGAAAGATGACTCTGCAAAATGCCACACTTACCAATCTCACATTCATACCTTTAATAGTTGTCATTAAAAAGTGATTACATACAAGTGAAAATGTATATGGTTTCCAGATTGATGCAACTCAAGCATATTACTACTGTAACTTTGCACGAAAATGCACCAAGGTATTCTCAGCCAGCATCAAAATTAATGAATGAAAGCAAATAATTTCAATTCCTGGGGCCATCAGAACCTCACTGATATTGGTAAATCTCCCAGTGGCACAGAGCCATGGATAGTGGCAACATTCTCTTCCTGCTGCTGGCACCAAGAGGGGTGGCTGCTCAGCCACGTGTTCTTTATGCTGGCCCACTGATTCCTGGGGCTGGGGATGCATTTACATGAGCAACAGCAACCGTCTCTTTTAGGGAGTTCAAGAGCCATAGTTTATAAAATATTGTTTATATTGGCTAATTTAATTGTTGAATAATATGTAAATGATATCTGCAATTCCTGTGCCAGTAACCAGGTGTAAAACCTCTTGGATTTTAGCCTATGGTGCTACACATCCCAGTAAAGTGTGTGTAGGAAGGTGGATACCTGTTCACACACTTTTTCAAAAGCAAAAGTGACTTTCAGGCTGGAGATCAGAAGTCAAAATTTGCTTCTGGAATGGACTGTGCAGAGTAGCAATATTTTTGTGCAGGTCTATAGAAACCTGTGCATAACAAATAAAAATAGCATCTTAGGTGTTTAAAAGTCAACAAAGAACAACTGCTGTCCTGTTCCTCTCTGAGCAAGAGCTTAGCTGCTGAGTAACAGCTTCCAGATCAATGCTGATTTTTTATTTGCCATTTACCAATGCCAAGCATGAGCCTCCTTCCCTTTCACTGCTTGAAGTACATATGCCTTCACTGCTCTGTTTTTCATGATTTCTGCTTTTCCACTGAAGCTTGATCCTTTTAACAAGACCTGTATGAGGTAATTTGCAGTAAAAAATATGGATTTTTTCGAGTATCTACTGGTTTCTGACTTTTACCTATTGCCATGTTTGTAAATGTGAAGCTGAAACATTAACAAATATTGCAATATTGTACATTTTTACTTGTTATTCAAAACTATTATTAATATTAAGCCCTGTTCATGGATGACTAAGCAAGAAAAATGAAACACAATTGAAAAAAAATTTGGCCAAGAAGGAGCAAAGTCTTGCCCACCTATGCTTTAAAAGAACAGTGTTCTGAGTGGTGGCCTCAGGCAGATAGTTACATGTGGAGTGATGGGAGCAGTCTACTGGAAATAATTATAAACAATTGATTATTTGATAACATAATGCTATCAAGCACCAGCTTCACCTGTAGCTTTTTAGAATGCAGGAAACATTGAAATATTGACACTAAAATGTTTAGAATGGCTGGAAGGCATTTGATTCAAAAAAGGGGAGATATAAAGCTTAAAATAAGAGGCAGATTAAACTTCTGGTGAAGTTATCATTTCAACTGAGCTGACTTTTATTGGACTGAATTCCTGTAAACCATCTAGTGCATCAAAGTAAACCAAAAGTGTAACTGAAACTACATTTTGTAGCACAACATCTTTTATTTCAATATAAGTTAAGGACAGTTTCAACAGTAGAAGAGGAGATTTTAGAGGAGGGGTTTTGCTTTAATGCAAGATTCAAGATTAGAATGTCAGCAGTGAACAGTTTGAGACAAGCAAATATTTTTGAAGGTATCTCTTATGATTTTTGTTTCTCCTTGTAAAGAATAAAAAAACCAGAATAAGTCACTAAGGTTCCTTTAAAGTTCTCTAGCAAGATTTTAACTGCACACGTTGGTAACTGTCTGCATAGCAAAAGTACTTATTTTCAGGAAGTGGTGACAGAAATAATTTGAAATTTTTGTTTGCAAGATGATGTTCATGGCAGTCATGGCTATAAGTTGTCCTAGTCTTTTTAAAAAATATTTCTTTGACAAACCTTGTCCAAATCAGGAAAAAAGAGTCTCAATTGATGAAAATAAATTTAAAAGGCCACTAGTACTTTAAACAAAGTTTAGAAGTATTCACTTTCAACCTACCATTGCTCTTTTTCATTTTTCCCATAATTATAAGTTCAGTAATAATAAATATTTTCTTTTCCATATTCCTGTTTATCACTGTATATATGGCACCATAGCCATGCTTCTTCATTTATGGCTGTAACAGACACACAGGAAAGTTGTGCAGTACCTTATTCTAAATGATACGGTAACCTGGCCAAAAAAAGAAATTAATTATCACTGTACACACCATCTGAGTGAAAAGAGCACGGCTCTGGTTTTGGTAGGTAGTGCGGGTTGGTGCAAGGTTAAGAAACAAGTAATCTTTACAATCTTACAATTTTTGTGAAAGTGTTACTATTTTAAAAAAATTGTCTGCTCAGTTTTTTAAGATGTAGTTAAACTACAAGAGTCAGAGGCATGCTAACTTTTCATGTGCAGGAACAGATGAAAATAATTTAAAAGCAGTATTTGTACTTTATTTCATTAGTTTTCTCCTATTGGTATTCAGGCTTGGTTCCTGCTTGTGCTTACCCACACACCACCACCAAAAAATCCACCAGGCATTCCCTAGCCCTGTGAGCTCCAAGGAAAGCACTGCAGGAATCAGCTGCTTTCTGAAGGCTGCACACACCTGCACAGGAGCTGGGGTTTAGCTGTTATCCCACCATCCTCACTGTCTCCTGGCTTGCCACAGATCCTTGTCTTCTGGCTGTCAAAGCTGCAGGAGGAGCATTGGTTCCAGAGCGAAGTTTGGGCGTCCTGGGTTCTTGACTCCAGACAGAGAATTCTGTCATTCCTGGGAGCTTGGACATCAGCAAAGCTGAGGGACTGATCTGGGGCTGGGGATCAGCGTGATCCAGTGACAAGGACATCAGCAGTCAAAATATAATCACAGTTGTGTTGTCTGGTAATGTGGGAATCCCAGTAAGGAACATTTGAAAGGTGCTTTTCAGAGAAGGATGCTCTTTGACCAGAGTTTCCATTCAGAGGTTTATAAGGCATGGTGCTTGTTTTGGAATTTGCTAATGTTCCATTTTCTCTGGCAATTAAAATTCACACAATTAGTGATGGAGATAGAACAATCAAGGTCATGTAAACACCTGGCCTATTCAGATTTTTCTTGGAGGAAGAGAAAAGAGGCGTGTGAGGGGAATCAGGTAAAGAAGGCAATACTTCTGTCACCTACAGGGTACATGAAAGTTCTTGTTTATTTAAAGCAAGAAGCTGTCACAGTAACTTTGGTGGATAGTGCCCAAAAAGAGGATTAAATTCAGGCATTTTTTTCCTACACTTGTGGCATAATGAATGCCTGTACTTCTGGCAGGGTATCACAGCACATAAAGTAAGTTCAGGTCACCTGTAATCTTTATATCACAAATGATCTAGCATGGGTCATAAATGCTGTAAATTTGAGGTTGCCTAAAATAGAGAGCAAAATGATCAGTCACTCTCATAACCTGATCTAGCCTGGGTAATCACCAGGAAGAGTTGTGACGGGAACTAAAGGAAAATATGGTTCATTGAATCTTCTATAAATTGATAAACTCTTGCTTTAAAGGAATGACCCTTTTGAAGGAAAATAATCAAATCCATCTCTTGTCAGTTTGGTGAGATTTATAAGTGTAAGCTGATGACTTTTTAGCAGTTTGAAATTATAGGGTTTATGTATTTCTGTTTCATGCCAATTGATCTCTGAAATATGTTGTACAAACATACATTGTGTGTAGGTTATATATTCATGGTGACATTACTGTGGTACAGGAGCACAACGAACACTTGAAGAAAGAGCTTCATGAGAAAGGGAGGGGTGCTCCATTAAAGCAGTAACAATCTTTAGGGGGTATTTCCAGTGATGAGTAAGTTAATATTTCAGCCACGTTCCAGCCTGTGGAATCATTTACTTTTGAAAAGAGCTTTAAGATCATCAAGTGTGTTGACCCTCCACTGCCAAGCCCACCACTAAACCATGTCCCCAGTTGCCACACCTATGTGGCTTTTAAGTAATTCACTAGGAGAGTAGACTTCTAGATAAAGACAGACACATAAATGTTTATTCTTATGTGGCATGATAATTCCATAAAAGACCAAATAGTTAACAAAATAATAATAACTTTTTTTAAAAATCCAAACCTGTACATAATACTAAACCATGATTTTATTTTTTTTCTTGATCACACCAACCTGAAGTGCTGGCATCAGTATTGGCCTTTTAACAAATTTCCAGAGATTCAGATTTGTGCAGCTTACAAAAGCTAGTGGTTATAGAGTTTATCCATCTGTTAATATCTCTTTTAGATGGTATTGGCTATTTAGGCTTGAGGCAACATGAAAAAATTGGCATTTTTATGATTAAATTCTACCTGCTACAGGTAGGACATCAGGACTCCTTTTAAAGGCAATCATCTGCTTTTGGGATGCTCCCATCTGTCTCTGAGAGCAATATTATTGTCCAATAAGTGAAAGCACCACAACATAATTAACATGTTTGTAAATCCTACATTTTGGACTCTTTTAACCTTTGACATTATGTTTTTTCAAAGCAGCTTTTGTAATGTTTCCTCAAGTGCTTTGCTGTGGCTGAAGTCCTGGCTGGAAGTGAGGCTACATGTCCGTGCAGGATTAGCTGTGACTGAGGAGCTTTTTCCCACTGCTCCAGGTGTTTGTGCAGGTTTTGTGCTGCCCTGGTGGCAAAGCCTTGTCTCTACAGCCTGGGAGAAGGGCCAGTGCTCTAGGAATTTTCAGCCATTCCATCACCTGGAAAGACAGGATGAAAATGCTGTGGTAACATTATTGAAATTGAAGCTATTCAGCATTTCAGCATTCTGGGAGTAGAATTTGAAATGCCTCTCTGAGGAGATGTTTCTGAAGTCAGCCATACACCTCGTGATGATCTGGTGGAAAATCTGTGTAGGTTGGGTAAGTTGCAAAGGCTCTCAAGTGAAATAGTGTCTGCATGGTAACACTTAGTGGTAATATTATCATACCAATACTCATTCAGAGAGCAGTGTTCCACCGATACAGAGAAATGACAAATCAAATTTCCCAATTTACAGCGCAGGGGTGTGTGGGATTTACTCTGTAATATCAGTGTGTAATAATTGCAGGAGTCTGTCCCGAAATCTTTCCCTTACAGGCTTTGTCAATGTTATCTTTATATTTATCAATCATTTTTACTAATTAAGAGCAAAAGCCAAGCATAAAATGATTAAAAACAAGCAAACAAATTGTTTACCCTGTAAATATGACATGTTACAGAAACATTTATGCAGAGACCTCAAATTCCAGAATTAGGTATAGCTTAGTAGGTTATTTTCTTTTTCTTCTCAATGTGAGTTCCTGTTGATATTGATAAACTCTGTTCTGTTCAGCATGGGGACAAAAACATGACTTAGGAACTTGCAACTCTACCCAGCCCTATGACAGGATGATATGGAAATTTGTTCTTGCTGTTTCCACAGATCTTATTGATCTGAAAAATAAATGGAAAGAAGAAGATCACTGTTTCATAGCAAATTTAGATTTTTAATCATGTCTGTTTTGGTGTAGATCTACTTATAGTTGCCATTTCAAATTTTCATGTTAACTGAGAGCAGGTAGAGTTCTGTTTCCAAACCACCAAAACTCATCATGAAACAGCCCCTGCTGTTTCATTGCCATTCTTGTCAGAGGTACTGCTGCTATTGGCAGAGAAGCTGACAAGACCACCAGTGTCACTGAGCAGGCAGGCTGTTCCCAAAATCTATAATTCTGGGCAGATTATCCCAAAATGACTACATTCTAATCCACACTCTTTCATCTGAAGCCACAGTCTTTGAAAGTTTATGAACTTTTCTCTTTCTTCTTTTTTGGAAGAAGGGAACTGTGCTTTAAGAAACAACAGCACTCAGAGGGATTGGCTTGATAGAATATATTGTACTGTCCCATTGTCACAGAGCTCAAATTTCTGGCATTAACAAGTGTTAATGCTCCTCATAGTTTCAGCAAGGTCTTTTCAAACTCTTCCTGACATGGGCAGACTTTATTAGTGTCACTGACATAATGAATTGCCTTTGCCTAGGGCTGCCATGGCCTCTGAACCCTAAGATACAAATTTTCTGTCATCATAATGTAAAATATACAAGCACTGCTGAGAGAATCTGGAGATTTTTCTATCAGAACATGCAAATTTTCATTTATTTTCACCCTCTGCAGTGAACCCTTTGTCTCCGGTGAGAGAAAGGGCAAAGGTGTTGCAGAGTGGCACCTGAAAATAGCCAGCAGCCTGTTAGTGTCATTTGCTCATAGCCACGCTCCAGCTCTGCCCAAGCGTACAGAGGCCACCTCATCTGGCTGTGTTTTCCTCCTGGGCTGCCTGTGACTGGTGAGCAATTACCTGCATGACAGGTCATGGACATTCTTTAGAAACTCTCATCAATTGTGGAGAGCAGCTGAAAAGAGCCTTTGCAAGGGAATGCTGGGGTGGCAATAATGGCACAAACAGAGCTGCACTGGGGGAACCCCAGAGTCAATATTCTGAAAGTTGTTATGGTGAGAATTCTTCCTTCCTATTCTCTTCAATAAGGACTTGACAGACAAGAAATTATACTATGTGGAACCTAAACTCTAAAAAGTGTACTGGAACTATTGTTGGAGTGACTGAGACTTGGTTTGTGCTGTCTCCTGCAGTGTCTGATGCTCTGCATGTTCCAGTTCTCTTCCCCTGATATCAGCCCTTGCCAAGAGGAAAATCAGGTGTGAGAAGGACCAGTTGTCTGACACACATTAATGAATTCACTTTTTCCTCTAAAACTCAAAAGACAATAAGGCATACATAAATATTTAAAAAGTTAGATTGTGCACTAACATGGCAACTTTCAGGTAGACAGATATTCCTGAGCTGTGTTAAAAGGATCAGTGAATCAATTCTTTAATGAATTATTGAAATTAACTCTCACCTTAAGGAAGGTCATGGAAAACTAAGTTTGATTTCAAAACTTATTAATCTCCAGTAAACATTTCTCGAGATGTTGCATCTGAGATAGGAATCAGTAAATTAATTCACAGTGATGATATATTGCAACAACTTGGCTTTAAATATTTCCTTATATAAGTATGCACATACTCACCTGAGTTTATTTTCAATGTTACTCATCAAAAAAAATCTCTTGCCAGTGTTCAGTGCTCATGAACTGAGTTATGGTTTTCTGAGGAATCAGTACTTATGCCAGCACGAGTGTCTGGATGTGGAATGGGATAACTTCATTTCTTGAATTCAGAATATGAAATCAGTGAGTTGCAAAGCAGTATTTGTCACTTAATGGAATCTCTATTTCTGCTTTCCAGTGTGTTAAATTTTTAGATCTAAATTTTCATTTTGATAAACATTCTTTGATTCCTTACTGAGGTTTACTGTCCAGATAATGTGTTGTGTCATGAACCTAAGCACATGCATTGTTCTTTTCATTATTTTTCAATAATAGAAAAAAAGCCTAAGTAATATTCAGCCTAAAAATGTCTTCCTAATCTTATCTTGCTTCTTCTGTTTTCCATTCCTTTGCTTCTCCTCACCAGCTGGGGAAGTACAAAACCAGAGGCTGGGCTGGTATCAAAGGAGGTACAAATTCAGCCAGGCTTCATGCTCCTGGAGTAAAGATTCAGATAATGGGTTTGTGTTTCATTAGTAGTTTGTCTTTATAAACCAGGTTTCTTCAGGCTGAATTTCATACTGACAACAAGATTTAAGTCAACAACATGTTTGTTGGTGTTGCTTTGAGAGAGGTTGATTCTTTAATTTATGCCTTTGCTCCTATAATGACTGAAATGCATTATTTTCCCTAAAATGATAGGTGTGTGATAACTAATGGGCAAAGCCAGGCAGTTCCATTTTGGCTCCTCATTGAAAAAGTAGAAAAAAAAGGAAATAACAAAAGAAATTAACTTCAGTGTGTGCTTCATTTTGGTTTCTGAGCACTGGGGAAAAAAAACATTTAATTTTTTCCCACTTTTTCTTCTTCATTTTAGGTTCTGAAGGAAATGCTCACCTTTTTAAGCCAGCAGGTGGCCAATAAATGTTCTTTTAGAGTAGGGGAGGCAGTGTGGATCTGTAACAGCAGTTGCCTCCATCTGTTGCCTTTTCCTCATTTTGCATTATAATTTTCCTTTAGTATGGAGTTGCTCTACTTCTTCCCTTTCTGACCACCCTCCTTTGTTCTGGGGTAACATCCTGGACAGGAAGATAAATACAACTTGTGATAGAATGTAAATACTGTCTGTGCTTCCTTTTTGATCCCTGATAGCAATTTCTGGAAATTTATGAATTTTTTTAAACAGCTAAACTTGCAAACAGACTAGGAGAAAAAATAAAATTCAGTGTTGTAGAATTGAACGTTAAGAACACCAAATCAAGGATATGGAGCCTTACCAAACTAATAAAGTGATTCTTATTTATCTCTGTAAGGATTTTTATTGACCTTCATTTTCTGTGCACATGATAAGATTCTTAACAGAAATAAGAATTTGCTATGGCCTCCCAGAAATACCCAGTGCTGTTTTAATAGTCCTCTGAGGCTCACTGAATACAGCAAAAACACAAAAGGTCATGGGATATTGCTGAGATGGTTAAACTGCAAGTTGTCCCTTTATTCCTGAAGTTACCAAGTGAATCCTTGTTACAGATTTCTGTGTCACGTGAGCAGTGCTGACAGACTTGATGCATCAAATCTGACATGTCAATGACTGATTTACCTGGGAATTTGTTTTAAGGAAAAGTAAAATCAAGGGAAAGTAGTCAGTAAGATTTTCTAGGAGACCCACGATTTCTGGGGTTCTCAGGAGAACTGTGATTTTAAATTCTTGTCTTTGGAAAGTTGCCCTTCCTTTGTGTGTTGTGATTGACTTTGATATTTTCTCAGACGGGTTGTTGTTCCTGGTAAATGCTGATCAGGATGAACTTAGGTCCTAAAAAGTCCCAGAAAGGCAAGTAGTACTTTTAAGTAATTTTACTTGTAGAAATATGAAAGTGGAAACCTTCCTGCATCACACAGATTAGGGATAACAGCACCAAATAACTCCACAGCTCTTCAAAATTATTCCCTGAGCGTTCCTTTCAATGAAAAGGAACTTTTCTGTATTCTCAGTAAAGCTGCCCAGAAATTGTATTGATGCAGATGTAAAGAAATACTTTAATCCTCTGACAGAACTATACTTCCATAATCTGCAGAGGGAGAGCACCATAGGGAAAAAAGCAGATTTGAGTTATGACTAGAAATGTAAGCTTTGAAATAAGAGATTGTTAGAAGGTACACTGCACTTCATAGGCAATGTACTCAGTGCTAGGAAGCTGGCAGCTGAGATTTCAGTGAAATATGAGGATAAAATCATATCAAACAATATGATCTCTATATACTTTTACAGGCCAAGCACACACACACAAAAAAAATCACTCTGTTATGACAGTGTGAAATATGAAAGGTAAAGCTGAATACAATATTCTGGCAAGTAAACAGTCAGAGGAGACAATCTTAGCTGAAGTGAGTGTATCAGAAGGTTCATGTAGTGTTTCAAGCCTGTAGTGTTTGAAGGGATCAAAGTTCTCCAGACCTTTGTTCTCCTGTTCATTACTACATTGCCAGAAGCTAACAGAGAAAACACTTATAGCAACTAACATTTAAAAGTATTTAAACAGCTCTCCATTCGAGTAGGTCTGTGTTAATGATTGAGAATGACAGAAACACTTGAACAAGAAATATTCAGGGTGCCAAAGATATGTCCTGTTCAACTGCTCAACTTTTCTCTTCACACTACCTAAAAAGTGGAGTTTGGGAACCACAAGTTTTAATTTAAATAATACTGCAGATGTGCTCTGTACTTCTCCAACAACTCCAGAAGAGGTAAACAAAACTCCCCAACCTACAGACAGGGCTGGCCAGTGACAGATGAGGTTTGCTTGCTGACAGTGTAATTATTGGAGGTCAGAGCAGGGACAGCTCAAACTGTCCTGCTGAATAATGATCAAACTGATCATTATTCACAGACAACGGTGCACGGGCGATTGGATGGGCTGCACTCTGTCAAGGCAAATGTTCAAACTGCTCGAAGGTGGGGAATATCCTCGTGGATACACTTTTTTCTCCTTAAGGGTCTCATTCAAAACCAGTTGAAGTCAGCAACTGATGAATTTCAGTATTTTTGAATTTGGTATCAAGATCTGGAAAGTGCAGGGTGCCTGAGTTTATTTTTCTTTCTTTGGAAGGAGTGCGGACTACACTATAAATGGTGTATCTCTTCTAAAGCCTTCACCTTAGGGACAGTGTTTTTGCTCTACCATTCCCTTGTTTGTTTAACTTACTCCTACACATTTCCACATGTTCTACATTAATTTGCTTATTATTTCACAGATGAAACATTGTATTCCCTCTAATGATTGCCTTTTGCAGAGAATCATTCTTCTCAATGCATTTCTCTTCTGTTTCTTCAGGTATCACACTGACCTGCCATGTCGGACCTAGAAGACAGCCTCACATCAGAAAGGTAAATTAATGGATTGAAAAGGCTCCTGGAAAGACTCCTGGCTTAGCTCCTGTAAGTACTGTTTTCAGTAAGAGTGGAGGGAGAGGGGAAACTGGAAGACAAGACAAACTGTTTATAAGCATTCAAGTTATAAATTGTTGTCTCTGTGCATGGCATATCAGAGAACAGTGTTTTGTTTTCCTTGGAACACCAAAATCCAATTGCAAGTACAGAAAAGTATTTGGATTCTTTTTGCTTGCCTCAACCAAAAGTTCTTAGTTCTTGATGGTCTGAGCATTTTTACAGTTCAGAATTGGTCACAAATATTAGGAGACTCAGATTTGCCATCTGACCTGTTCTGAAAAATTGGACTGTGAAGAAGCATGGTGCAGAACCTCAAACCTCCTCAGTATAAAGAAGTGACAGACACTACCTCTTCCCTCTGTCTAAAGCTAAACCTCTTATGTGTGAAACAGAGGACTTTGCCTGTGTTAGTCTGATAGATGTGTGTCTCTAATGGCAGCTGCCGAAGTGTCTTGGCTAAGTAAACACTTGATGTAAGTAAAAATGGATCCAGATCTGACCCCCTGTTATTTTGGATATACTTTCTATGTGTTTGCTGTTTTAATGGTTCAGTTCTTGAACAGATTTTTTTAAGAAACACAACTTTTACGAAATAGTTCATTTTTCCTTTTTTCTTCCTCCTGGCAAGAAGTATTCTTAAATTAGACCCATTAGAAATCTATTGTATTGCAGAGAGTGTACATGCCAGACTTTTTTCCCCTCACTAATGTGGAGTGGGAGAAACAGAAGTTTCACTACTTTAATGGATTGTGGGGAATACACTCAGTTACCCTCCAGCTTACAAGGCAAAACGTAGCAGCATACAAACTATAACAGAAGGAATTGAGCTGCAGGAGGCTGTAATAAAATGATGGTAAATGAAATCTAGCTGCATATCACCATGAGAAGTAGTTCCTAATAGAATTCACTGATCAAAACTCTGCTGCCCTGTGTAAGGCAAAGGAGCTGTTGAAGCCTGCCCTGAAGGCTTTGTGCTGATAATGAATTGGTGAGATAATCACACTCAGTAGTGGGGACCTTCCTAAGTGTGGGACTTACACAAATCAGAATCATGCTTGTGTTGGAAATGCTGGCATCTGCAAAATTTCACATATTCAGTCTTTCTGTTAAAAATAAAAACTGGCTTGGCAGGCCAGTACTCTCTTAATTTCAATTATTCTTTAACAAAAATATCATCTAAAAGGTCAGACAACTTTTACATACTTACCTGTTTCACAGTGTACAATTAGTTGCATGTATTGAAAGATGCAAGATTATCATCAATACTATGATTCATGGTGTGAAAATATGTTCTAAGTGAAAGAAATTAATAAATCCATGTTGGGTTATGGTCCTGATATTTTTATCTTTTTAAATGTTTCTGTGAGAAAACCGTGACTTAAAACAAGGAAAACTCTTAGCTGGATGAAAAGGATAAGGTTCAGGATGACTCCTCCTATGAAAGACATCCTAATTAAGTGTTGTACAATATTTGAGTGATGAAAGAATTGTATGGATTGTAAACAAAAAGTATTTTAAAACATTTGAGAAGTTTTAAAGTTATTTAACAAAGGTTTAGGTATTATCTGCTTTGTTTTCTTTTTGCAAAGACAAAGGGAAAATTGGCATGCTGCATCACAGTAATCCATGTCATTAAGCTAATTGTTAACAGGCAGTGCAGCAGCAGTTACTGTTTGAGCAATTCTTGGCCAATTTATTAATATCAGAGTCTTAATACTTTGATTAAAATCAGACGCACATGTCAAATGGAACCTTGATTGTCTTGCTTCATCATAATAACCATTTTCCAAAATGGATCTATGTAAGAGTTTTCTTTTTGGCAAGTTGAAAATGTGTCATATCAAGGCACTAAGCCAGAGACTTTGAATCAGCTGGCAGAATGACAAAAAGCAGAATTATATTTAAGGGAGAGAAGTAAAGTTTCTCTTGGATGAAAGACCAAAATGATTTCTGGCAAGAGAAATGCCTATTGCCAAGGAGAAGTAAGGGCCCATCTCAGCTACTAGCACGTCTGGTGTGGCTAGTGACAGCTTCTGCTATGGAGTCATACATGTCTCTGTGGCCTTTGTCCTTCTCATCAAAACAACCTTAATTATCTAATCATTTGCATGGGAGTGACCATTCCTGGTTCTTTTCTGAAATATTCCATTTGTGCATAAACATTACTAAACTCTTAATTAGTAACCATTCTGTAGTCCGTGTGCCTGATCTGTTTTCACTGCTATTTAATTTCAACTGCCCAAGGGAGAAAACTGAGTCCTTTCTCAAAGCATATGACAAAAAAAGGTTTTAATGTTTTGGTAAGCTTCTTTACTGTCAGGTGACCCTGCTGATCCTCATTTATCAGGAGAGCAAGAAATAATAGAAAGAAAATATTGGTTATACAATTGGTTATACAATTTTCAGTGTAGTGGTTATACAAAGACCTACTCTCATCAAGCATATAGGTCACTTCAGAAATCAGAGCCTCAGTAAGGGAGTACCTGACCTGAAAATGAGAAAATCTCTGAGAAGGTAGACTCAAATTAATTATAGTCGTGGTCCGAGCTGACTTAGGTCGCACACTTAGGTATGTATTGCTTTGGAATAATCGCCTGGAATGTCATGTAGGAAATAGCACAGGAGAATGGCTAGGAAAATAATAATGAAGATAAAAAAGTGACTGTTCCAAGGCCAGCAATATCTAAAACTCTGAAGAGGATTGGTTTATCAATGTAGGTAATACAATAATGCAGACACACACACTCAACAGGTCTCACCAAACCATCTTTTGGTTCTCCATTCTCCTATTCCCTGCTTCCAGCTCCCAATGCACACTGGTTTTAGCTGACACTTGAGTTTACATTTTGAAAGGTAATGGAGATGCAATCTTGTGGCTTGCCAATCATTCCTTGGTCTTGGTTCAAACCTGAGAGAGTAGGGAGGGTGGGGGGAAGGCAGTGCTCATCCACGTGCTTGTAGCTGCTTCCTTGTAACGTGAAATCAGACAGGACTTGTGCCTGTCAAAGAATGATTTCATCAGGCCTAGCACAGACAAGCTGAACATGTCCTGCCCTCTGAACACAGATATGGGCCTTTATATTATTTAATGAAAGCAACACTAATATCAACACAACAGAAAGCAAAGTAATATTGCTGAAAAATAACACACTAATTTCTAAAGACGCAATATCTTCAGAGTCCAAATCTTGAAAATTCAAGGAGAAAAATAAAAGGATTTGATTTGCACACTGGTGAAGATGCTCATTTTGATTTCAACCAGAAAGTGCAATAAACATGCCTGAGAAAAAGTTTTTGTACTGATATATGCAGTTAATCCACTTCCTCACCTCTGTTTCCTGGTCACAGTGTCTCCCAATTAGATTTCTATTTCAGTACAGTTTCTCTAGCAAGGAACTTGCATAAAAGAGAAGGAGGGGGAGATTTTCAAAGTGCCCTTGCTAATTAGGTGTCCAGCACTCATTGATTTGGAATAGGAGCGGGGTCCCTCAGAACTCTTCATGCCTTTGAAAAATTCTTCTGTAATCTCTGCAGTTCTCTGCAGCCTCCAGCCTTCAAAGACTTCAAGTCCACAGAAGAGACGGTGCAAGATGCCTGGGCTGCATTCCCCTGCCTGTCAGAACTGCTATTTACTACTGAAAAGTTTCAAAAGGACAGCCTATGTGTTGTTGACAGAAAGGAATTTTAGGGCTCTTAATGTTTTGCACATTAACTCCTTACCTGTTGCAATGCCTGCTTTAGTGTGACTTGAAAGACAGGCTTTCAGTAGGTCTGTGTGGATTCAGTACATGTGACAATGCATTGAGCACCACTGCTTAATGCTCAGGTTTCATCAGTTTAAGAAACATTAAGTAAGAATCACAGCTTTAAATGACTCTGCTGTTTTCTAAAACTATGACTCATTTGTTAGGCAAGATAAGCTGGGAATTAGTTATTTCAAATATCACAGATTAAATCTCATAGGTTTAAAAAGCATGAAGTATGTATTATTTCCCTTTAAAAATCTATTTACTGGCCAGTAGTCAACAACTCTTTCCCTATGATTCTAAATATTCTCCTATTCCTTCTGGAAACCTACTGAAATAACAGAAAAAAGAAATTAATGAGTCTTTTCAGAAAGCTTTTTTAGGAAAATATTTTGTTTATTTTAATATCTGAAGGGATGTACAGCATACAGTGAATGTTCACTGCCACACCCCACTGATGCAGGAAAGCAAAATTTGTTCACCTCTCACTCTTAACTGTGAGGGACTTCTTGACTTATGGGATAGGGAGAGGGAAAGAGAGGATTCTGTTCTGCAGATGTCACCAGTAACAGGTACACACCTCTCATCCTGTATATCTTAATAAAGGCACAGTTTGCAATAAAATGCCAATTATTAGTCTAAATGTAATTCCACACCACTGGAAATGACACAGGAGTGCTTTTCATTTTGCACAGGTGAAGCTCCTCTAAAATTTAGAAAGTAAGAAAGTACTCTTAGGCTCTAAAAAACAAGTAGGAATTCTTATTAATGCCTGGTTGAATGCATTGCTGAACAAAATTAGTAATATCATGTGCAATCAAATTAGAAAGGACCTTGTTCTCCTATCTGTTCACTCATCTATGGTGAAATTATTGCTTCTTCAGAATGAAATGTTAATTATGACCCTTTAGATTTTGAATGCAACTAAAATGTTACCTTCAAAATAAGCCCCTTAGAGCATTCTGTTATTTCAACTGCTTACAACAGCTCCAGTTGAAGTGTCTGGGTTGATGTCACAAGGATTTCCTAAACCATATGTGGTGATAATATTTCATCTCAGAAAGTTAGATGCAGTTTTGGTGCTTCCAATTTTATTCAGAACAAGGAAAAATAAAGCTAATAAAAAACATTTCCATGGTTTTCATCTTGTCTCAGTCTACATCTTGAATGTCTCCACTGGTCTAAGAAATGACAGCAAAAACTCCAAACAAACAAACAAAACCCAAACAAGCAACCCTCAAAACCCCCACCAAAACAAACTCTCATACTATTATTGTCCACAGGTGCAGTAACTGGAATGTACCAGGCCTCTCCCAGGTGTGATCTCAGCTATTAAGAGGTAGGTAAAACTCCATAAAAACCTCTGAACAGCACAGTGACAAACATTCATCAGGACTCTGATTATTTCTGCAAGTGTTCAGTGCACACATCTATCCTATAGTGAACTGCCAACAAGAATTACTGTAAAAATTCTATTCAAATTTTGAAAAAAGAACTGAAAGTAGTGATGTAACATTCAAAAACATTTAAAAATTTAAAATTAACTATGCTCAATCATCCGAATCATAAGAGCAAATCTGAATTTGGGGTATTAAAAAGTACTTTTTCTGTACTTCTGTTATTTCAGATTTTAAACAAGTTTCCAAAATTACTCAGATGTAAATAAATATGTTTTAAAATATATTTATATATATAAATTTATATTTAACTAGTTTTATAGAAAATTTTATTTTAATGATCTAGATTATAAAGTAAATATAGCCTTTTGTCAGAAGACAATCAAACCATAAGTGCTGTAGAAATGTTGCTAGAATTGTTAGATGTTAACTTCCCTTTTCATTAAATCAACAGTAAGAATGGCAACTTACTTTAAATTATTCATCTCCTGGCTCATTGGCAGTCACAATGTCTTTCATTTGATCTTAAAACTAGCAGTGAGGTTTTAAAGAAATTTCTGTTAATATAAATGAAAAAATACTCTACAGAAGTTCTTGAAATGTTAAGTGCATATTTGTCTTTTTCACCATGGCTGTTGTGTGGGTATTGCTGTATTTTCTGAGCTTTCAAAGACATAAAAAATAAAAGTTTTACCTATGTCCCTAGACTTTGTTAGATAAATAATTTTCAAGGAGATTTTAATATTTTTAATTCACCTGGGCTTCTTTGGAAAGAAAGAAAAGGTATGGCACTGCCACCTTTGTGACTGGGACAATCATTTTTACTGCAATTTTCCAGCTAACCTGCAGTGTCTGCTCTGAAATAATGTACACACAATTGCCTGAGGCCTATGCAAGGAGTCTGAATATGTCTTTTGTTCTAAATTTTCCAAAATAAATTGAATGAAAGCTCAGTGTTTGCTGACATTACAGCCATAAATAGAACATGGTATCTCAGGCCAGAGTTCAGGAAAGGGTAAAAAAACAAGGAGCCTTTTTCAAGGATTTTTTTTTTTTGGTACATTTTCAGGTTTGCTTACATCAAAGATTGCCCCCAAGCTGACAGGAAGGTATTTCATTACTTGCTTGTAACATTTTATGGTTTTTAGAAAATATTGCCTTTATGTTTGATCCAGCGTTAGAGAAAGAATCATTTCCATTTCTGGTTCTCCATAATTTGATCTTTCTGAGGTAAGGAAATTGAAAGCACCCTTGCAGTCATTGTAGGCATACTATGCAGATACCTTCCAGGAATGCTGCTGATGGATTAATTTGGTTCAAGGCAAGCTGGAGTTTAATCTCACCTAACTATAACTAATACAACGATCACAAATACAGATAATTTTCTAGATTTGCACTTAGAGTTTCTCTCCCTTTTGTCATCACAGGGAACCTTAGAGAGCTCTTTCCTTAATTTCTGCTATAAGTGTTGAACAAAGTAAATCTTCACTAGTTCTGTGTCTTGACAGTGACTTTTGATAATAAATAAGTTTTTTTTTTTTTCTAAAATACTCTAGCCCAAGAAAAAAAGGATGATCCAAAATTACCTCCAGTTTTGTGGGTACAGTGGTAAGCAGCACATTCTGTTCACTAAATTCACTGTAAGGAAAAGATTTACATGTTTTATAGAGACCTAAGTCACTGGCATAGAACAACAAAGGTACCACAAGTGAATACATTTCACTTAATTGCAGGAGATGTGTGATTCTTCAAGGGGAAAAATTTTTTAAAAAATCAAAATTCAGGGAATTTTGTTTCTTTAAACTATTAGATTAATAATAAACTTAATATAAAAACCCCCAAATTTTTATTATTTTGATGACTAGAGGATGCTGATTTGTCTCATTTATTTAGAACAAGAAACATTTAAAAATGTGATAGCTTTGAGTTTGCTTGCTCTCTTTTCTTAAGAATTCTTCATAACCCAGCGTAAGGGTCGAAGATAAGAAAGGTAGGAGGTGAAGATGGTAGGGCAGTATCACCAATTCAATTTAATTTAAATTCTAAAAGCCTTTTCAAAATCAAATCAAATATAGAGGGAATATTAGCATAAGAATCACCAACAATAAAAATAAGGAGAAAGAATAAAGTAATTGCTTTTCACTAAAGTTTAAAGCAAAGCAATAGCAGAGAAAATACTGCAGCTTAAAAAATGATTTTCCATTGTGATGATTCATGTCTAGCCTCTAATAGGTGTTATTTCCCTGCTTTGCAGTAATGCATTCATTACATGCCCAATTTAGAGCAAAGTTAGCCACAGAATTCTTTATAAATACACAACAGTCACTCTTCAGCTCATATTCAATGAGCATGACAACCCAGCTGGTAACAGTGCAGCATGACAAGAAAATGTGCACAATCCTTCTCTAATACTGTCTTATTAGCTGAAAGAATAGGCAAAAATGACAGCAGTTCATTCTATAATTCATTAGCCCAGTTTCCATTCTCTTTGGAACCTGCATTAAGATACTTGTTGTTTGGAAAGAGTGCAGTGTCAGGAGCATTTCCTTTTCTCATGCACACGCTGGATAATGATTAGTGCTGTACTGGGAGCACTGGTCTGGTGGAGCTCTTTGTGTTTCGGCACATGTCACGTGCTGTGAGTCCAAACATGTCCTGTCAAACAGGAACCATTGGTAAGACCACTCTGATCTAGAAATACTTCTACAGAGTCTTTGTGTCGTATATGAGGTGAGGGAAAGGTGCATCCTTTTGAGCCAAGGAAATTACACCGAAGAAAGGTGGGCTTGGCTGAAGTTAAACCCAGCAGCAATTTATCACCATAAATTCCTACCCATTTAGTGGTTACTGTCAGTACATTAATTCTCAGAAGAAGAAAGATGTACTGGTTTACTGAAGGTACAATCCTGAAGAAAGAACCTTTTTAACTAAAGTAGGTAGCCAACTTTCTCATTCTTGAAGTCTAGGAATTTCCAGAGTATTCTACAGTGAACAGACAGCAAGGAGTTTTTAAAGACATCTCTGTCTTACTCTGATGACTGCCTATGAAACTCTCACATTTATTTTCATTGCCTCAGTCTTTAGGGAACTTAAAATTTAGGTGAAATCAGTACATTTGTAGACACCTCTAAAACACTACATTTTTTCAGGTGAATGGGTTATGATAAGTCATTTACAAGAAATTGTTAAGAGAAACATTTGAAATTAAACTTTTGTTTAGGAAGCTTTTAAAGCACCTGGTTTTTTCCAGGTTATCAATTGTATATTGTATATGTACTGACCTGTAAATATGAAGAATGCAGTATGTATGTTGACAGCTTAACAAGAAAGCACTGTAAAACTTGTCACTCAAAATAATAGTCCAAAAAAGATTAATTCTGCCACTTTGAACCGTAGCCTTTGCCTACCTATCACAGCAGCTTCCAGCCGGGCTATGCCTGGTGGGCTGCCCTGGCCAGGACAGCTCAGGTAGGCTCAGCACAGCGGCGGAACTCCCAAGCAGTTCCCAGCTGCAGGCAGCCTAAGCAAGCTTTAGTGATTTCTGCTCTCAGTGATTATCAGCTCTTTGTGATTTCAGCTCTTTAGCTTGCTGGTGCCGCAGCAGCAGGTGCAGGGAGAGAGAGGAGAAAAAGCTGTATAAGGTTCTGCAGGATTCTTTATTGGTCCACAAAGGTTCTCAGTGACAGCTCCTGTGCCGAACCAGGCAGAATTAGGGGTTTATATACCCTACAGGGGTTTTGGAAATTGTCCAATAGTAAGGGTCAGGGGAAAGTGACCTATGGGCTTACAGAGAGATAAGCAGGGTCCAAAAGGCGGAAGAGAGCGGCTGCTAGCGTCCAGTCAACACGACTTGGCATTTCCTAGCTCAGACTTCTGACCTCCAAGGAGGCCTTGCAGGCCTTAGGCCTGCAACACCTACTGTCATAAAGTGATTCTTAGAGCACTCTCACTTCCTAAGGATTGTCTCTAGAAGCAATAATATGAGGAAACTATCTATCTGTCTGGAAATGCCACTGTCAAAATAAAACAGACATATTTTCAACTCTGGGATGTAGCAGTGATGAAAACATAACAGTGCTGAATCAATGGCAGACTTGTCCGTGAGTTCAGCAGGAGTGAGGTTGCATCTCAGAGCTTCTCATTTTTGTGATTTTATATATTCATTTTCAACCCTAAAATGGCACATCAAGAAATACAAGCATTTAGTTATTCTGATGCACAGACCAGGAGAGCAGGCCAGGCCATCTGGCATCCAAAAAAAATATTATGATTACTGGAGACTTATTTCCAAAATATGAATTGCTGAATTGGTATTTTCATTTCAGCAAAAACAAACAGGTTAAGAGCTTCCTCTCTGAAGCTGATGTTATTTCTGCATAATACAACAGATGGAAGTGCTATTCACCCCACTCATCACTAAGCAGGAGGATTGAGCCTTATTTTGAGAAGTCTACCAGCTGAAGTTTACAGCTTCATCAGGAACATATCCTAACTTCTGGTATCTTTTCTTGAACAAGGTATAGCTTTGTGCATTGTGTTTTGCCTGGGAAACGTTCCGAGTTTCAGAGACCCGCTCTCCACTGATTTAAAGTGGGTGTCATGTGAAAAGTAAAATGTCTTTCTAATAAGGGGCTGCAAAGTCACAGCAAATTAATGTAGTCAGCAGTGCACAAAATGACACATGTGTGCCAAGTACCCCTTTGTGGGAAGGCACTGGCTCTCAGCTAGCTGCCTGGGAATCTCTGCTCCTGGACAAGGTCTTCTTGCTGCAGGTTGGAATTGTTTTAACCTCATTTTTTTAAATTTAAAAAAACCCCAAAAAACAACAACAACAACAACAACAAAAATACCCCATACAGCAATAAAAAGACCAGATGCTATTAATTGTTAAAACAATGGAATTGTTTTAACCTCATTTTTTTAAATTAAAAAAAATATGGAGATACTATTACCTTAATCAGCTAAAAAAAAGCCACTGACTCAGCTGCCACCGTATTGAGTTCCTGACTCTTAGACATCCAGTATAAAATCAAATCAAATAATTGAATACAAAGGGCAGTGGCCTTAGGTCCAAGTCAGATTCCTCCCGTAATTCCACTTCCTTTGTAAGTCCTATGTATTAAAGGCAATAATTAATTTTTTCTCAGCAGTCAACAAGTGTACATAAATCATATCTATATCATCCATATTTCTAGGCTGTTAAAGAGGGCTGGACAAGTTATTAACTCTTAATGTTCTTCCAAACATTGGACAGCAAGTTACATTCTAACAGGCACGCCATGAAAGGAGCAAGCATGATGTGGTTTTGGACTGAGTGCCTAGATTCACAACATTGGGAAAGGTGGTAATAAAAACATTTTGCTGTGTAGCTGTAGAATAAGTAAATGTACAGAGAAAGAGCAAAAAAGAACAGAACCAAACAGAAATAAAAATGCCACATTCTGAAAGGTGACAGAGTTATTTTTCTAAGGTGTGTAGAAATGCTGGAGATACCAATTTAAGAGTTTCTGCTATAAAAGTTTAATAACAGAGTAATATTAGGAAAGTGAGAATATAGGCTAGCTATTGAAATTACCATTATATCTATATATATTTGTCTGTAGATTGCTTTTGCTAGTAAAGGTGCAACCTCTGCACTCAAGTCAATGAAAACTTTTTAAATAGAAAGTCCCATAGCAACCAAACCAGAAAAAGTTGTGCAGCTGTAGGTGAGCCAATAAATACCACTGAGTTTTATTACTCTGAAAACTGAGGAATGAAGAAAGTTGCACCATGAGCTTTGTGAGCTTTTGAGAGAATATTCAAAAATTGGGTTGAATTTTTTTTGGAACCGAGCACAATGGAAGTACAATGGAACTGAATTCATAAGAACCTTCTCTGTTACAAGCCATGTTTTGCTGGCTAAAACCTTTGCTATGCTTTGCTGTAACCCAAGCAGAAAAGAATGAAGGCATTGGGAAGTCTCTGCCTCCTTCTGCCCCTCAAGTATTACTTGTATAAATACTTAGGAGAGAAGAGGGTACCGTAAGGCACACCGAGGTAGAAGACAAATATTTTATGACAAATCAACTTCAGAGGTTACAGGAGTCTGTATTAGGAAAATAGAGGAATGCAAAAAGATTTTACTATGGCAGCCATTTAAATCATTCTTCCATGCTGCAGCCTGGCTAGGTGCTCAGGACTGCCCTCGGTGCATCCAAATAGAAGGACTTCTGTGGTTTGTCACTATTGATTGGTGGGGCACAAAATATCAGTTTATTGTAATTTCATTTCTCCAGCCCTAGACTGTTGAAATCGGTAAGCCTCAAACACATTTACAAAGGGCTGTAAATGTAATTAATAAGCAAAACTACTCTGCAGTATAGGTGAAAAAGCCCACACCTTAGGTCAAAGACGTCCAATACACTTTCAATCTTGTCTAACCCATTGGGACTTGCAGATCTGTATTTCTTGAAGGCAAAACCTGAGAAATTGAAGTATTTTCACTTACTTCAGTTTAAATAAGAAGGTGGTCTCTATTCTCAGCTTCTGCAGCAATCTGTGTCTTATGGTCAAATCCTACTGATACTAATTTAGATGGCAAGGAATAATATAATGAGGAGTTAAGTTTATCAGTCAGGTTGATGAAAATAAAAATCCCACTTCAAAAGAAATTATTTCTGTAATGAGTAAACATGTAAACAATTGTTCTTGCTAATTAATTGTCACAATTACTCAAAGTGCACTTGTGGTGTAGTTAAGTCATAAACAACAGAGCCAAGGCAGAATAATTTGAGACACAAGTGCTTGGGCTTGCTGTGACTGGAATATCCCTGCAATTACATTTTGCTTCCTGAAAATGGGATGTACGTGGGTAGTTCCTTTCCCGGCTGTAGTACCAGCATAGCAGCAGGGCTGTTCTCCTTTACAGCTGAGAAGGGAACATGCAGCCTGTGTTTGAAGTTATTATTGTATTTCCTGAATTAGAATTGAGATCTGTAGCACAGAATGGAAATCTCATCACTTGGGTGTTTTGGTAAACCAGAAGCAGCTGATGACAAAAGCATTCCTGTGTTCTCAATGGTACACTTGATGTCTTCTCCTTAGGCTCACTTTGTGGCTAGAAAATGTTCTACTGACAGCTGTATGTCTTATTTGTGTTTGCTTTGTTTTCTGACATTGACCTTTACTGATTCTTCCCTGCACTGTATCCTTGAATTTGAATGAACAGTTTATTGTGGAGGAAGAGGAAGAATTGTATGCAGAGGACAGAGAGGAGGGGAATCTAAAGGCTTTGTGGCCTTTAGATTCTGTCATAGCAATTTAATTTCTAATCAGAGACTTTATTTATTATCCTGGCATCACCTGTCATCCTGATGAGGATAATGATTCAAGTGTGGTACATATGTAGTTCTTCTAAACTAGAAATAGGCTCTTTTTAGTTCTGTGTCTTTTCAGGATCTCTTTCATTTTTCTTTGACAACTTAACTCTGGTCTTCATTTTAACTGAGGAAATAGTTCATTAAATATGAGTAGACAAATTCTTCCAGGGACCAGGATTTTTAAAAGCATTTAATGATGCAATTTTTGTAGAGGCACAGCACACTTTCTGAATGTTTTGTCTGTAAGGTAGCTATTAATCAAAAACTTCCTTATGTAACAAACCAAACCAAAATTGAATTCACCTCTTTTCTTAAAAAGGAGCTGTTCATAATGATGGAAATTAGAGATATTTTAGCAAAATTGAATGCTCTCAATCACAGAGCTAAAACCTTGCATAATGCACTAAATGCTGTGAAACCTGGCTGGAAATTCTTATTTTTGTATTCTGTTACAAACTTGATGGGTAAGGAAATAATGGTTGACCTTTCAAGAAAAGCAAATCATGATGTTTTTTCAGTAGCATTTATTATGTCCCCACTGGATTCCTTATTTATCTGGTGTGAAGGAATCATATACATGACTTCTATTAAAGACCATGTGTAGCTGTATATATTTCTGCTTGGGCTGAGGTTTGCCCTTTTTTAGTACTATTGTGTGGATCACCTTGTTGTGATGAATTTTTCCATGCAGAAAGAGAAAAAAAAAAAAATTATGTTTTTTTAATATAAGGAATGCATGTTTTCCATATCTTGAGGCTATCTGGAGCATTATTTAGGTGAAATGAAACATTATTAGGGTTAAATGAAACATTATTAGGGTTAAATTGGGATTAAATGTTAGGATTCCCACTTTAAGTGAATTGGCCTGTGTTGATCTAAAGGGTTAGGGACCGTGGCATTTTCAAAACCTTTCTGAGATGTTTCTCCCTTGTTTACTTTGTGTCACTGATATAAATGTATCATTTTTGGAGTTCATATTTTTCATACCAGACTATGTACATTTACAAGGAAACACGCACATTCAACATCACAACAAAACCTAAACACCAGTGAGGTGGTGAGGATCCTTGAAAGGAAATTTTAATTAAGTTTTAAATTATTTATTATTACTTCCATAATCATTTCATGTCTAAACAGTAGTTTATGATAAAAAAAATCTCCATCACCTAGAGCTGTGAGGCAAAGGCTTTCTATTAGTCATCATACTTTGCATAATGAGCAGCATTGCTAATGAGACACAAAACACTTCAAAGTTATTCAATCAGCAGTCTGAATAATGGGATTTTACACAAAAATGTAAATAGTGAGCATGAAAGAAAAGCAGTAAGGTGGATTATAGCTTTTTCTTTTAAGCCACCATGAATGGATAGATTGAAGGAAATTTAATTACATTTTATAAATAATATAGGGTTCCACAGATTCCTAAGAAAACAGAATAGGCCAGGGCACTTGGTGCTTTAGAAGAATATGAAATTAAATAATTGACATACCCGCCAAGAATGAGCTTTATTGGAATCTGTAATGTTGCATTTAAATTGTTGTGGGAAACATCTGCACAATGTCTCTTATAATAAATCAGAAGAATGTTAATACCATATTTGACAATTATGTCAGACTTAGAGATCAGCCTGTAGTATACATTGATGCAAATTACATTAAAATATTTATTATATAATATAATAGACATGAAGCCAGTCAGAATTGAAGGAGCCTCTAGACAATGCTCCAGTCATGCTGCTTAACTTTAGGTAGTCCTGAGAGGAGCACAGAAGTGGACTTGATCCTTCTGTGTCCCTTAGAGTTTGAGATATTCCATGGTAACAAAATACCACATCACATAACAGCAACCTGAGAAAGGATGATGGGTGACTGAGAGTTGAACATAATTTTTTCACATGTACAATAGTATGGTTTTCAATCCTACTACTTCAGAGAAGCAAAATTAGAGGACAATGTTTCAGTTTTATTTAATTGCCATGAAAATCAGTATTAGAACTGTTAAAACTAATGGCAGCTTCATGGTAGGTATTACTGAAAAATCAAAATTTTTACTGATGGAAACCAGGAACATTTGGGATTTGACTTTGGATTTTTTGGCAGGTCTGTGTTGCAGGACCATGCTTTTTTCAGAATGATTCCTATATATTTAGAGGAAATAAAAAATTTCTTTGAAGTAAAATTGTGCAAATATTTAGGTGGAGCTTTACAAATCAATCAGTAGATTATGATTATGAGCAGTAGGAAACTCAGTTTTATAGCAGTGTTCTCCCTTTATAATCATGTCAGGAGGGAAAAGCTTTGCTGCTGGCCATCTGCTATTTGGGCAGGCTGCACTAACCTTTCACCTGCCTGAAAGAATAAAGGTGTTCTTTAGAAAAAGACACCAGAATTGTATTTAAAATTATTACTTAGAGCTGCAAAAATTGTCAAAATCTGAATCAGCAATGAACAGAGTATAACCTAGAATTACTGAGTTATGTTGCATTTAAGAGAAATCTGTGATATGGGTCTGAATTTCTTACAAAATCTATTATCTTATGGAACAAACAAGCAGACCCCAAACAAAACAAAAAATTGGTCTGAAAAATAGATAAATTCCTAGTGAATGTTTTTTATGTTGCTGATTTCACTAAATCTGTTTTAAAAATGTACGCCACTAATTATCTCTGCTTATCAAACCAGATTCGGTGGCTAGGAGCTGAAGTCCAATGTATTCAGACTTCAAATGCAAAACATGAAGTTTTTGCTCTCTCCAGTTTGGTGAGCAGCAAGTCAACTGAATTCAATAAATAAATTTCAGTTGTAAGAGGCTCATACAGAAGAGATTGGGATTAGGACTTCCAAGTTTGTCTCTTATAAAGGGCAGAAAATTACAAAGGGCAGAAAACTTATGGAGCTTCACTTTTTGCTGCTCATAAATATCTGATGATTTAAATACCACTCCTCCCAAGATTCATTGCTTCCAATGATGAAATGTGTTTTTAGCTCAGCAGCACATCTCCTGGTATGGGACAGGTAGCTGTAAACTGGACCAAGACTTAAAATAATGGCCCTATAATTTTTAATTGTTCTGTAGTAATAATATGAATCATTATTAAGTCATTTAGTATTAATTTGGGTGTTATAAAATGCTTATACAGATCCTCTCAACTAATTAGCTTGACCTTCATTTTGAAGGGTAACCAGTGGCTGTCTGGTGTTAAAGCTTGACTTGGAGCAGAAGGCAGGCTGGGAGCAGATTCCTGAGCCCCAAGTTCAGCCTTTCCAAATTTCCTTCCCTCCCTTGACAAGAACTTGCTTGGATAAATGCAACATTGACCTGGTTGCTGGTTGTATGTACATAATGAGACTTTATGTTGAAAATTAAAAGCTTTTGTGGATCTCCTGTTCCTGTGGATCTCCTTAATTGCTGTGATGTTTGAGGCAATTAAAACTTTTCCACTCTTCTGGGAGTAATGATGCTTGTGCATCAGCACAGGAATGTTTTATTTAGAGTATCTGGGATGCAAGTATATGCCTGAACAGCAAGTTTAAACATAAAGAAAGTCTACTTAAGATAAATTCTTTCAAAAGGGGCAACACCACACCAAGTGGGAGAGACAAATAATTCCCTGAGAAGACAGTGATTTCATCTATCCTACATGACGTCAATAAGATCATAAAAATTTCAGCCTAAGCTCTACAATAAGTGAAAAAAAGATTGCGCATATCACTTCCTTTGCTGTGCCTTCCTTCTAATATTCTAATATATCTGTCTCTTACTAAGAGATTGTTTGAAAATGTTGTTATCCAACTCTGAAAATGGTCTGCAAGTTGTTGATCCCCTCATATTCATTTTTCTCCAGGGAACCCTGCCACAAGGGTATACACAGCCATTCTGTGTGCACAAACCCCCCTGCCCCGGGAACTGACGCCCAGGTGCTCCTCAATGAACCCTCGAGCTCCATTGTACCTGAGCTTTATTGAGTTCAGTGTAACAGCCAGGGAGGAGGGGAGCCACTGGTGGAAACACCAGTCTGAGGGGCCACTGTCCTACAGTCAGCCACTGACACTCCTGACATTTCCATTTCAACTAAATATTCCTGGAGGGACAGAGACACTCTGGGTTTACAATTTTTTACTATTAATGCAGTTCCAAAAGACCTTTTTTACCTGCAGATTATTTTCCAGCATATGATAAAAGCACCATGTACATTTTAGGATTGCAAGTTAAACAGATATGTTTTCTTCCTGGGAATGCACCTCTGTACCAGCTGTGTACTGCTAATATGGATCTCATGCATTTTGTAAAGCTCATTTTTCCAGGGTCACTTTATGGCTCAGAATTTAGTAATAATATGCATTTGTGTTTCAACGTTTTTTGGATTCCTGAGGTACTTCTTGATTTGATGAAGTTGTTCTCATATATCTGAGCTCCCAAAATCAGATATTCTGATCGTTTTAGCAGCGAGGGAATGGAGTAATCTAAAACATCCCAACTCCATTAATGTGACTATTTCAGATATGAAAAAATTGAGGCGGGGAAATATATAAAGTATAAGGCCCTAATTTAAATATTTTGAGGCATTTTTGCTCACCTTTTTAATCACACATCAACAACTAAATAAAATCACCAAGGCTGGTTTTTAGCAACCAGCATTCTAGCAGAAGTCTGGCTCTAATATTTTTTTGTTTGTTTGTTTGTTTGTTTGGGGTTTTTTGTTTTGATTTGGTTTGGTTTTTTTTTTCTATTTGGTTGGGGTTTTTTTGTTTGGTTGTGGGTTTTTTTGGTTTGTTTGTTTTTGTTTGGTGGGTTTTTTTTGTTGTTTTTTTGGGGGGTTTTGTTGGTTTTTTTTGTTGTTGTTTTTTTTTGAGAAATAGTGATGATTTTGCTAAACTGAGCTTTTAAGGCAGGAGCCAGTGACCCATCCTACACTGACAGACAGAGATGGATACTGCAAATACAATAATTTGATTGCCAGAATATGACACAAAGTAGATAAGGTATTTTATCATTTTCAAACACTAGATTATTCATTCTCCTTACTTTGGAATTTCTGATATATTTTCTGAGAATCAATTTTCTCTCCTATAAATGGTTCTCTGGAGAATTGCATAACTAGAGGCAGCAGAAATAAAAAATAAAACCTGCCATTAAGACAAAAACCTTTCCCATTGTTGACACAAAAAATCATCCAAATATGCACATGGCCAGGCAAATCACTGTTTGAGTTTGTTCACAAAAATGTCGTGCTGTTCTGTCAAAAGCAGCACTGGTATCTCATGATATTAGGCAAGATGAGCAGTTCCAAGTTGTAGACACTTGGTAAATCACTGATGTTCTTAACCAAAGGAGTCTCAGGCTGAGAGCAATATACATTTTAAAATCAAGAAGCAGTAGAAGTGAAGATCATTTGCTAACAAATATAGATGTGTCTCAAACCCATTGGAAAGCCAAACATTCCCTGTGTGCCAAGAGACCAGAAAGAATTTTGAGCACAGTTGAAACTGTTAAAGCATAACAGCAAGGAATCGTCTTCATTCATTACCAGGTTATGGCTGGAAATAATTATTGCACTGAAAGCAGTGACCACACAATGAATAGACACCATTCCACAAGTAATAACTGCCTCAGTAAATTCCTGATTGCTTGTGGTCTGCAGAGGATAGAACTAAATTCAGTAATTTCCAGCCCTCCTTTTCATTACCCAGCCAGGGCAATTTGTATCAAATCCCACCTGAGGTTCACATCCCACATCACTGTTGTGCAAACTCAGGCTACACTGATGCAACTGATAAAATTTACTCACCACTGCCAAGAAAGAGGGATATGAGAGATCCATGGTAGAAGGTACCTTTGTTCTACAGAAGGTTTAGAAGAATGCAGGGGGAAAAAATTACTTGACATTATATAAAGCTCACAACGTTACACAGCTCGTTCTGTTTTCTCAAAATCCAGGTTATATTTCTTGAAATCTCCTCAGACTTTATCAGAATAGAAATTCTGACTCTTGTCTGCTCATTTTCATTGCAGCCCAGATTTTCTCCTCTCACCACATGTACCATTGCTTTCCTGCTTTACACCTTCCCTCCCATGGAAACTTCGCATTTCCATTCGGCATTTCTGTTCCTTGCCTTGCTTCAGAAAACCTTCATCTTTCATCCTTCTACTGCAAACTGGTACAGTTCTTTACTTCAGCTACTTTCAAGTGATTTTGACCACCATCAAGCCTCAACACATCTACAGCCCAAGACTAGAGAGATCTCTTCTTGTGCCCAATGTCTCCTGGGAATCACTTTTTCTAAACAGAAAATACCCCACAATGGAATAGACCTTCTTATTAATGATTTCTCCTAAATACTCAGCAGTAGTCTCTGAATTCAGATAAAGTCTTGCAAAATGTTATCCATACCTTTCTGCATTCACTGCTATCTTTTGGAAAAAGGAGAGGATATTTTTTGAAATATCTCAGAGGGGAAAATAAGAGTGAGTACATTGGAAAAATTAAGATATCTCTGTATAAATATCTTTTTCATGTATATTTGGGAAGAAAATCAGGATAGCCAAGCTGGATTTCATAAATCAGTGTTGCAGATTGAAATGTTTTATTGCAGCAAATCACTTTACACTGTGAAAACAAAATAAGAATCATGCATCAGTTTCTAATAACAAAGCAATTATTAAGATTCTTAAATATCAGCAGATATCCCCCTAAATCTTCTTTAATGAGCATCATTTTTCATTGCTGTTTCTCCAGACATTGTTCCTGTTGCCATTTCCTCCCCATCCTGCCCTGTTGTGCCAAAGCCCTGTGAGGAGCAGTAGGAGACAGCTCAGACTGTTTCCTCTCATCTGATAGTTCACGTCCATGGTATTTGCTAAAAAGCTAATGCTGAGAGAATTAGTAAAATACCTTGTAAACCCCAGGGTTTTTTCAAAGTTTAAATCTGCTTGTGCTATATTTTCTCTTTTTTTCCCTTTTTCTGCAAGTACCAAAGGCTTCTTTGCCCTCTCCTGCTTTACCTTTTTCCTGTTTCCCCATGCTTTCTTATATTCAAATGCATTCCTTGAGTAGCAAAAAATATTTAAAGGTAGCGTTAAAGGAGATGAGTCAGAAATTGGTGAAGATATCAGATATTGCTTCTTGGAATTATGACATGAATTCTTGTTGCCCAAACAGAGGATTTCAAGATCCATACTGCTATTTTTCTATTCCATTATATTGAAGCTTCTTGTGAATCCTTCATTATTTGCTTTACAGAGAATTGTGACGTGTGACAATGGGATACAGATTTCAATACCATTTGGATCTGCATTGGGATCTCCAGGAACCCTGGCATGTAAGTGAATCCCAGAATTTGGCTGTTTTGGCAAATGTCAGCTCTCACAAACACTTAAATAAGCCAGTAGGAACTATCCATAATAAATTCCTGAAAACTGGTATTAAAATTTCTTATTAGTTATTGCTGATTGTGATTGAAAACCACTTCATTAAATTACAGTAGAGAGAGATTAAGGACATCTTGCAGCAATGAAAATGGTTGCACATTTAATTAAAACAAAATTACTGACAAAATGGAAATGTAGTTTACTGCTAAGTGAGAGAAGGGTTGTCCTTAATTACAACAGTGAAACTTACTTTTCTCTTATAAGCTATACTTTTATACATTTTTATAGTTTTATACCTTTTTACAGTTTTATACCTTTTCTGTCTACTGTCTCTGAATCAATCAGTATAAAAACATGCT
>NW_024368176.1:0-1183 GCF_014805655.1 Passer montanus
TTGGGTGGGAATTCCGGGATTTTTTTGGGATTTGTTCAGGATGTCGGGCTGGAATTTTGGGATTTTGGGCCGGAATTTCAGAATTTGGAGGATTTTGGGCTGGAAATGTGGGATTTGAGGTCAGAAATCTGTGATTTTTTGGGAAGATTTTGAGCCAGAATTGCGGCATTTTGTGTCAGAAATCCGCCATTTCTGGGGGATTTTGGGTGGGAATTCCGGGATTTTTTTGGGTTTTATTTGGGATTTTGGGCCGGAATTTTAGGATTTTGAGAGATTTTGAGCTGGAATTTCAGAATTTTGGGGCATTTTGGGCTGGGATTTTGGGATTTTGACTTGGAATTCTGTGATTTTTTGAGGATTTTGTGTCAGAATTCCTGGATTTTGGATCAGAAATCCACGATTTTTTGGAGATTTTGTGTCAGAATCTTGGGATTTTTGGAGGATTTTAGACCAGAATTTTGGGATTTTGGACCAGAATTCCAGGATTTTGGTGCATTTTAGGCTGGAATTGTGGGATTTGGGCTCAGAATTCCAAAAATTTGGGGGGATTTTGAGCAGGAATTCCAGAATTTTGTGTCAGAAATGCGTGATTTTTGGGCTGGAATTTTCAGATTTCTGGGAAATTTGAGCTGGATTTTGGGCTGGAATTTTCAGATTTTTGGGAATTTTGAGGTGGATTTTGGGGGATTTTGGGCTGGAACTTTGGGATTTCGGGGGATTTTTGGGGTATTTTCCCCATTTTTTGGTACCTGCTCCTGTCGTCGTGGCCGCGCCGCTCCCGGCTGCGGCTGCTCCTTTGGGGAGATTTTGGGTGGGAATCTGGGATTTTTTGGGGATTTTTGCCCACAATCCCCGGATTTTTTGGGCATTTTGGGCCAGAATTTCAGAATTTGGAGGATTTTGGGCTGGAAATGTGGGATTTGAGGTCAGAAATCTGCGATTTTTTGGGGGATTTTGGGTGGGAATCCTAAGATTTTTTAGGCATTCGGGACCGGAATTTTGGGATTTTTGGGGGATTTTGAGCTACAATTTCAAGATTTTAGGGCATTTTGGTCCGGAATTTTCAGATTTTTGGGGGATTTTTGTCCAGAATCCCAGGATTTTTGCCCAGAATCCCAGAATTTTGGGGTGTTTTGCCCGTTTTTTGGTACCTCCTCCTGTCGTCGCGGCCGCGCCGCTCCCG
>NW_024368177.1:0-1183 GCF_014805655.1 Passer montanus
ATTAAAATTTGGAGATTTTGAGGGAATTTGTGGTGAAAATTTTGGAATTTTTGGGTAAAATCGGTGAATTTTGAGGTGAAATTTTGGGAATTTTGTGGCAAAATTGGGAATTTTGGGCGGAATTTTGTGGGAAATTGGGAATTTTGAGTTAAAATTGAAAATTTTTTTAAATTTTGGGAATTTTGAGGTAAAATCTAAAATTTCATGGCAAAAATGTGAATTTTGAGGTGAAACTTTGGGAATTTTTAGGGAAAAATTGAGATTTTTTTGGGATAAAATAGTGGATTTTTTTGGGAATTTTTGGGGTACGATTCGGGATTTTGGTGGAAAATTTTTGAATTTTGTGGAAAATTGGAAAAATTGGTGGGGAAATTCTGGAATTTTTGGGATAAAGTTGGGAAATTCAAAGGGAAATTTTGGGGTGAAATTGGGAAACTTGGTGGGAAAATTGGGGAATTTTGGGGAAAAATTGGGAATTTTGTGGAATTTTGAGGTAAAATTGTGAAATTTCATGGCAAAAAATGTGAATTTTGAGGTGAAATTTAGGGAAAAATTGGGATTTTTGTGGCTAAAATCGTGATTTTTTTGGAATTTTTTTGGGGAATTTCTTGGAAAAAATGGGAAATTTGTTGGGAATTTTGGGAATTTGAGGGGAAAACTTTGGAGTTTTTGGGTAAAATTGGGGAATTCAATGGGAAATTTTAGGGAATTTTGAGGTGAAATTTTAATGGAAATTTTTGGGTGAAATTGCGAAACTTGGAGGGAAAATTGGAGGGAAAATGGGGGATTTTGGGTAAAAATTGGGAATTTTGTGGAATTTTGAAGTAAAATTGTGAAATTTCATGGCAAAAAATGTGAATTTTGAGGTGAAATTTAGGGAAAAATTGTGAATTTTGGGGTTAAAATTGTGAATTTTGCCGGAAATTTTGTTCAATTTTTGGGGAAAAATCGGGAATTTTGGTGGAAAATTGGGAATTTGAGGGGAAATTTTGGAATTTTTGGGTGAAACTGGGAAATTCAATGGGACATTTTGGGGTGAAATTTTATTGGAAATTTCTGGGATAAATTGGGAAAATTGGAGGGAAAATTGGGAATTTAGTGCGAAAATGGGGGATTTTGGGGTAAAATTGGGATTTTTTTGGAATTTTGAGGTTAAATTGTGAAACTTCATGGCAAAAATGTG
>NW_024368178.1:0-1182 GCF_014805655.1 Passer montanus
AAAAAAATTCCATTTTTTCCCTAAAAAAAATCCCGATTTTCCCGTTTTTTGCCCCAAATTCCCATTTCCCCCCCCAATTCCCCTTTTTGCCCCAAATCCCCCTTTTTCCCCCCAAATCTCACCAGGTTCCCTTTGGGTCCCACGGGCCCGTCCAGGCCTCGAACGCCCTGCGAAGATTGGGGCAAAAAATCACAATTTTGGGCAAAAATGGGAAAATTTGGGGGGGGAAATGGGAAATTGAAGGAATTTGGGAAAATGTGGGGGATTTTGAGGGGAAAAAATGGAATTTGGGGAAATTTAGGGAAAATTTGGGAAAATTGGAGATAAATTTGGGGGAATTTTGAGGAGAATTTGGGGGATTTAGGGAAAATTGGGGAATTTGGGGGAATTAAGGGAAATTTTGGTGGAAATTTGGGGGAATTTAGAAAAAATTGAGAAAAATTTGGGGAAATTTTGAGATTTTGGGAGTTTTTATTTTGGGGAATTTGGGGGGAATTTTGGGGGAAATGTTGGGGAATTTGGGGGAAAATTGGGGGGATTTGGGTGGGTTTGGGTGATTTTTGGGGTTTGGGGGTAATTTTGGGGTAATTTGGGGTAATTTTTAAGGTTAATTCTTGGGGTAATTTGATGTAATTTTGGGGTAATTTTTAGGGTAATTTTGGGGTAATTTGAGGTAATTTTGGGGTAATTTTAAAGGTTAATTTTAAGGTAATTTAGGGTAATTTGGGGTCATTTTATGGGTTCTTTTTGGGGTAATTTTAGGGTAATTTGGGGTAATTTTGGGTAACTTTAGGGTAATTTGGGATAATTTTTATGGTTAATTTTTGGGGTAATTTGAGGTAATTTTGGGGTAATTTGGGGTAATTTTAGGGTAATTTTAAGGGTGATTTTTGGGGTAAATTTAAGGTTAATTTTAGGGTAATTTTGGGTAATTTTAGGGTAATTTAAGGTAATTTTTAAGGGTGATTTTTTTGATATTTTTTTGAGTTTTGAGGTAATTTGGGTTAATTTTTAAGGTTAATTCTAAGGTTAATTTTTGGGGTAATTTGGGGTAATTTGGGGGTAATTTGGGGGTAATTTTGGGGTCATTTTGGGTGATTTTAGGGTAATTTGGGGTAATTTTTAAGGGTGATTTTTTATGTATTTTTTGACTTTTGGGGTAATTTTTAAGGTTAATTTTAA
>NW_024368179.1:0-1182 GCF_014805655.1 Passer montanus
AATCTCCTCAAAATCCACCCAAAAATCCCAAAAAATTCACACCAAAATAAAAAAAAATCACTCAAAAAATCCCCCCAAAAATGCCCAAAAATCCCCCCAAAATCCAAAAAAATGCACCCAAAAATAAAAAAAAAATTCACCCCAAAATCCCCAAAAAATTCACCCAAAAATTCACCCAAAAATTCACCCAAAAATCCCAAAAAATTCCCCCAAAATCCCCCAAAACCGGCCCAGGGTGGCCGTGTGTCTGTCTGGTGAGACCCCTCCCCAAATGGACAAAATCACCCCAAAATCAGCCCAAAAATATGCCAAAAATTTAAAAAAAATCCCTAAAAAATCCCCAAAAAATCCCTCCAAAATCTCAAAAAATCAGCCCCAAATCCCACCAAAAATCCCCCAAAATTCACCCAAAAATAAAAAAAATTCACCCAAAAATGCCCCCAAAATCCAAAAAAATTCACCCAACGATGCCCCCAAAATTCCACAAAATTCACCCAAAAATCTGCTAAAAATTCCTCAAAACATCCCTAAAAAGTTCCTCCAAAATTACAAAAAAATCCCCAAAAAAATCCCCAAAAAATCAACCTAAAATCCCATCAAAAATCCCCAAAAATTCACCCAAAACCCCCCAAAAATCCCCCAAATTCACCCAAAAATTCACCCAAAATCTCACCCAAAAATTCCCCCAAATAAAAAAAAATCACCCCAAAAATATCCCCAAAATTCCCCCCAAAATCCCTCAAATCCATCCCAAAAATCCCCCGCAAAATTCCTCCCAAAATGTCCCCAAATCCCCCCAAATTTTGGGGAGGGTTCCTAAATCCCCTGGGCTGCAGTACATCCCCCAAACCCCCCCAAAATTCCCCCAAATTCACTCAAAATCTCCCCTAAAATGCTCCAAAACCCCTCAAAATTTTGGGGAGGAGTCCCCAAACACCCCAGATTTTTGGGGAGGGGTCCCCAAATTTCGGGGCTGAGTTCCTAAACCCCCTGGGCTGCAACACATCCCCCCAAACCCCCCCAAAATTCCCCCAAATTCACTCAAAATCTCCCCTAAAATGCTCCAAAACCCCTCAAAATTTTGGGGAGGAGTCCCCAAACACCCCAGATTTTTGGGGAGGGGTCCCCAAATTTCGGGGCTGAGTTCCTAAACCCCCTGGGCTGCAACACATCCCCCCAAAC
>NW_024368180.1:0-1182 GCF_014805655.1 Passer montanus
GGAGGGGCCGGAGACACTCCGGGGTCTGTTCTCGGCCGGGGGGAGGGGCGGTGACGTCACCGCTGTCAATCAATGGGGGCTCTGTTCCCGCCGCCCCTCCCCCCCGGGGGGACCCCCAAAAATGGGAATGGGACCCCAAAATGGGCAGGGACCCCCCAAAAATGGGAATGGGACCCCAAAAATGGGATCGGGACCCCGAAAATGGGATCGGGACCCCGAAAATGGGGAGAGGGACCCCAAAAACGGGGCTGGGACCCCAAAAATGGGGAGAGGGACCCCGAAATTGGGGATGGGACCCCAAAAACCGGGCTGGGACCCCCAAAAATGGGGAGAGGGACCCCAAAAAATGGGAATGGGACCCCAAAAATGGGGACAGGGACCCCAAAATGGGCAGGGACCCCCCAAAAACGGGACAGGGACCCCAAAAAACGGGAATGGGACCCCAAAAACTGGATCGGGACCCCCAAAACCGGGGCTGGGACCCCAAAAATGGGGAGAGGGACCCCAAAAAATGGGAATGGGACCCCAAAAATGGGGACAGGGACCCCAAAATGGGCAGGGACCCCCCAAAAACGGGACAGGGACCCCAAAAAACGGGAATGGGACCCCAAAAACTGGATCGGGACCCCCAAAACCGGGGCTGGGACCCCAAAAATGGGGAGAGGGACCCCAAAAACCGGGCTGGGACCCCCAAAAATGGGAATGGGACCCCCAAAAAATGGGAATGAGACCCTGAAAAGGGCCCCAAAATTGGGCTGGGACCCCAAAAACGGGACAGGGACCCCAAAAAACGGGAATGGGACCCCAAAAACTGGATCGGGACCCCCAAAACCGGGGCTGGGACCCCAAAAATGGGGAGAGGGACCCCAAAAACCGGGCTGGGACCCCCAAAAATGGGAATGGGACCCCCAAAAAATGGGAATGAGACCCTGAAAAGGGCCCCAAAATTGGGCTGGGACCCCAAAAACGGGACAGGGACCCCAAGAAACGAGAATGGGACCCCCAAAACTGGGGCTGGGACCCCCCCAAAAACGGGAATGGGACCCGAAATTGGGCTGGGACCCCAAAAATGGGATCGGGACCCCAAAAAACGGGACAGGGACCCCAAAAACGGGACAGGGACCCCCAAAACGGGACAGGGACCCCAAAAACTACCCCAAAAGTGGGACCGGTTTGGGTTTT
>NW_024368181.1:0-1202 GCF_014805655.1 Passer montanus
TCCCAAGGTCGTACAGACAGAGAACGCTTCCCTCTGCTTCCTCCAAGCCAACCAGGAGCCCAGTCCTCTTCTGCCAAGAGAACTCCTTCACCACGCGCACGGTGGGAGGCTGCTCGTTGACGCCGCTGAAGCGATACGCAGAGAGCCGCTCTCCGCTCACCGAGTTCACCACCTCCAGCTGGGGGCCGCACGCCAGCCACGCCAGGCCGCTCCTGCCTGCAAGGCAACAGCAACAGCACTCAGCAAACACCAGCAGAAGAACTGAAACAGCAGCACTGCCACTGGGCCTTCCCATCAAATGCACCAAAGGGAGGAAGGCCAACCTACCTACACCTGGACAATTATCTTAAATCACCCATTCCAATCCTCAACCAGTACTTCTTAAAATTAATAACACAGTTCTTTTGCATTTGTACTTGTCATTCCTGCACTCAAGAACTCTTTGGGATAAAGATTACAATAGACTGAGCTCTACTCTGTACACCATACTCAGCCTGGTTTTGCTAAAAAACACCTAAATACATACAGGAATACAAGTCTCAAAGCATACTTCAAATACAGCCCATCTAAACCAATTCAGTTCCACCTAAGAATTTTGCTTGACACACAACTCCTCTGGGCAGGGAATTATCTTAACATGGGCACTGCATGCGTAATTCCAACTTTTACACAAGCTGATCCCAGAAAGAATTTAACAAGTGGTGTTTCACTCAAGAGTTCAACACTTGCTCCTTTACTGAGGAACTTCAAGCTCAAAGGAAGGATGAGCTCCATTACTGCAACTACAGTCAGGCAGATAAGATTCTACCTGCTCTTAACAGCAGCCCAGACATCCAGACAGGCATCCAGCTCTACCTCCAGATCACCTAGAAAGTCAACTGCCTAATCTGCTTAGCTGTTGTCGGCAGCTCTCACCGGGTCCTCAGATGCATCCTATTAAATACCTTGGAAATACATGGGCAGCACTTAACAGACCTGTCCCTCTTTCCATTTTTTATTTAGACTAGAGAAGAAAAAGGAGCATATTGTGTCTCTGTAACTATTTCAGCATTAGATGTTATGACGGACATAGACCTTGAGCTGGTAAAAAGAATACATCCCGAAACAACACTATTTCTTCCTTGAAAACTGCCTTCTATTTCATTCAGAATTGAGGAGGGCATAGTCAGCTATATTATTTAAATAGCAAAGGATTGGAGCAG
>NW_024368182.1:0-1180 GCF_014805655.1 Passer montanus
CCAAAACTCCTTGGGGAGGAAGGAAGGGGATGGGGTTGGGAGGACCGCATGTGGAATGGAATTGTGATTTCTCGGAAATCATCTTGTCTGCAGGAATGAGAACGTGAGGGACTCTGACATCAAAACCGGGTGGGACCAGCAGTGCTCATAAATACCGGGAGGAGAGCCGGGAGTTTGGGGAGAAGGGTTTGGAATGAGGGAGAGCCGGAGCTGAGGAGATCCCGGAGCTGAGGAGATCCTGGAGGTGAGGAGATCCTGGAGCTGAGGAGATCCCGGAGCTGAGGAGATCCCAGAACTGAGGAGATCCTGGAGCTGAGGAGATCCCAGAGCTGAGGAGATCCTGGAGCTGAGGGGATCTCAGAACTGAGGAGATCCTGGAGCTGAGGAGATCCTGGAGCTGAGGAGATCCCGGAGCTGAGGAGATCCCGGAGCTGAGGAGATCCCAATTCAGGATGGGGTTGAACAGCAGCCGCATAGTGGAAATCCAGATCTCCAACAAGACCCGGAACATCACCCTGAAGAACCACAGGTGAGGATGGGGGGACATCAGAGGGACCCTTGGGTTCTGGGTGGGGCAGCTCCAGGTGGGAACCTCATTCCGGGCTGAGATAATCTCCAGGCTCTGGGATCATCTCCAGTGTTTAGGATCATCTCCCAGCTCCCAGCACCTCCCAGTGGGACAATCTCCCCATGCTCCCAACCTCACCCCCCAACTCCTCTCTCCAGGACCCACTTCTACAGCGGCCACAACCTCAAGTCCCCCAGGCCTTCGGTGCCCCCGGGCTCCTCCAGCAGCTGCAAGTTCATCAACAGCTCCATATTCTGTGGCTGTAACGGGGTCCTGGCCTACGAGACCAAGTCCTTCACCTTGGCCATCTACTTCTCCAACCCCGTCGACTACAACAGATTTTTCATGGAGATGGGCCTGGAGCTGTCCCTGGACAAGGTTCACAGGATGGAGCTGGAGTCAACCTACGACCGCCTGGTCAGGAACTCCCAGAACTCCTCCAACAACTTCATGTTCCCCTGTGCCATCATCAAGGAATCCGAGGATCAAGCCCAGGTGAGCACCGGGCGCATCACGGTGACGGCCACCATGTTGGGGGGCAGGAGCGCTGTCATCAAGGTGGTGGTGGAGGAACGGGGGAACTCAGGCAGTGGAGCCAGGAGAGAGACCCCG
>NW_024368183.1:0-1180 GCF_014805655.1 Passer montanus
GGCCCTCGGCCCCCAACCAGCTGTGCGGTGCAGACGAGATGCGGGTGGGATATTAAAGCAGCTTTTGAATAGTAATTCAGGTTCTATGGGAATCCGGGCAGATGACAGGAGCTCGATTTGGTATTCGTATTGTTAATCGCGAGCGTCAGCCCAGATCGGATCCAAACACGTTTTGTGCTCGTTAAAAATTCCAGTGTAGGGGCTGAGATTTTTTTTTCTTTTTAGCCCAACTTCAATTGGAGGCGAAGCTTGCCGCATAAAGTATTCAAAGTCTGTCTAAAGTTGCCTTTTAACCGTACTCCCCTTCTCCCGCAACCCCCACCGTATCTCTTGGTTCTTTCGGTTGACATGGTGCAAATAAAAGTCAGTAAACTTGTTGCTGAATTGCAATGTTTCGGTGTACCTTATAAATTCATACCTTTTCTCCCTCGATCGCCTCAGAATGAGCCCCTGCCTCAATTCGATTTTCCTTGCTGTTGGGCACATTTAGGAGAAAGTCTATTTGTGAAGTTCATTTCTAGGCAAATGTATTCAAGAGCTGATTGGGATGAATAGGACCGTGTGTCAGCCGCCCCTAATTGGGATTAAAGCACTTCGGACCATATGCAGAGAGTGACAGAAATTCTCAGGTTTCATTGTGCTCAGACTTCCACCCGCCTGGACACTCCCCCTGGAAAAGGGGGATTTATAAAGATTTCAGGGAGAAACTGAGGAAATAAAGGAGACTCAGAAAATGACCACTCCGATGTGTCTCTGCGGGGCTGCCAGCGTGGCAACTGCCGGGGACAAGGACTGGCAGCGGTGGGCAGTGGTGAGAGCCCCGGCTCCGGCTTTCCCTTCGGAGGGAAGGGCAGCAAGCCTCAGGTTTCTCGTGCCCAGCTTGATTTCGGGTTTAGAAACACTGGGGGTTACACGGGAATGAAAAAACCCATGGAAAAACTTCCTTGGGTGATTCTAGCCGAATGAAAGGGCTCCCAGGGAGGACGGGAGGCAGAGAGAGGAAATGCAAGTCTCAGACACCAGGCCAGGCTGACATCAGGGAAATTATTTTTTTTGGGATGCCGTCCTGCTGCAACAGGGATGGCCGAGGGTTGTATTCTCCACTGGGGCCTGCCTGGTCTAGTAGAAGATGCCACGGCCCAGACTGGATTATCTTTAAAGGTTCCTTCCAATCCAAACC
>NW_024368184.1:0-1180 GCF_014805655.1 Passer montanus
CCTGAAGGGTTTGGGGTCACCCCAGAGGGGTTTTGGGGGTCCAGGGAGGGTTCGGGGTCACCCCAGAGGGATTTTGGGGGTGCAGGGAGAGTTTAGGATCCCCCAGGAGATTTTGGGGTCACCCCACGGGAATTTTGGGGGTTTCTGAAGGGTTTGGGGTCACCCCTGGTCAGGATTTGGGGGATTTTGGGGGTCCCTGAAGGGTTTGGGGTCACCCCAGGGGAACTTTGGGGGTCCCTGAAAGATTTGAGGTCTCTGCAGTGACACAAACCCATTTGGGGTCTTTTGGGCCATTTTGGGGTCTCCCTCCTTCACCCCACCCTGGGAACCCCCCCAAAATCCTGGGGACACCCCAAAAAGGAACGGGGGGACCCCAAAACCCCCCCGAGGGACCCCAAAACCCCCCCGGGACCCCAGACCCACCTCCTGCAGGCTGACGCGGATCTGCCCTGACCCGTCCCGGTCCAGGGACTTGAAGGCACCTGGGGGGACCCCAAAATCAGGGGGGGACCCCAAAATTTGGGGGAAAACCCCAAAATCAGGATTTTCCCCCCCAGACTTTAGGATTTCTCCCCTGATTTTATGATTCCCCCCCAGATTTTTGGATTTTCCCCCTGGATTTTTGGATTCCCCCCCCCTGCAAATTTTAGGATTTTCCCTCTCCGAATTTTAGGATTTCTCCCCCAGGTTTTGGGATTTTCCCCCCAGATTTTAGGATTTCTCCCCTGATATTTGGATTTTCCCCGCCGGATTTTAGGATTCTGCCCCCGATTTTGGGATTTCCCTCTCAAATTTTAGGCTTTCCCCACAGATTTTAGGATTTTCCCCCCGAAATTTCAGGAATCCCCCCTCAGATTTTAGGATTACTCCCCCAGATTTTGGGATTTCCCCCCCAATTTTGGGGTTCTGTCCCCCGATTTTGGGATTTTCCCTCCAATTTTGGGATTTCCCCCCCAGATTTTGGGATTCTCCCCCCCTATTTTGGTATTTTCCCCCCAATTTTGGGTTCCCCTCCCCAATTTCGGCATTTCCCCCCCATATTTTGGGATTTCCCCCCCAATTTTGTTATTTCCCCCCCATATGTTGATATTTCCCCCCCAGTTTTGGGTTTTCCCTCCCCAATTTTGGTATTTTCCCTCCAATTACGGTATTTCCCCCCCATATTTTGCTATTCCCCCCC
>NW_024368185.1:0-1061 GCF_014805655.1 Passer montanus
ATCTTATGGGGTATTTGGGGGGATTTTTCAGGGAAATTTGGGGTTTTGGGGGGGAAATTTGGAGATTTTGGGAGGAGATTTGGGGTTTTGGGGGTTATAGGGGATTTTGGGGGGAAATTTGGGATTTTGGAGGCAAAATTTGGGGATTATGGGGGAGATTTGGGGGATTTTATGTGGTCTGGGGGAGAATTGGGGGGAAAATTTGGGGATTTTAGGGGAAAAATTGGGAATTTGGGGAAAATTTGGGGGAAATTTGGGATTTTGGGGGAAATTTGGGGTTTTGGGGGGGAATTGGGGGAGAAATTTGGGGATTTTATGGGGTCTGGGGGTGTTGGGGGGATTTTAGGGAGAATTTTGGGGGGGATTTTTGCGGTTCCAGGTGGGATTTTAGGGGGGATTTTTTGGGTTCTGGGTGGGATTTTGGGGTCCCGGGGATTTTTGGGGTCCCGGGATGGATTTTGGGGGATTTTTTGGGTTGCAGGTCAATTTTGGGGCGGATTTTTTGGGTTCTGGGTGGGATTTTTGGGGTGGATTTTGGGATGGATTTTGGGATGGATTTTTGGGGTCCCGGGGAGGATTTTGGGGGGGATTTTCGGGTTCTGGGTGGGATTTGGGGGTGGATTTTGGGCTCCCGGGGATTTTTTGGGGTGATTTTTGGGGTGGATTTTGAGGTGGATTTTTGGGTTCTGGGTGGGATTTTGGGATTTTTGGGGTGGATTTCGGGGTCCCCCCCTGATTTCGGGGTCCCGGGGATTTTTTGGGGTCCCGGGGTGGGTTCTTGGGTGGATTTTGGGATGGATTTTTGGGTTTCCGGGGTGGATTTTTGGGATGAATTTTTGGGGTGGATTTTTTGGGGTCCTGGGGAGGATTTTTGGGGTGGATTTTTTGGGGTGGGTTTTTGGGGTCCGGGGGTTTTTTTGGGGGGGGGGGTTTGGGTTCTGGGTGGGATTTCGGGGTCCCGGGGAGGATTTTTAGGATGGATTTTGGGATTAATTTTTTGGGCGGATTTTTGGGGTCCCGGGGATTTTTTGTGGGGTCCCGGGGAGGATTTTTGGGTTCTG
>NW_024368186.1:0-64528 GCF_014805655.1 Passer montanus
TTGTGATCCTCCGTGCATACCTTTACATCGTTTCAGCTTTTTTGCCAGTTGTCTTTAAGCTCCATCCAGCACTTTCAGGGCAACTGAAAATTTCTGCTCTCCAGCTCATTTATCAGGAGCCCCAAAACCCTTCCAGGGACCCCCATCTTCCCAGAGGGACCTTGTGGTTTGGGAGGTTCAGAGGGCTGAGGGGATTCCCCGGGTAGTTTTGGGCAATCTCCAAGGGGTTTTGGGAGTCCCTGGATGGCTTTGGGGGTGGGGTCTCTGTCTCTGGACACTTTTAAGGATCTCTGTGGGGTTCAGGGTTTCCCCATTTTTATGTCTTCATTTTAAGGCAAAAGCTCTTTGCCAACGTCTCACCTGGCTCCAGCTGGTTTTCTTCAGCTTTTTCAGTCATTTGGGCCAGAATTTCACATTTCCTGTAATTCCTTGCTGAGACTTGGGTTATTAATTTTGGGTAAAAAACATCTGGATTTGGTCTGTCCTTTCCCTGGTGTCATGGGGCCCAAGGGTACCATGGGGACAGTGATTCTGGGAGTTCAGGGAATTTGGGATTATTGCCATGGGTCCCACACCTGTTGTGACATCCCTGTGGGTCCCACACCTGTCATGACATCCCTGTAAGTCACATCTGTCAAGGTGTCCTGTGGGTTCCACTCCCATCATTTCCCATCCCTGACAGGATCCAGCTGCCAGTTCCCAAATTCTCTGGAGCTGTGGGTCATGCTCCGCTGTCCCCCTCCCCCTGCCCCCATCCTGACATTCTGCTGAATCTGCCCAGATCTGCATGGTATGGCTGTGGCTTGGTTATTTTTTATTTGGGTGTAAAAAGAGTGACTCTGGGACAAACACTCCATGTTTTAAGGGACCTGGATTTCAAGAGCCGAGGGGCCTGTGGGTGGAGAGGCTTCATTCCCCATTTATTCCTGGTTTTCCTTGTTGTTTGATGATGGGCAGAAATTGAGGATTTTTTCTGTCCAGATTTCAGATTTTTTTACCCTTTCCCTTCCCCAGTTTTATGACTTTTACCCTCTTTTCTCCATGTTTCATAATTTTATTTTTTTTTTTCAAAATGTTGGGTTTTAAACACTTTTTTTCCCGTTTTTTTTTTTTTTAATTTTTTGCCCATTTCCCCCCAAGTCTCAGGGATTTGCCCTTTTTGTGCACTTTTCTCTCAAATTTCAGGGTTTTTTTTCCCTCATGCCCAAAATTTGGTCATTTTTTTTCTTCCCCGTTTTGGAGGCCAAATTGAGCATTTGGGAGGGTTTGTGTGGGACAAGGTGAGTGAAGGGTTTTCCTGGATGTTGAGCCCCATTTTGATCCAAACTTAGGGGATGCTGGGCAAAAAAATACCCATTTTGACTGAAACCAGGGGGATTTGGGGAAAAATTCATCCTTTCAATGAAGTTTAAGTGTGGATTTGGTGGAAATGGGGTATTGATGTGGCATCAAGGGCAGGGGTTGGTGGGAGGGCTGTGTCAGCATTTTAAACCCATTTTGACGTGAATCTAGGTGATTTTAGTTAATTTTTTTCTGGTTTTGGAGTGACTCTGATATAGATGGAGACTGATGTGGGCTAAAGGTGGAGGGGAGGATGGGGGAGAGGGATGTTTAATCCCTGTTTAATTCCATTATGACCAAAAGGGGGGGTATTGGGAGAAAAAAATATTTTGACCCAAAATGGGAGAATTTGGGAAGAAAAACCATTTTGATCCAAACTTGGGGAATTTTGGACAATATGTTTAGAGTTTTGAGTTTTTGGGGTGGATTTGGCATTGGGGGCCAAAATAAGCCCCAAGAGATTTCTGTGGGGTGAAAAAAAGGCATTTTGGGGTATTTAAAAGATTTTGGGTAATTTGGGGGTTATTTGAGGCTTCTAGAGGCACCCCAGGGATGGGGGTGGATTTTTCCTGTAAAACAACAGTTTTTAGTAATTTTCGGTGTTTTTCACAGGAATGGTACGAGATGGGATCAGGTGGCTCCTCCTTCCCTTCTGTGGTAAGTAAAACCCCTGTTTTCTATGCAAAATCCCTAAATTTCCTGGATTTTGTACTTAATTCCAGGCTTTTTAGCACAGAAAATGAAATTCTGAATCCCTGGGCTTGTTTTTGCCTGAAAATTCCTCTCTTCCCTCATTTTACTTTTTCTCCAATAACCTCTCACTGGAGATTTATTATTTTTAACAAAAAAAAAAACCATTTTGAAATATTTTTTTAATCCAAAAGCCTTTAGAATCATCTTTATTTTCATGAATGCCTCTGTAATTTTCATGGAAAAAAATCCCCTTTTTCCTCACTTTCTACAAAAAAAATAATAAAAAAGCTCTTTATCCTGGTTATTTTGGTTTACTTTTTAGGGTTTTTTTTTGTTTGTTTGTTTGTTTTTGGGGTTGGTTTTTTGGGAGTTTTTTTGTGGGTTTTTTTTTTTTGGTTGGTTGGTTGGTTGGTTGGTTGGGGGTTTTTTTTTGGTTGGTTGGGGTTTTGTGTCTTGTGGTTTTGGGGGTTTTTTTTTGGTTTTCTGGGGTTTTGATTTTTTTTGGGGGGGGTGGTTTTTTTTGGTGCGTGTGTTTTGGGTTTTTTTTTTTTTTTAGCTAAAATTCTAATGATCAGTTTTATTGTTTTTCCAGGACAAAACCCTAAGATCTATATGCTGTAACTGTATTTTCTTCCAGGGAAAAAAAGATCTATTTTTAAAAGGTGTTTTTCATGAAAAAAGTCCTTTTATTTGCTCTTTTTAAATAAAAGAAGTTGGTTCTTAAGGAAAAAGACCAACTTTTATTCCTTATTTTCCTGGCTTTTTTCTAATTTTCATTAAAACCTTTTATCAACCCAATGTTTAGATAGTGTTTTAAAGAAAAAAAACCTTTTCACTCCCTTAGTATTTTCTTGTTTATTCTTTTTTTTTGTTTGTTTAATTTTATTTTAAAAGTTTATTCATTTCTGACAGGTAATTAACAGGGGATGAACAACACATAATTAACAGGAGATGAACAACAAGTAATTGATTATCAACAAGGTAACAATAAAGACTGGTAACAGTGGGTTTAACTTTATCAACTCTGTAACTTATAATAAATGGGCAATTTCTTTTTCCTAACATTTATAATTCACCCTTGGTTCCTTAAGATTCCATTGCATCACAGTGGTCTCCTTGGTACCTTGAGGCCCAGATGTGCCATAATGCAGCCTTCATTCTGTGGAATTCCATTATGTCAGATTGGTCTCCGGGATTCCATGAGACCCAGCTGTGTTTGCAACTGACACTTGGTTCTCCAGGATTCCATGGTGTCACTGTGCTCTCCTGTTGTTCATGAGACTGTGCTGTGTCACAATGGACACTGAGTTCTGCCTGCCCTGGCAATATCCAAGTGGCATCTGGCTTCCATGAGGCTCCGTTGTGCTTGCAGTTGACACTTGGTTCCCAGAGCGTGCATTGCTTCTCAGTGGTCTCCTGGTGCCATGAGGCCCTCCTGTGCCTTAATGAACACCTGCTCCCATCAGATTCCTTTGTGACACAGTGGTCTGCTGAGTTACATGAGGATAAACTTTGTCACTGATGCCAAGATGACTTTTTGCTTATTCTTTTCTGTACCATTATTATGGCTTTTATGTATCCTCGGCATTCTTAGCATGCATACATACAAATAAAAAGGAGCAAGTATGCCTGCTTAGAATACTGAAGATAGTATTCAAAGTTATAGAAATGGCAAAAAATCATCTTGACACAACGCAGCGTGATGGAACTCAGCAGGCCATTGCGACAACCTGGAATCTTATGGATCCAAGGTTTTACTTTGACAAAGTGGGGCCCCATGGGACACAGGTGCCACTGGAACGTTGCCAGGCCTAGTAGAAACAAGGCTCCATTATTGCACAGCAAGGCCTTATGGCATCTGGGGGCCATTGTGTTACAATGGAATCGGATGGAAGCAAGTGTCCATTGTGACACAGGAGGGTCTCATGGCACCCAGGATGTAGCAGTCTGAATTGCTGCTAGCATAGTCCAGGGTAAGGAAGCAAAAAGAACCTTTGCATAATATCCACAGATGTTTTATTCAGCCACAGGGTGAGATGTTCAGGTCTTAGCGCCTACACACACAGAGAGTCTGGCTTTCCCACAACGGGGGCCTGAGGGCTGACCCTGGTCTCGGGGTAGTACAAAGATGTACAGATATACAGGAGACCATTGTCATGCAATGCAAGCTCTGGGAATCAAGTGTCAACTGCAAACACAACAGGGCCTCCTTGAAATCAGGTGATACTGGGATATTGCAGGGAGAGGAAAAAATCAGTGTCCATTATGAATTCAGTGTCCATTGTGACACAGTGCAGCTCATGGAAACCTGGGGACTATTGTGATGCAATGGAATCTCGTGGAACCAAATGTCAGTTGTGAACATGTGGCCTCATGGAACCCAGGGGCAACTGGGACCGAGCTATGGTTTGTGGAAGCAAGGGGCCATTGTGACACAGCATGGCCACTTGGAACCCAGGAGAATATTTTGGGCCAATGGAATCCCATGGAACCAAGTGTCATTCATCAAAACAGCGGGGCCTTATAGAACCCAAGTGACCATTGCGATTTCATGGGTTCTCATGGAAAAAATTGTCTCTTATAAGATAGCAGAGCGTTGTGGAACACAGGTGCCCCGTGGACATTGCCACTGTGCATGGAAGCAAATGTCCATTATGACACAGCCAGGCCTGATGGAACACAGGAGACCATTGTGACACAAGGGAATCTCAAGAAACCAAGGCTCTCTTGTGACATAGAGGGCCATCATGGAACCAAGATAACCATTGGGAGGAAATGGAATCTCATGGAAAAAAGAGTAAGTTGTCAAACAGCAGGGCTTCATGGATCCCAGGTGCCAATGGGACGTTTCCAAGGTTTGTGCGAGCAAGTGTCCCTTGTGACACAGCAGGGCCTCATGGCACCCAGGACAGCACCATGATGCCATGCAATCTTAGGGAACTGGGTCTTAACTGCAAACACAACAGGGCCTCATGGAACACGTGTCCTTTGGATATTGCCTGGGCAGGTGGAACTCAATGTCCATTGTCTCAATGGAATCTGATGGAAGCAAGTGTCCATTGTGACATAGCAGGGCCTCATGGGAACCCAGGAGACCTCTGCGATGCAATGCAATCACCAGGAACCAAATGCCAACTGCTAACACAACAGGGCCTCCTTGAAGCCAGGTCCTACGTGGATATTGCCCTGGCAAGCTGAACTCAGTGTCCATTGTGGCATAGCACAGGCTTATGAACAACAGGAGAGCAAAGTGACACCATGGAATCTTGGGGAACTAAGATGGTCTCAACACAAATCTTCCTAAGGGTGACTCTTGCAAAAAACAAAGACTGTCTTTTGTCTTCAATGTCCTGGATTATTTAGCTTTGGAAAATCAACTCATTTACAAATGTAACTGCAGGGGTGAGACACCATTCTTGTCATTAACCTTTATATGTGTATAACCTTTAGTGGGGATCCATCTTTGTGACACACATCACATTTTATAAAAAAAGAGGCATTGTTGAATTGCTTCAGTGAAGAAAGCTTGAATGTACTCTGAATATGTGACAGCTATAGCTGGTCTGTAGCTGCACAAATGATTTGGCACAACAGACACCAACTCGACCAGCCTAGTTCAGTAGAGAACAAGTAGTAAGCAAGTCCACGACTGTGTTACTGATAGGCTGAGTTCAAGCTCAAATAAGGGGACCCCAGCCAATCCCTGTGAACCGGGAATGCACCTATATCATTGGCCAGGGAGCTGGGCAGAGTTGAAACCTTTGTCCAATCTGTCCAACTCTGTATGAGTGGGAAATCTGAAGACCTTATAAAAAGGGCTGCCCTTCAGTAAACACTGACTGTTGATTCATGAACATGGGGTGTCATGTTGCTTGTCTGTCTCCAAAACTGCGCCCATTGGTGACCGCAATGTAATCACAACAGCTGCTGCGTATAGAGCGCGGAAAGAGATGGGGCAGCCAGAAGAGCTGCCCACAGTCTTTGAGCTGTGAGGAGCAGTGTCCACAGAGCTGCGGGGCAACCAGGAGGAGTTGCTCGCAGCCTTTGAGCAGAGAAGAGTGGCGTCCAGCACTGCGGGGTAGCCAAGAGGAGCTGCCTGCAGTCTTTGAGCTGTGAAGAGCACTGTCCAGTGCCATGGGGCAACCAGGAAGAATTGCCAGCAGCCTTCGAGCTGCGAAGAAAGGCATAGAGAGCCGTGATAGGTCCAAACCTTCCCCCTTTTTGTGGATTAGAGACACCGCAGGGAACACGGGTGCGTGGGTTTCACTACAGGAAGACCCTGTCCTAAAGGTATGGACTTTTAAAGAAAAGAGGGGCAAAATATGATGAGCTGGCTCCATTAGCCCTACTGGTGTGGTGTAAGAGCCACAGCCTAGATAAGACTGAAGAAGCCTCCCTAGGCTTAACTTAGGAACAGGCTACCCAGTTTATACTTGAAGTTGCCTCCATGGGCGACGAGACCATCCTAATGTTATAAAGCCCTGGAGGCTTGTTGTCAACTTGTTAAATCAATTAGAGCGGGACGTGATGACGGCGGAGGGGACACAGCATGTACCACCTGTCGAGGCGACGGGAAGTGTGGGGACACCGTGCCGGGTGCAGGGGGAAGGAAGACGGGTGGAGCAGCCACAGCACACCACGAAACCACGCATGGAGCTGGGAAGCCTCCCCCGGCAGGGGCAACCTGCCCACAGAGCCTGCTGCTGTTGCCGTCCAGGACTACGCTGCCACCCCCTGCAGGGTTGTCTCCTCAGCAGAATGTCCCCCGGTCTTCCTGAGCCGTGCCACTGCCCCGGGCGGGGGCGGTGTGCCGGCGGGGCGCCCCGCTGCTGTGTGGAGCTACGGAGATAGCCCCTGCCAGTGCGCGTTGTCAAAGAGCACACTGCCGCCAGTCCAGAGGGTGCAGAGACGCCGTGCTGTAGAGCCTCACTATGAAATAAACGGGGCAGGAGATCTTTCTCCTTTTTAATGCCTTTATTAAAAAGAATCAGCTCAGGTGGGGAGAAATCGACGGGTCACGTTGCCACTGCTCCCAGGCGTGGCACGGAGGAAGAGGGTGATGCAGCTGTGTCTGCTGGTCTGCAGGCAGAGCTGGGGATTCCGTCCTCACGGGAAAGTAGGAAATTCCACTTTTTCAGTCTAACATTTCAGGTCCTCTTTCTAGTTAAGACCTTTTAAGGTTAGGGTGAGAAGTAAAAGGATCGTAGCAGATATTGGATTAAGTTCCTCATCCTTAGATGTCACTTAGGTCTCTTAGTTCCGTGTTGGCTCGTTATTTTTAGTGGTTTTTTTCCAGAACGTTGCAAAATCTGGTGAAATGCATTCTCATCTGCATACTAGCTCAGAGGTCACTCCACCCCTGCTACCTGCAGGTTCGAGTGTCATCCCTGGCAAGCATCAGGCGGGGACAATAGCTAATCACCAACCATTAATAGGTAATTGAAGAAGAACTCTTAACAATAGGTGGCTGCAACATGCAGATAACCTTCAATTTAACAGTAATTGATTCAACTTGTTTAACTTTGCAACCTTAAAAAAATTGATAACTTTTTATTCATAACACCCCTGTGCCTGGTTGGTGGTCCCTGTGTTTCCCCCCCCTCCCCCTCTCCCCTGGGTAAAAGGATGGGCACACCACGCCCTGGGGGAGGCCTCATGGAGCTGTTACTGTGGCTGAGAAAAAAACCCTCTGGATTAAACCCTCCATGAAGACCGACTCCGTCTTCTCCACCGCCTTAAAAGGTTTCTCCAGCACAGGGAGGCCTGAGGAGTGACCCTCTTTTGCCAACAAACTCCAGCCCATTAGCATTGGAGTTCGGGCATGCCTGGGCTTGTCCCCACGTGCCCAGCTGCAACCCACCAGTAGTGTCTCTGGGGAGAAAAGACCACAGGTGCTGCTATTTGGTTGAGCAGCAGGGACCAGACAAGACTAGGCACGTCCCATTCGGTAAAAAATTTTTACCCACACTGGTAAAAAACAATACTAAAGCATTCTCTTCAGAACATGGAGCTTCCCTCGTGTGTTTCATTTCTTTATCCCAAATATTTTCCCCAATGATCCACAATCTAGAAAGAAAAAAAAGGAAAAAGAATGAAGACTAGTTCATTCTGATATAAGGAGTGTTGGTCATCCCAACCCACCTCCAGAAATGATTTTTCCAGGTGAAAAAGCATTTCTGCCACTCTAACAAATCTACTTGATACTGTCTCAACTCAATAGTAACTATTTAAATATTGTATTAAGAATCATAAGGACACAACTCTTGGAATTCTCAAGAATGCCTCAGCTTGGCTGCTTCAAGGACTTTCCCATCCAGGGAATAGAGCAGTCCCAGATTTAAACACGTATTTGATACAAATCTGATAGAAATTTGATATTGTTTGGCTACTAAGCTTTTCTAAAAGCTATGAAGTTAAGGCTGGAAATCCTCACTGAGGCTTTTACATGTCCCATCTGGATCTATCCTTGGGAAAACCCCACTCCAAGGACATTGCTTTAAAGAGGTTGCACTTGATGTTACAGACACAGAATTCCTTTGGGATTTGGTGTTTCCTGCATCTCCAAACACATTAAAAGAAGCAAGTGCAGAATCCTGAGTCTCAATTATTCCTACTTTCCGCAGCTCCACATGGATTTGTGCCTCCTCTGAAGGTCTGGACAGGAATCTGAGGATCCGCTTTAGTTGGTTTGGTTTCCAGCTCTTTCTCTGAGGTGGCCCAAAAGGCAAACAGAAAAAAAAAAAGCCCATAACAGCACAAAATCCCAGCCCATCCCAAGATGCAGCTCCTCACACCAAACCTTGGGAGAATCCATGGTGGTTCCATCACTGCTCTAATCCCACCTCGAACTGAGCTTCCAGGGGGCCTCTGCCTAATTCACATCCAAGCCTTGATAGCCAAAAGCTCACAGGAAAAGGGGAGGCAAAGTGAAGAGGAGAGGGGAAATCACAGGGTTTTGGGTTTTCCCTCTGTGTGCAACAGAATTGAAGGGCAGGATGGAGAGGTTCCATGGTGTTTCAGGTTGGAAAATGTAGCTGGGGGTGTGTATTCTATGGCCATTTGCTAGAGGTGGGGCAGTTATCTCCTGTTAATTGTGCAGTTTTCTTTATCTCTTCCACAACCAATCCTCCCTTCAGGAGATACCTTCTGTTAAAGGGCCAGTGACCGTCACTGCACGGCTGATAAAAGTACATCAGCCCGTTGTGAGAAGCTCCACTGAAGGAGGAGCCAAGCATTCCTTCCTGGATATAATCTGAGATTTGGAACACCACAGTTGGGCTTTTCCCACTGGATTCTCAGAGGAAGACCAGACCAATCTACACCACTACTGGATCTTCAGAGGAAAACTACCCCCTTCTTACAGGATCACTACTTCAACAAAACCACACCTGCCACTCCAGGAGGACTGCAGCCACAATTCCTATTGGACTGCTACTACCACCCTGACCAACAGGGTGTCAGGTCATATTCTGACTCTGTCAGTGTTGTTTTGTATTACTGCATTGTTTATTTTATTTTCTTCCCTAATAAAGGACTATTATTCCTACTCCCATCTCTTTGCCTGAGAGCCCCCCTTAATTTATAACAGTTCAGAGGGAGGGGGCTTACATTTTCCATTTCAGGGGAGTCTCCTGCCTTCCTTAGCAGACACCCGTCTTTTCAAACCAAGACAGATGGGAAAAATGTCCCAAAGGGTGCTTAATTCCAAACAGTTAGTGCTGCTAAGGATTAATCCAAGAGGACAAATCCACTGGGATCAAACAGGAGTGGTGGACATGATGGGTTATGACAAAGACCTACAAAGCTAGAGCCCTCTTTCTTCTCCAAGGCTCTCCCAGAAATTCTCCATGTCTGGACGTACTCCCAGTCTCCCTCCTGGGAAGAATGGACTTGGATATCCCAGGTGACTGCTGAGGCTCAAACAATAAAGTTATGCAATGATCAAAGTGGTTTTCCCAAGGAAATGACATATTGTCTGAAAACTGGGATAACCTATCCCAAGCCTTTCTCCAGGAAGTCACAGTTGGATATGGTCTCCCATTAAGGATGCCATAGAGGCTCACCTTTTGCTTGGAGCTTGGCTAAATTCCTCAGCAATGCCAGGATGTGGCCATTTGAAGGTTTTGGCAGATCTGGCTTATTTGCAGGCTGTTTCCCTCTCTCAGCCTTCCCACTGGATTGTGGTCTCTAAGGAATTTGTAAATCCCATTTGACTCCTATTCTTTTGGGTGATTTTTGCACCATTCCTGTACAAAAGGAGGCCCTCTATTAGGATGATTGTCCCTACCATTCCCCAGCAGTTTTATCTGCCAGTCCATTCCTCGTGTCAGTTGGGTTCTTCTGAGATTTCTGAGCTTCACAGGGCAGGAGACTGACTTGGCTTGGGAACTAAACACTCCTGAGGAATGGTCTGATAACATCACCATGTTTGACAGCTGATCCTTGTGCTGAAAGGATCACTCTTTCTTCCCTTCAGGCAATTCCAAGGCTCGCTGCTCCCACCTGGGAACAGTCCCTAGTTTGGACTTTCTTGTGGAGTATCCCTCCAGTCTTCCCTGCTGGGATCCTGCTCAGGAATCCATGGGGGTACAAATTTAGCAATTAATTCTTCTCACTGCTGCTCAAGTTCTAATTCTAAAGGATTTGGTGTCTGCCTTACCCAGCTGGAGTCTGGTTCCAACTCTGTTCTTACTGCTTCTGCTGCTTTCAATGTCCCAGGAGTGCCATGAATGGAGTGACAGCATTTTCCACTTCCTCCGGGATTCCCTCTGTTGCATTTGGGTGCTGGAAGAATATGAAAGCCTGGGCCTGCAGGGCTTTACTATCAGGAATTACATCCCTGGATTTGTTCATTTCCTAATATTATCTCTTCCCAACAAAGCACTGGGCATACAAGGAACACAAAAATAGATGTGCTAACCACTATTTACTCCTCTGGAATGTCAGAGCTTGGAAAACAGGGCAGTTTTGGCTTTTCCTGATGGCACCCGTGAGGTGTATTTTATCTAAATGCCACTTCCTATGTCTTTCCCTGTATCCACCAAAAAGCCACCTGTTCATTCCCCAGCTACTTCCTCCCTCTTTTCCTTTAACCAACAGAATTTCAACAGGTATTAAAATTCCCTCTGGAAGAGCACCTTTTATTCCAAAGCTAGTCACAAACTAATCATGGTCTTTGACCTTCATTATTAGGATTCCAACAAGAGACAATGAAGAGAAAATTATCCTACTCTGGCCCCTGCTGGGTCCCTGGTGCAGGGATTCTTTCCCTGTTTCCCCCATGGTGTCCCTGCTGCCCCGCCCCCTTTTTGGGCTTTGTTCCACAGCTTTTGCTTCCCATCCTTGGATCCTCTCCCTCACTCCAGGAGCTCCCAGCAGTTCCACACCCTCTCTTCTCCCATCCTGATAATTTCTCCAAGAACCGAGCTGTGCATTTCCATTTCCTTCTTTTCTCCAACAAGTCCCACAAATCCAAACCTAGACCTGACACAAAGAACTCTCGGTGCCTACAAATCCAAATCCAGACCTGGCCATCTCTAAACCAGCAACTCCAAACACACAATCCTGAACAATCAGCATTCATTCAAATCTAACATTTAGGATACATTGAATACTTCAAAATTCTCGGGAAGCATCCTGTTGCCTTCAGCGCCCAGGGATTTTTGCTTTGGACTCACATGGATTTGGGGCTCAAGGGATTTCCCTGAAAAAACCTCTGTGGTGCATACTGGAATCCCCAGTCCCATTAATTTAGAGAGTGCTAGAAAGCTTAGGCTAACCTGGGCCACCAGAAATGGACTCTTAATAGTGATGAAGAGGCACTGCTGGACACCAGCCAACAGCAATGGGACACTTAAACGCTTGCCTGAAATTTTGCCGCGATTGGGAACACCAGCACCAGGGGGTGCATGCACCCTGACGTGCTGAGGCCTGAGCAGCACGGCTGACTTACGAGACAAATCCTGGGCACTGTATGACTGACACCATCAGTATTATTTAGCTAAAAATAGACGACAAAAATGGAAATGTAATGAAATTAAAGGGAGCTCACATAAGAAGGAAAGGAGGAAAGAAAAAAACACCTACTGAGCTCAAAAGCAGAAACACTGTATCAGTGTGCACCAGCAGCTGGATTTTTTATATTTAGATTTTTTCTTTGCATTAGATTTTATCCCCAACAATTGTCTAAGAAATAATATTATTTAATGTTTGCTTCTATTGGTACAGCATGAGAATTTGTTATTGCTCCGTGTGTGTGTGGCTTTGGCCACACTTGTAGAGACACAAAATAAGCATTTGGATTCCTCCAGATACATAATAGGCAACACGTGTCAGAAGCCCCCTGTGGACGAACAGCTGTTCTGCAGATCTGCAGTGGTGCAGAGTTAACCACCTTCACTGTGGGGAAAGCTGATGGACTGCTGAGTACAGGGCTGTGGTGATGGTTCTGCCTTCCACGTGTCTTTCCTTTGTGGACACAAACCAGTGGAAAAGCAAAGCCCTGAAGCAATCAGGACCCTCCTGAGAGGGCCACCCCTCTTCCAGGTGAAGTGCTGAACACACCCACCTTCCCCATGCCAGTGCTGTGGCAGGCAGAGGAGAGAGCTACCTCAGAAAAATGGAATCTTGGCCCTGCTCCACCAGGTTTCTCCGCTAGGCAATGTGCCTTCACATGAAAGATGAGTCCCCAAGGAATGGGCCTTGCAGGCCCTTAGAGTGGGAGCACCTCCCCCTGCTTTTATTCTAGTGGCAGCTTGGTCCCTTCCTGGGTAGAGACCAGTGCTCCCAGGGTAAGCACTCCTGGTGACATGGCCAGGACCCCCAGCCCTGCAGTTAAAAATTGACCACAGACTCACAGAGAAAACAATGGACAGGTAAGAAATGCTCCAGCAGGCGAGGCTGGCTTGAACTGCCACATCCTGGGCATTGCTTTGCCGCTTCCCATCACAGCTCTGCAGCCAAGAGGCCCCTGTGGTCTGTAGCAACCCACCTGGTATGTGTGGGACCACACAGCAGCAAGAGCAGGACATACTGGGGGACCCAGGTGCAGCTGCCACATAGAAGTGCTGTGAGGTCCAGAGACACTGAGCAGTACAGCTACCCCATGTCATACCCACGGTGGAAGGAGAGCAGGAACTGAGAGTGCAGGACTGGTCACACTTCGTTCCAAGACAAGTAATTCCCCATGATTTTTCCTTATAATTTTGAACTCCAGCAAAACCTTTGTGTTTCTCTGTGTTTAATATACAATTTTCCAGTGAGCTGGCTGCTCACAGTTTTTCTCTGTTTCACCACAAAATCGGTTATAAGTTGTTTTTGGATCAAATCCCAAGATCTCCCTTTCCTCATGGATTCGGAAGGAAAATGTTGAAACTGAGGTGCCTATAAAATACCTGTGGAAAAAAAAAAATCAAAAAGGGTTTGTGAGGGGAGGGCAAGTTTTTAAAATGCAAGTAATTAGATTTCAGTCCAATGAACTTCACTGTTCAGTGAAATGATATGATAATAAAATTATCATACATACACAGAAAATATAACCATTATACATCTACTATACACATCTCAATTATATAATTGATTATATAATGTCTTACACTGTTTGCAAACAACCTTGGGACAAAAATCATATTCAGTTTTGCGACAGTGCTGAATAACAAGCTTTGGCTGAATAAAAGTCAGGTTTGCTACCTTGCATGTGCGCAAATCCACTGGTCAATCACAGCTAAGCCTCCATCCTTATAGAGTTCCAGCTCCTCCAGAGAGGGTTCAAATCTCACCATCTCAGGCAGCAGTTTCTTGAGCACTTCAATCTCTTAAAGACGGAAAGATATGAATTCATCTCTACATTATGAACAGCAACTTGCTGCTGTCACACATTGTGTTTAAGGAAACCCTGGGTGAACAGTTACAGAGCAAGCGACACCAAAATCTACCAACAAGTTTTACAATTCAGTGCCAAAATTCACAGCATTGCAGGGAGGGAGGGGAGCCAGCGGTAATTGCTGCACTCCTCAGAAATTTCCAATCCTGAAGTGACTGTGATCTGCCTACCTTCCTCAACAGCATCAGTGGCTACAAAAACTTTTTTAAGTTTAAGTGTCTCCAAGAGGCTGTGGATTTTCTTTACTGCTCCTTGCAGGGAAGGCACGTCTTCTCTGTGACCCCAAATGAAGTCTCTCCTTCTGAGATGAACCCCAAGGTAGGGGCCACCTAGAGCTGTGCCCGTCTTAACCTATGAGAGAAAGATCAAAACTTTAGAACTTGAGAGCATCACTACTCACACTGAAAAGCCAGAATGCATGATCTCTGAATAAGGCACAGAATCTCTCTAGTTGCAGACAGAAATTTTTAAGTATGGACTGGAAGTAGCTTGGGACATTTGTTGCAACATTGACATCTTGGGTGGCCACCATCATGCAAGAGAAAATGGAGTGCCAAATCTTTGTAAGCAAAACCTCCTCTCCTTGACCAAATAAATCCTCAACTGGCAGCTGGCAGCTGAACTTTACACCCACACATAATGCTGAAAACAGGAAGAAATTCAAGTTTCCTTTACTGAAATGAGAGCAACAAAGATCTGGCCCTCAGAACCAATCAAGGACACCTCGACAGACTCTGTTAGCTTGTGTCACACAGAGAGAAGAAGGTGCATGAGGAACATGCGTGTCCACCTCGATGTGAGCAGAAGTGTTTCGCTCATGTGTACCTTCCACTGTGCCCTGCAGCACACAGCCAGGAATACACAAATAAAATATTTGTTATGGGAAACAGACTGTTAAGGATTTTACCTTCATCTGTGTCCAGTCCTCCTTGTACTGAGTCCTGTCTGCCTCATCAGTGGATTGAAGGTATTTCTTCCTGAACCTGTCTCCCACCACGCGGAGGTGTTTAGCAAACACCATGCTCCGACGGGTCTGTTGGAATAAGAGCAGACGCTGAGTCAGAAAAAGGAGAGCTAAAAATTAGTAGGTGGAGACAGTTTCATACACACAGCACATCAAGGATGCAGTTACTTCTCGTACATCTATGCAGTACTCTAAGCAATGATTTTATCCAAGCTTAAATAGTTTATTTCTAATTATCATCACATTTATAACCAGCATACTCACCTGCCCCTGCAATACACAAGTATAGGGAGGACACTGCAGTTATTTACACAACAGAACACATGATACACCAAATTAAACACCCTAGCAATATACCTCACTTCTGGAAACAAAAGCTGGGCAAACACTTTAGTGTGCTAAACACCTTTAAGAATAAAACCTGCTTTAAAAATATTATGCATCTAGTCACAGACACGCCTATGAAATTCAGTGGGAAAATGACAAAAAAGGAATTATTTCCTTAACTTGTGAGTAGTCATCTCTAAGATTCTGTGATGCAGTTACCACTGCACATAGGCACAAGCAGCCTTTTTATTAACAGGCAAAAGAATTAAGGAAATCCCAAGTTTTCCCTTTTTGTCTGCAAAGAAACAAAGAAGGGAGAGATGCCTCTCAGAGGAACATGGAAAAAAGAGAAGAGGCCCTGGGCCCATGCTGCAGTGAGTAAATTTTTGTTTGGACATCAGGCAAAACCACTGGGACAACGTTTAAAGTGCTACTGCTAAGAAATATGAGCTATGGGAGCCATGTGGATTTCATGCCTGCTTTTACAGGACGAGTCATACTCAAATATGGTACCTGGGTTGCATTTTCTTCTTTGAGGGGCCGTTCTCAATGAATAATGCAAGGCTAGCAAACTAGTGCTTGGTCCACTTCTGAAAACATGCCATATCTCAAGTGAATAGCCAGATGTTTACAAGACTGAGGTCCATGTAATTTGTTTTGTAGTATCATGACAGTCAGTTTTTCTTAGGAATTTCAACTATATCAAGCACTCCACAGCATGTTCCATTTTGCTGTGTCTGAACCGTAACATTTTCTTCAAACTTTTATGACAGGAATTATTTTACCATAGACCTCTGCCTTGAAACCCATGGGAATTTTGCCTTTGAAGCCAATGGGGATGGATTTGGGACAATAATGAGCACTTTACGTAATTCTTTTGAAAATACTAATCTTGAGGTTGACTAGATAAGAAACTGCTCCCTTCTGATTTTAGATGTGTTATATGGGGAGATCCTTTCAATCACCATGATCTGCAGCACTGGGCCTTTAGGCACAAGACAGCAGGGCAAATTCCTGTGTCACATTAATCCACAGCAGCCTGAAAACCATGTTAGCACACATTGCTGAAACAGAAGACACAAGTGACTTTCAAGACAAAAAACCTGAGGCAAAACTGAAGCACACATTGGTTACTGAATTTTTAGCAGAGCCAAGGAAAAAGTCTAGAGAAGCTATCTGTAAAATACTCACATTCCAATAATCTTTCCCTCCGTAGTGGTCATGAAGAAGGTTTTCAGCTCTGTCTAACATCACTGACCTATTGAAAATTGTAAAACTGAGTGCAGTTCCCTTAGGAACAGAACTTACATTATGACTTTTCTTTACACATTTGCTAGGATAAAGTACAGACCATAGTCTGTTTGCTAAGGGAACATGGGGAACGAGGGACAGACTCCTGGAAATGAGGGAATGAGGCTCCTATGAGACAAATTCTAGTTCTCTACAAGGCAAATTGTGACTCACAGTCTGCTAGAGAGAGAAGGGAACCATACCAATCCCTGTGCCTGCTCTCTTCCATAAAAAATGATATCCTGACTCTGAGACTTAAACAATAACAAGCATTAACCACCCCTCACAGTCTTTGTAATAGTTGCTATAGGAGAAATTAGATTTCTAACAGGGAGAGTGATCCAAAGGGGAAAAGTGACCTGTGTGATAATGCTTAGCCTCAGAGCACATGACAGCCTCTGGGAACAAGCAGAAAATCATGAAAACAAACCCAGGGAAGGTGTTTTCCACATGTAAAATAAAATGTCCTACAGTAAAACAACAGATCAAAGAACACAGAGACATTACCAAAATGTGTGGTAGTAGACAGCAGCTTGCCTTCTCACAAATAAACACAGTTCAGGATTGTGTACTAGAAACATAAAAACTTAGCACCATCAAAGTTCTAAGAAGCAGAAGAGATTTTGAGAGCTTCAAGTATTCCAGAGCATAAGAGATGCAGATTTAGTTTGTGAGCACACTGATAAGAAAACACACCGAGAAATGCTTCTGCTAAAAGGAATCAAGGTCATTATCTGCATCTCCTTCTACTAAAAAGAGAGGAAGCAAATAACCAATCAGCTTTGGATTATCTCTGTTGATCATCAGCTGGACACCTGCATGGAATGCCCTAAACCACCTGGAAACAGACTAGACTGTGCTGGTGAAGAAGCAGCTCTACATCTAACAGGATGATTGGAGGTGATTGAGGTTACTAATCAAAATGCATTGAGAAGTTTCCTTGAAGTGACCATACTTGAGGGCTAAAAATCCAGTGCTAGGGCCACACAACTGGTTGTCCAGCCAGAAGGGCAATATGGGAGATGAGAGCTCTGAACAATCATAGTAGTTTGAAGACACTGGCACACATGAAGATAAGGGACATCTCATTGACACTGCCTAACAAGATTTCCGGACAGCTTTCATTAAAGGCGTTTAAGAAAACTTGGCACAGAAAGGTTCTTGCATGGATTTAAAAAAAAAAAAGTTTAGAGACAGGGATAAATGCATAGTTCTCATTGCTGAGCGGGGTCACAAGTGCAAGGTCTCTTCACCATATTCCTAAACAACCTACAGAAGGGTGTGAAATTAGGTGACACAGCTTAATTATTTTAAAATTCTCAGAGCAGCTAAGGCCAGCTATGAAGAATTAGAGAAGTCTGATCACTGGACAACTAAGTGGCAGATGAATTCTAGCATAGGAGCAAGCATACTAAAAAAAAACCAAAAACATCAAAACCTGGCTTAGTCTAATAACTGAAGGTCTTGATGGCCAGGAATGAGGACAGTTTGATGCAAATATCAAGGCAACACTCAGAGGTCAAAACAAGGAACCTGTGTCTCAAGAATTAGCAGAAAAAGAGAAGAGCACTGGAAAGAACATGTAATTTGTACTGCAATGTAACAGGTTTACCCACACTCAGTGTGCAGGATCCTGCTGAACTTTTCGATAAGGTTCGAAGATTGGCAGTGGTGACAATCAAAGGCATGGAATGGCTTTCACATGGAGAACAACTAATAGAGCCAGAACTCTTCCCACTGCACAGGAGACTGCCAGAGATGTAAAATTACATGTGCTGTGGAGTAGCATATGGAACAGCTGACGGTTCAGCATCTCTTCCACTGCATGATGTAGGGATATTGATGATACTGTGGAGGTATGTGTCACAGAAGCTGCCTGACAGGGAATATAAAGGAGCTCAAGGCTATTTGATCTTAGGTTTTAGCACTGCAATCTTTAACAAAAGTTACAGTTAAGTGTTTCTTGCACTGTAAATCTCTCTTGTAATTATTTTAACAGAGTACAATAATTCAGTGATGAAGTATCTCAACAGTGGACAACCCTTTAAATTCTCCCTGCTCTTCCCACCTAGCAATGGGGTAGGACAATAACACAACAATAAATTGTTATACAAGGTAACTCACTGTGCTGAAGTATTCTTCAGAAGGATGGGAGCCACAATAGAGGCTGATCCTTGGACAGACAAGCAAGAGGCGTTTAGGCCTCGTGTTTCCTCGTAACCCCAGAACCAGCCTCTAAAAGGGAACACAAAGGATTGGTTCACAGGCTTGTATTTTAAATTAATGTCATCTAAAGAACAAAACATCCTAAAAAACTACATATGATACAAATAAACCAGCCAGCTCCTTTATGCTGCTTTTCTGTGTAGCAACTTCACAGAATCAGATCTTCTCATATCAATACAACGTTTTACTGTATATAGGCTTCTTAAAAACAAAGTGAACTCCAAGAACCCAGATATCTACAGCAGGCAAGTATCTCTCTGAATACAACTGAAAACACCAGAAGGAACGCTCGATGTTACCTGTAGTAACCATGTTTGTCTTTGGAGTACACCAGCTGATCAATGCATGGTTTTTCATCTATTTTTTCTTCCCATGTTCCTTCTTTCCATCCTTCTGCATAGCCTTGTAGCACATAAACCTGTTCAATAAAGGGCCCACCTGACTCTGAACAGAAGGCAAAGCAAAGGATTTATAAGCATTAAAACCCATACTGTAAAGGTATGAACAAGCATCAGTTGCAGTTAAAAATATGCTAGAAATGCTAATATTACACTACTCTCTCTTCCCCATTTTCCCTATAAAGAAGGAAAGGAAGTTCTTTGAGAGTGAGAAAGGGTAAAAGGGTCAAGCAATGTGATCACCTACTATCCCACCCAGCTCTGTGGGTGATTTAATGTGCTAAATGCAGCAGAATCACTGTCACCTGGGTAAAACATACTATAAAGCACACAGGTTTTCAGTGCTGTAAGCAGCTGCCACAGGAAGAGTGCCTCCAAGAAAAATGCCAAGTACAAGCCCTTCTTCTCCTAAAGTTCAGGGTCGCAACAAGTATTTTCTTGGAACAGCTTTCTCTTCAGAGCTCTTTGCAGAGGTGTTACATTTGGTGGCCTTTATTTCCTCTGCTGAACATGCCAGTGTGCAGTGCTCACAAACTGAACATTTGGTGATTAGCTCAATGTGGCATTAAATCCTAAAGGAACCAACTTCACTTTCTTATGGAAAGCCTTTCTCTTAGACACAAAAAGCTGGGGATATTTCAAGTATGTGCAGTATCAACGATGAAAAAGAAGTTCAGGGAAGAACCTGCTTCACAACTTTTACTGTCCAACCAACATATCCAGGAAAAAGGTGGCTTGTCTGTATTTCAACAAGCTGCCTCCCTCCTTATGGTCAAAACCACACAGAAATATCACAGGTGAATTTAACCACACGCATTAATTGTCTGTCTTTGGGGGTCCCAGAAATCAAGGGGGCAGCAGTGCTACATCAAACAAGCTGCCAAGTAATTGGGTTGTTCCATCCTAATGGTTGTGTAGCTCAGCAAAACTCCTTCCCATTGCTCCTCTTGCCACCTCTATGATTATTTTACATAAAAGGATAAAGGCACATATAAGGAAAACCTCTTAAGAAACCATATCAAATATTTAATTAATTGTAGACTGCATGATTCTATATCCTACCTGCAAGGAACTGCTCATATTCGATGACAGGGATGTTCCTGTTGAGGCTTGGGATATCAAAGAACTCGGACCAAGCGAGCCTGACCTGGAGGATATCAGGGCTCTGCCAGTGATAAAGACGTCCCCAGGGAGGCAGAACCAACACCCAATTTTCACTTTTCCGCAGGGTCTTTAGAAGGGAAGCAATACGAATGTAGACATCTCTGCGAAGGTTGAACCCTTCAGGGGGGTTTACATCATACAACAGGTATCTGGGGAGAACAAAGGGATACCATTTTTCTGGGCACACACTGAGGCTATTACACGTTTTTCTTTTTTACCCTACAATCCTGTGATGAAACTGTTGGGAAGAAAGCTGTTCCTCTTTTTGAGTTTGTGGTACTCAGAAGGGGAAGAAGTATGGGAAGTCAGGGCAGTGTGTGCTGCAGGGGCCACTAGGCATCCTGGCGAGGTGGCACATACCAGGAGCCTTTCTTGCAGCGGGTCAAGGAGTGAAGAGTCTTGCTCACCCTGAGGGTGACGTGGGGTACATGGTGAAACCACGGACATGTAACCCAGGCTAACTCTTGTAAGCTGGATACAAAGGCGGGAGGATGCGCTCCAGAGAAGTAGGGGAAAAGAATGCATCTGGGAACTGGATGATCCCCATGAGGTCTGTTACAACTCAAGATATTCTACAGACAAAAGCCCTCGGACAGCTGCAATAACACCTTCCAAAAACGACTCAAAAATGCACCAGTAGTCGAAGCAGGCCCTTTACCAGCTGATGGCCAAGACCGCACGACGGGGGAGATCTGGGGGGCAGGACCGGCCAGGGGTCGGACGCCGCCGCCGCTCACCTGGTACGCGCAGCGGCAGCGGCGGCGGGCAGCGAGGAGGCGGCGTGGCCAGCGCGGAGGGCGACGGCGGGCGGCTCGGAGGCGGCGGCTCGGGACGGCGGCAGGGCGAGCGCGGCCAGGCCGAGCAGCAGCAGCAGCGCCGGGGCACAGCGGCCGCCGGGCCCCTGCGCCACCATCCCCACGCCACGTCCGGGGCGGCGCCGGCGGAGCCCCAGCCCCTCTCAGCCTCTCAGAAGAGGCCGGCGGTGAGGGGCCGCAGGCGGGAGCCTGTCAGGCGGTTCAGCTCCTCCAGGATTTGCACTTCCTTCTGGTACATCTGCGGGAGCAGCGGCGGTCAGCACCAGCGGAATCCCGGTTCCCAGCACCGGGGCCTCCGGTCCACCCCATGCCGCACCCCGCACACCCTCCCCGGCCCCGCACCTGCTCCCACTCGGGTTTCGTGTCGTGCCGGTAGCCGAGCAGGTGGCACAATCCGTGGGCGGCCGTCACCTGCGCGGGGAGCAGGAGCACAACACGCGTTACTGACCGAGCCCCGTGGCCGCCCCACCGCCCGCCAGGCCCGGGCGGGGCCCCCTCACCGTCAGGACAGCGTCAAAATCCTCCCCGGTTTCGCGGCACTGCTGGTGGATGTATTCCACCCCCAGGAAGATGTCCCCCAGGTTGTACTCGCCGCGGCAGCACGGCCGCGGCAGCTCCCCCGCCTCCACTTGGTGGAACGGGAAAGAGAGGACGTCGGTGGGCTCCGGGCAGTGTCGGTAGACGCCGTTCAGTCGCTGCATCAACGCGTTGCTGGCACAGACTAGCCCTACGTCGAAGCGGGAGGCGCCCAGGGCGGCGCGCAAGGCGCACACGGCGCGGCGAAGCGGGGCCCGGCGCACGGGCACGGCGCGCTGCGCGTTCCGCAGCGCCACGCTCATGGCGGCGGCGCCCCCTACACAGCGGCTCCGTCCCGCAGCCCCGCCCGCGGCCACGCCCTATCAGAAACCCTACCCACCCTTCTGCCCAGCCGTTAATATGCCCGCCCAACGGAAGCCCCGCCCACCTAGACCACGCCCACAGCAGCGCCACAACGCTGCTCCCACCCGTCTCCCCGCCCCCACTGTTCTACTGCCGCCGTAGCCCCGCCTACTTTTCCACTGCACTCCGCCCTCCCCCCATGGCTAGGGCCTCTCCGCACGGCGCATGCGCGTCCCGCTCCGTTCGGCGGTCCGAGGCTGCCTCCGCAGCGATGTCGGCGCGGGGCCCGTTCCGCAGCCCGCCCTCCTTCCCGCCGCCGCTGCGCTTCGGGCAGCCCGCCGTGTTCGGCCAGGGCGGCGGCCCCGCCGGCCTCCCCTTTGCGCCCGCCGCCACCTTCGCGCCGCCCTACGCGCTGGGCCAGGCTCCGGCCCCGGCGGGGAACGCAGGATTCAGCTTCAGGCCGCCCACCAGCCTGGGCGGCTTCCCGGCCTCCAGCGAAGCGTCGGGCGGTGGCGACGGCGGTGGCGGTGTATTTTCCGCTCCCGAGTTCCGCTTCAAGGCGCCCGAGAGCGCCGCTGCCTTCAAGCCGCTGTCAGGCGGTGAGGCGGAGAAGGGCCCGGCTGCCCCCGCCGCCTTTGCTTTCTCGTCGTCCTTCGCCTTCGCATCTGAGACGGGCCCCGAGGCGGCGGTGGCGCGGGAACCTTTCTCGTTCTCACGTCCCGCCGCCGCTTTGGGGCGGCCGGAAGAGAGAGGTCTGAGGGTGCTGCCGGAGGATCCGGGGGAGCCGCCGTCCAAGGGGCTGAAGCGGAAGGAGGAGCGGGAGCGCTCGCCGCGGCGGGCGGCGGCGGGCGGGCGGGCTGCGGCGCCGCCGGAGAAGCGGGCGGTGATGCTGAGCCGGCCCCGCGGCGGGATCCTGTTCGGCCGCACGCTGGAGGATCTGCTGCGCAGCCAGGCTCGCGAGCAGCGGGAGCGCGGGGACGTCCCCGAGGCCGAGCGGGGACCCGCCGAGGAGCCGCCGCCGGTCGAGGCCCGGGAGCCCGCCCGAGAAGGTGGGCGGGAGTCTGGCGGGGGGCAGCCCTGCCGCCCGGGTGTCTTCCCGCTTGCTGACTGCTGTGTTCCTTCTCGTCACAGATGCGGCCCCCACCGCCCCTGCTCGCCGGAGCCGCGGCAGCGAGAGCACGGAGGGGCCGGGCGGCCTGCCAGCCGTCGAGCTGACGGCTGTCCAGTGCAAGAACATCCCTGACTACCTCAACGACAGGACTGTGCTGGAAAAACACTTTGGCCAGTTCGCAAAAGTTCGCCGGATCATGACCAGGCGCAATAAAAAAATGGCTGTTCTCCACTTTTTTGATCACGTGAGTATCAGAAGTGGCATAACTCTTGGAAGTTTTTAGCCTAGAGAGGTCTCCAGGGATATCTTAGAGCCCCTTCTACTGTCTAAAGGGGGCTTACAATAGAGGGAAAGCAACTCTTTAGAGGGACAGACTGGAAGAGGACGAGGAGAAACAGTATAAACTAAAAGAGGAATTAGATGTCAGGAAGAAATTGTTTGAAGGTGAATAGGCCCTGGCACAAGTTGCTCTGAGAAGGTGTGGCTGCCCCATCCCTGGAAATGTCCGAGGTCAGGTTGGATGGGGCTTGGAGCAGCCTGGTCTGGTGGAAGGTGTCTCTGCTCAAGGCAGGGGGCGTGTAGCTGAATGGTCCCTTCCAACCCAAACCAGTCTCTGATTCTGTGAAGAAAGACTTAAATCTGGGTGCTTGGGGTGGGTCCAGCAGTAATGCAAACTACACTCTTGTTTGTAGAAAAGCAACAGTTCTTTGTGGAGACCAATTTAGCTGATTGCATGTAGGTCTTAAGTTATACATACAATACAGCAACCAGAATTTTTTGGGGATCAGTAAATGTTTCTCTGGCAAAAACTGCACTGTGTGTTTCGGTGTTGTGATGCCAATAGGTTTCCATGCTCTTCTTTTGTTTCCTTTCAGGCCTCTGCAGTTCTGGCCAGAAAAAAAGCGAAAGACTTGCACAAAGATATAGTAACTTTTTGGCAAAAGAAGAAAACAAGTAAGTCTGTGTTTCCAGACTACTGAATGATTTATAAATAGCGTGCCAGCTGCTCTTTTTTTCCCTGATGTGCTGAGGATGATACCTAAATTATCTCTTAGTAGGTGATATCATGGTTGAATCCTTAATGTAATATACAATAGCAATATGGGGACGTTCATCTTTGTGCTTGTGTCCAGAAGCAGGATGTTCTTTGGGGATATAAGAAAACCCAGTCTGAAATGCCTTGCTGCCTGCCTCAGATCATGGACTGGGGTGTGAACTTCAGCTTTCAGGAAAAGGTTCTGAGAACCAACCTAAGGAAAGTGTCCTGAGAATCTCTGCAGTGTCTGCTGAGGTTGCTGTTCCTGTGCATCAAGAGTTAGACACTGTTTGAAACAAAAAAAGAGAGCAACCTACAGAGTTTAGAAGTGGGAAACCTGGATTCCAGACCCTGCTTGGTATTAGGGCAAGAGGAGATTGTTCAGTCCCCAGGGGAATACTTATAATGCCAAGTGCTTCCCTTTCTTTAGCTCCACGAGTGCAGTGTTTGTGCCTGTGAGATCCTAGCCTGTGGGTGCTCTTCAGCTGCCAGCGCATGGATGGTTCACCTCAGCTTTGGCCAACCACAGCCTTGCCTTCCAGAAAATAAATAGCTGCTGAGTTGTCTCCCTGAGAATTAATATCTTGAAGCAGCAGCTCTAGGGCTGCCTCTTTGCCAGTGTAATTTTATCATGCTGTTATGTCTGTGGCAGCATTCCAAAATAACTGTTCTTGGAGGGCTCGAGAAATCTATCTGGTGGAAACATTGTCTCTGGAAGAAGAAATTCTCCTTTCCTGCAAGTGTTAATTCATGCCAACCTGAGTCTAAGCTTTGATATGTGAAATAAATACTTTCAGTAGGAGCACTTGGAATTGTGATTTACTCAGGTGAAATGGATTTTGTATCCCATAGGGAGTTATGACTTGTGGATTATATCGCAAACCTGAGAGAACTGTGATTCAGTTGAGGATTAGACTTCATTTACTGCTAATTACAGTTACTGCTAAGTGATATTGTCTTGAAAAATACTTATTCTTTATAGAACAATGATCTTGATAGCAATTGGTGGAAACTCGGTACAGCTCCTAGTGTAAGTTGTTGTGGAATTTTTGCATGCATGTACAAAACTGGGAGTCCTAGTTGTCATCACCACCTGCATTGGGTCAAGAAAGAGCTGTTGCTTAAACTACTTGGCAGGTACCTGGTTTCATATTTATGTGTCATTTCAGGTCCAGCAAAAAGAGAATTTTCATCCAAGGAGAAGAAAGCAGGTGAAGATGAAGGAAGGCAAAGCAGTGAAGAGCAAAGCTATCAGCATTCCCCTCTCAGAAAACCTTTAATAAGATCTTCTGCTAGCAGCGTCATGCCTGGGAGAAGGTATGTCCTTTCCTCTGGGAATCTGTCTGGCAGAAAATGGGGAGCTTGGAGAAAAATGGTGATCACTGTGTGCCAAATGTAGTGACATTCTCTTCAGGGAGGCTGCTTCCCTTCTTTTCTGATTTGTCTGAATTAGAAGTACTCAGCTCTCACACTTTGTCAGAAGGATATTCCTAACGGCTTATTAGGGTTTTTTATTTGGTGAAAGTAAAATATTTTGTTCATAAAAGCACCCGTAGTATGAGGCATGAGGGAAGCAAAAAACAGGGCTGAGCCCAGCTAGGACTGAGTAGTAATGACACTGTTTGTGGTCGTGATTCAATGAGCTTCTCAAGCAAGCAGTTTCCTTTGGAGGCAATTAGAGCTCTGTGGAAAGAAGGTCTCGTTTTTGGAGTAGTTTGGATCATTGTCTCACTACAAGTGGACGGTCTTTCTGGTTCATGGCAGTCACAGAAGTGGCAAGATTGTCATCTTCATTACAGCTCAATGGTTTGTCTAGTCTGACAAAAGTAATTTGATATGTGTAATCATATAACTATAAAATTAGTAATGTGTTATGAAGGAATCAGTATTCTTTGCTTTAAAAAGCATGTTTGTACTTGACCCTGTAAAATCTTTAAATAATCTCTGTTGCTGTAGAAAGCACATTGGGTTTGTCTCCAGCAAGCCAGTTCCTAACTTAAAATACAAACTGCTGTGCCGTAGTGTTGCAAAATGCTACAGGACCCATCCATTTCTGTCTTCTCTGTGACACTTTTAGTAAGTGCTTTTCTGTTAGGACTTTCTCCACAATGCCAGAACTCTTGGCAGCGTTGTCAGGGCAGTGCTGAGATTATAACCAGATTAACTCCTGGGGCTGGCGTTAGCGCAGCACGTTGTCACGGTTTGAGGCTGGCACAATACCAGTGCCCCCATGAAAATACACTTTCCCTAGTGGCTTTTGTGAGATGTGATCAGGAACAGAGCAAAGCAGGCTCCAACTTAGGAATAAAGGAAACAAATTTTCCTTTAAACACATCCATACATTGTTCATGTTTCCCTGTGAACAAAATACTCTTCTAAGAGGTGCTGGCATCCTAAAGAACATTGAACTGATTAAGATCAGGGCATGTGCTAACATATTATTAATAGAAAAGTCTTCTGCTTTAGTTCTCCAGCAAAGAAGACTGGCCTTCGAAAGGCACTGCAGTTTGAAGCAGAGCTGTTTGATTCCAGTTCTGAAGGGCAGAGCTTAGAGGGCTTGGGAGCTTCGCTGTCATCTCTCAGTAACCTGGTGGGATTGGTGGCTGAGACATCTGAAGAGAGATATAGGCTCTTGGACCAGAGGGACAAAATCATGCGACAAGGTAATGAACATAAGTTAATTGATTGTGTCATCTGCTTCTCTGCTGGAAAAAAGTGTTTGGGTCTTGTGGCAAAGCTGTTGTGATATTATGGAAATGGCTTAAAAGAGAGTTTAATGTGGAACAGTCTGTAAAATACTCTCCTAGAGTATTCTTTTCTGTATTTTTTTCTTGTAAAACACACAAAAAGACATACAGTGTCTTGTGTAAAGGGAAGGGTGGAATGTCCATCTTCTGGGAAGGAGGTCACATAGAGAGATCTGCATCTCTACAGACTCTTTAAAGAAGGTTACCCAAAGCCTTAGCTGCATTTTGTAGAACGACAGATAACAGAATTATTGGAGTTAGGAGGGACCCTAAAGCTCATCCAGTCTGACCCCCTTGGCATAGGCAGGGACACCTTCCACTATCCCAGGTTGCTTCAAGCCCCATCCAGTCTGGCCTTGAACACTTCCAGGGGTGGGGCTACTACAGCTTCTCTGAGCAACTTGTGCCAGTGCCTCTAGTATTTCTCCAAATTCAAACTATTACATAGCTGAGAATTATTTCAGGAAATGTCCTTTTATTTCACAGTGGTGATTGTAACACTTTCCATGCAGTTCTTGCAGTTTCGAAACTGATCTTATTTTTAACTTAAGATCTTATTTTTAATATTGACAGATTTCTTGTCCACTCAATGCGAAATTTTGAAATTTCTGTTCCTTAGGACAGAAAACATTGGGTGTCTTTTAAAAGCTTCAGTATTTTCAGCAAAGCTTGCAATATGTGCAATACTTGGACAGGCCTCGGAGTGGGGAGAGCCCCATCCTTGTCCATTTCTGACTATACCAAAGTTTGGGTACAGCCTTGCATGCTCAGGGCTGTTTTGGCACATCAGGGTAACAGCTTATTGTGAAGAAAAAAAACCAAAACCCAAGCGATGCTGAGTGTTTGTTCAGTTATTTCTGTGGGTTTTTTTTAGCTCGAATAAAAAGGACTGATCTTGGCAAAGCAAAAACTGTTGTTGGCACTTGCCCAGATATGTGTCCTGAAAAGGAGCGTTACATGAGGGAGACAAGAAACCAGCTCAGCATCTTTGAATTGCTTCTAGGAACTGATAAGGTATGAGATTCCCAGGATATCGATATGTCTCATGCTCATTGGAGCTGCTGGTATTGTTTAGCTGATTACAGGGGTAATTCTGGTGCAAAAATTCCGCAGGCTGTTTAATTATTGCCTTTGAATTCTGGAAAACAAGATTTGATTTTTCACTCTGTCATGTCTGTTATTCAGTTATTTAGAACTATAGTTCTAAAGCTGGAATTACATATTTTATGTAATTATCTATAGCTATATATTGTCTTAAAGGTTATGAGTTTGAGACTAAGTCAATAGTCAACTCCTTACTGAAGTTAAAGGCATGGGTGGGACGAAATCCTCTTTACTGCTGAGAAGTTGTACCTACTTTGGTTTTTACTCTTTTCCTCACCTCTTACAGGTGGACCATGCAGCAGCAATCAAAGAATATAGCAGGTCTTCAGCAGATCAGGAGGAACCTTTGCCCCATGAACTGAGACCCTCTGAGGTACTGAGCATGACCATGGACTATTTAGTGACAAATATTATGGATCAAGGAGAAGGAAACTACCGAGAATGGTATGATTTTGTCTGGAACAGAACTCGTGGAATAAGAAAGGTAAGCACTGTGAATGGAGGTGTTTGGTGATAAAAAGCAAAAGATCCCATCATGCTGTAAAAAAAGGAAGCAAAAAGCAATAGTTGTTGAAAAGTTTTGTATTGCAGAGGGACTCAAAGCACAGTGAAATGGGTTTTCCAGAGGTAGTGCCAGGTGACTGCTCTTCAACTAGTTTAAAAATACATGTAATGTGTTCTTTTTCATTCTGTTAGGATATAACACAGCAACACCTCTGCAACCCGCTGATGGTGTCTCTGATTGAGAAGTGCACTCGCTTTCACATCCACTGTGCTCACCACTTGTGTGAAGAGCCCATGTCCTCCTTTGATGCTAAAATTAACAATGAGAACATGACTAAATGCCTGCAGAGCTTGAAGGAGATGTATCAGGACTTAGCTAACAAGGGGATTTTCTGCAAGAGTGAAGCAGAGTTCCGAGGTTATAATGTCTTGCTAAATCTCAACAAGGGTGATATTCTCAGGTGAGAACAAGACATCATTTGTTTTCTCTCTTTACATCTGGGAAGAATTGAGTTTAGAATTAAATCCAGACAAATTGTAATGCTCTTGATGTTAATTTCATGCTGTTACATGTTGGCTGTTGATTGTTCAGTATTGAAGCAAAAGTTTTGTCCCTGTCTTTTGTCTCCATAGAGAAGTTCAGCAATTTCATCCAGAGGTTAGAAACTCACCGGAAGTTAGATTTGCAGTTCAAGCTTTTGCTGCATTAAACAGCAACAATTTTGTGAGGTTTTTCAAGCTTGTGCAAGCAGCTTCTTATCTGAATGCCTGCCTCTTACACTGTTATTTCAACCAGGTGAGGAAAAAACGGATATTTTAAAAATTATTTAATGAGTAAGACAGTCTGGGATTTGAGGGAAAATCAGCAGAAAATTTAGTAGATATTGAGCCATAAAAATAATATTGTTACTGCTTCTTTAGAAGTGTTAAAATTTAATCAGGACCTTTCTGCTGTGATAATGAAAGGCAAATGCTGAAATGCTCTTTTTTTTCCTTGTAATTGTGTACAAATAAATATTTCCCTGAAACACAATTGGGAAGCAGAGAAGCAGGCCTGAGAGTCCTGCAAAGAAATATGAGTCTGCACTTTCAGAAGACCTTGCAAGGTTTTTTTTCCTGCAGAAGAATCACTAAGGGATATACTCAAAACAAGTATCATGAAAGATGACCAGAAACTAGAAAGCATGTGTGTAGAATTTAAAAAGAAAGTTGCAACTCTAAATAATTGTTTGTGTTGCTACTTGATGACAAAGTATTAGTGTATTTAAACATGATTATCACGTTGATGGTACACTTTATAGTTTATTTTGGTTTTTTTCCTAGTAGTTATATGGCTTTTTCTTTTCCCCCAGATTCGTAAGGATGGTCTCAAATCCCTCAATATTGCCTACACTGTGAGCACCCAGAGAAGTACAGCATTCCCCTTGGACCACCTTGTCCGCATGCTGCTGTTCAAAGACTGTGAGGAGGCAACTGATTTTATAAGTTATTATGGCTTGAGTGTATCAGATGGGTAAGTGTGAGGAAAGTGATGCCTGGGGGGGGTTAGCCTGATGTCAAGCAAAGGGGGTAATGTGGAGGAGCTACTCCTGAAGGTTGGAACCAGAAAAAGAATGGGCCAAGAACAGTGGATGGGTCTCCATAGGAGATAAGGACACAGTTCTGCTTCATGGGAAACTGGCATTATAGTGATGCCTGTAGGGTGGGATGAAGCTGAACATTGCAAACCAACTGTTAGAGGATGTTGGAGGACAGCAGTTCGCAGATAAGTGTCTGCCATGAAAATCCATGCATTATAAGGTGTGTTCATCCAAACTTGGAATTTCGAGAGACTGGGAAAGGAAAAAAAAACCTTGAGGATGCCATTTGGTCATCTGTTCCTGTCAACATCCTGTTTCGAACCAATGAGTTTGAGAATTGAAAGCCTGTAGGTTACTGGAGCTTTGTGGACGTATGCCTGGTTGTTACTTTTGTTTTTCCCCAGTGGTTACGTGGAGCTGAATCGCTCAGCTTTCCTGGAGCCGGACGGATTACCCAAACCACGGAAATCCCGGTTTGTCAGCCAGAAGCTCACTGTCTCTGTTGGCGAGGTTGTGAACGGGGGGCCCTTGCCCCCAGTGCCCCACCATGTGCCTGTGTCCAGCTTCAATGGGCAGAACAAGTACATTGGTGGAAGCACCTCTGTGGATCAGGCCGGCAGTAGCCAAAAACCCAGTGTGGAAGGAACAGGTGAGAGCAAACCTGCGTTTTAGGTATTGCTCAGAATACACTCTCGAGGCAGAAGCTGTTTGTGGCTCAGAGATTGAAACTGCATGGCAATTTAGATGAAATTAAAGGATTAGAATTTAAATCACAAGAGAATTAGAGAATGGTTTGAGTTGGAAGGCACCTTGAAGCTCATCAAGTTCCAACACCCAACATGGCAGAGGCACCTTCAACTAGACCAGGTTGCTGAGGTGTGTTTATGTATCTGTAAAAGCCATGACAACCTGTTTAATAAAATGTATTTCCCAATTCAGGAAATTCTCTATTGAGCCAAATTTTGCCAACATAAGTGAAATAATAAAATGTTTGACTACTTCAGAAAACCAACTTTCCTTTTCAGTTTGCACAGTTTTTATTTGCAGCTGTTTGTTGGCTCTGTGTGTATAAACATGTCAGTTTTCAGGTTAGCTGAATGTGTGCTTTTCTGTCGTTGCTGGAAAGGATACACACAGATAGTGCATGTAGGTGCCAGATGTGCCTGACTTAAAACAGTTGCTTTGTTGGAAATACATGTGCTTGGTAATGGGGGTAATGTGCAATTAAATGTTTAAATGTTTTGTATAAAATATTCATAAATGTAAATTAATTTCTATGATATATTTATAACTTTAAGGCAACAAACTGCTCTTATGGGTTTATTTTATGACCTGCTGAGTTTTATCAGACAAGCCAGTTTTTTGAAGATAAAATTTGCTTCTGTTTTCCTTAATTTGGTTTCCTTAATTTTTCTCCTTTTCCCTCCCAAGAAGGAAGAGTGGAAAGCAGAGGGGTGGATTTGGAGGCCACAGCAGTGAGAGTCCAGTCCCCATCTCATCTTCTGCCCTCGCTGTTGCCTCGTCAGCTGGTGCCAGTCTTGCCCTCTGCTCAGCCCATCTCCCAGCCTGCTGCACAGCCTGAGCCTCCCCCTTCAAAGCCTCAGCCTGGCTACTCAGACGAGGTAGGGAAATCTAAACCCATCAGGAAATATTTGGGAAATATCTGGGAAATATAACAAAAGGTAACCACGTTCTTAGGTATTTAATTTTTCTGGAACATGCGCGTATCAAATGAGACATGACAAAAGTTTCTTGCTGTAGGTACATGACCATTAATGCTGGGTCTTGAATGTGTACCCTGTTTACCTGTGCTGTTTTTGTCCCTCCCACACAAGTTTTTGTATGCTCATGCTGAGCCAGTCTCAGAGTGTCTCATTGCTTTGTACAGTACAGTTGTCATATTCTACCGAGATAATGGCAAATTTCAGTGAAGGGTAGACTAGATAATTTGGAATTAAATTAGCTGGATTTAGAATGGAAGTCTAAAGTAAGAAAATAGGAGTCTCTCGGTTATGGTTTCCTGAATTGATTTGCCCATATTTAGTACAAAAATCTGCTTTTGTTACTGGACTGTTACTAACCTTTTAGATAGTTTAAATAGTCTGAAGTTTTCAGGCTGTTGTGTTTGGTTAAGTTGGCTCAGTTTGTAAGCAGAAATACAGGTGCTGCTGTGAATTACAGTCAGTTAAGGAAGGCTGGAGAACCTTACTCTCAGTTTGCTCCTGAGAAGGACTACACCTTGTTTCAGCTGCTTCCTCTGCTGTGTTGCAGGACATTGCCGAAGTGGCGGATGGGCTTGTGCATGATGTCCTCAAAGGAGAGTGCAGAGAAGTGGGCAGAGCAGGAGCAGCTTACGTGGCTGCTGCTATCTGGTAAAGAGCATTTCTTGCAGGTTCTCCTGGAGTCTGTCACCACAGTTGCCCCTTGTCATAGCAGCACCATGTGTGAAGATGGTAAAACTAAGCACTGCCAGGTCTGTGATGGAGACTGTGTTACTGATGCAGTGGAAGGGAAAGCAGACCTTTCTTCAGATGTCTGACACATCCCAGCTCTAGCCTTAAGGGAAGGCTGACCCAACCCTCTGGAAGCTTTGCCTGGTTAGAAACCTCTGTCATGGAAGGGAAGGTGCCTGAAGGGGGAAGAGGATCAAGTCCAGATCTGGCTGCTTCTCTGCTTCTGATACATTTCCTCTCCAGGGCAGTTGGTAGAGTCACAGATGTGGGATGTGACCCAAACAGTTGTTTTTTCCAGTGCTGTTTGAATGGGGATAGCTGACCCAGGCTGACCATTCCCTGTGATGTCATGGTCAGCAATAAAACTGGTTTAGAGGAAGAGGTTGGAGAGTTGTGGCTTTCAGGGTGGACATTGATTGAGTACGGTCTGGGTATTGCTCTTCCCATGGGAAGTGATGACTGGCTGCATTTACTTTGCTTGATGGGGGAGTGGGGGTTTTGCCTTTCTGTATTACAGTGTGTGTTTATTTCCATCCATGAGTTTTCCTTTTTTCTTCCTACTTTCTTCCCTGTCTCAGTGTGGGGAGGGAGCCAAGAACACACACACAGTATCAGTGTGTGTGTTTATGGCTAATGGCTGGAGTCAGCCCACCTTAGAGAGCAAGGTGTGGCTGAGAAAAGTGTAGACCTGAGGCTTTGAGTGGAACAATTCTGCCTTTGAGAAGAGATTTGCTGTTTCTGCACAGTGTCTCAGAGGCCACCATTGAGGAACTTGTGACTGAGGTGATGGGGGAGATCCTCAGAGAAGTGGCTGGGAACATGCTCAGTGCGGAAAGACAGCGTGTTCAGGAGGAGCAGCGCAGAGTGGAGGAGGAGAGGTGAGGCACTGCGTTGGCTGTGGGGCACAGTGGGCTGGGTAGACCTCAGACAATATAAGGACAGCTGGTGCCAGCCTGAGTCCTTGTGTCTCTGCTCAAGGCCCATGTCTTTCTGCCATGGTGGCAGAACAGTCTCACCTTGAACTTCCCTGGGACTGTACAGGCAGGGCTCCCCTCTCCATTTTCAGATGATCTGCTGGTTAGCATTTTGGTTGCCTCAGAGCCATGGTGAAAATGGTGGGTGGGAAATTTAGGAAATTTTATTTACCCAGAGCTTCCGGAGAGGGACGTGCATCTGCTGTATGCAGGAGCTTTTCCTTCTGAGTGAGCTACTTGTTTGTAGCTCAATGGGATAAGACTAAATAGAATCTTAGAATAGTTTGGTTTGGAAAGGACCATAAAGATCATCTAGTTCCAAGCCCCAGCCATGGGCAGGAATGCCACTCACTAGATCCGGTTGCTTAAGGTGTTTTTAAGGGAAACCTGGCTCCATGCAAAGCTGTTTATTTAGAAACCAGATAGTGGGAAATAATTTTAGGCAAATTAGCTGTTTGACACTGCATGTAGTGCATGTGTAACTAAGCAGCAGGTTTGCCAATGTAAATTTTTTCTTTGTCCTTCCAGGCAAAAGCAGGAAAGAGAAGAGTTAATAAAGCAGTTGAGCCAATTGCTGTGTATGGAATTAATGGAAGAAGTAATAAAGGAGAGTGTTAAAGAAGCTTCAGTCAATGAATTAAGGTATGCACAATGTGCTGCATGCTGTAGTTTGCTTTCCCAAGGGTTTCCTAAATGTCGTGGATTTCCCTGTTTGCATCTCAGCCCACTGAATTGGCATTTGCTGGAGGTCTTCACCTTAGCAGTCTTGGTTTGTTTTATTTGGAACCAGATGCGCCTTAGAAAGAGACCGGCAAGCCCGGATTGCCCGGTGTTCAGAAGAAGTGTGTGGCCACTTCATGGAGCTCTTTCTGGAGGATGAGATTTTCCAGATTGCCAAGGAAACTCTTCAGAAGCTCCAGTGTTTCTGCAAATACTTACAGCGGTGAGTTACCACCCTGGGACATGGCTGCTTTACTTGGGAGCATTGGCGTGCAGCAGTTAACAGAGATGGAGCTACCACTGTCTGGTTGTGTTCTTTCTGAGACAGTTTTTTCTGTCTTATCTCCTTGATAAGGGTAGACCTTACAGTCTTAGTACCAGCCTCTGCTAAATTACTGTACGTGGGGAGGGGATCACATCTTGTCGTAGTCAGGTAATGATCTTGGTAGGAGATTCCAGCTTCATTCTGTCTAGAAACTTGTAGTAGTTTATCCTTGTGTTGTTTCTGCTGATCACTGGTTTTCCTGCCCATATGCTCAGTGTGTTATTGTTGTTGTGGTGGTGTTCATTTTACAAATATCTGGTGACAGAGGTCTGCAGAAGAGTTCATGAATGTGACCTATTTATCTGTTCTTTTCCAAAGGTGGAGGGAAGCAGTGGTAGCTCGGACAAAGTTGAAACGTCAGATGAGGGCATTTCCAGCTGCTCCCTGTGGCTTGGACTCCAAACATCAACTGAAAGCACTGTCCCCCAGTGCAGAGTGGCCTATAGCCATGGAGAACTTGTGCAAGAGATTTGTAAACCTGGGGAATGGAGGAAAGCTAGGAATCTCTTGCACGAGGTAAGGGATATTTCCAGTGGCATCAGTAGGAAATCGAGTTGATTTTTGGAAGATAAGTTACCAAAAATTCTTTCATTGTGAATGTTATAGTGGGATTGCAGAACTATTTATTCTTAAATAGCTTCCAAAATACTTTCTCCATAAATGTCATGACTAAGACTGAATATCCAAATAAATACTTCTGTTAACAGCAATATTCTGAGGCCTCTGTAATATTTCCCAGGCTTCAGTGTTCTTAGATTTGTTTAAAGTATGTGTTTATACACATACTTATATACATGCACATAAAATATACAGCCAAGAATATTTCATTTCCAGATTGAACTTGCTGAGAAACAAGACAGTGCATGAAATCAAAGTTCAGCACTTCTACCACCAGTTGGTAAGGTAGGCTGGGGTTTGGTTCTTGTTTTCTTTAGAAGCAAGCTGCAGCAGATGTGCCAGAGATACCAGAAGTGGCCAGAAGGTATGGCTAACCATGCCCGAATGTCTGCTTGCAGCCTTGCTTCTGGGGGTATTTTGGAATAAGGGGAACTGGAAGGTCATAGAAGAATCATAGGATGGTTTGGGTTGGAAAGCACCTTAAAGATAATTTTGTCCATTCCATCCCCCTGCCATAGGCAGGGACACCTTCCACTAAATTAATGAAAGTGTTGGGTCAGATGATCCTCCTGGGTGTAATTTTAAGGATTTGATGGGTATTATGGGGTGTGACCTGGTACCTGGATGGGATGGGGCCTGGGATGGGCTATGGAGGTAGAGGAGTAAGTAAGCTGTCAGTGACCTGGACTGTGCCAAGAAAATATTGATTGAGATAATTGAACTGCAGCAGAAGGTCTGGCTTCCCATGGCTCCTCATGCTTTCCAGTGGTCTGGGTGTGTGTTGGATCAGTGTGGAAGTGAAGCAGTACGCATGTGCTCCTGAAATCCCCAGAGTAAGGCTCATGTGTCAGGTTTAGCAGCAGCAGTTCTGAAGGATGAGGAACAGATCCGAAGAATTAACTGGTCAATACACTACAGTATTGTTACTTGTTCAGTGCAAGACACACATTCCTCAACTGGCAAAGAGCCTTGGGGTGGATCTTTTCACCAGTTCTTTTGTCTCTCTTTAAGTGATTTAGCTTGGACTCCCCTGGATCTTGTCTCGTTAATCACGGAACATATTCCAGTTCAACAAGAACATATTTTTTGGAAGGCGCTCTTGGTTTTGCCCAGTGATGATGAATATTCCAAGGATGATCCCAGTAGGTATGTTGAAGAGTTGGTTGCTAGGTCCCTTTCTCAAACAGGTCAGACTTCTTTTATTTAGGTAGAAGAAGATTAGTAGTACACAGTCCTTGATGTAATTTTGCCTGTACCATGTCAGGTTTCTAGCTTTTTTTTTCCCTCCAGAGTACTCTAAACAATATAGCTGTAATTTATTATAGTGATCTGAATTTTTTAACACTGTTGAATTCCTTTTGCTAATACTGAAAACAAAATCTTGATAGATAATTTCATTAAAATTTATAGCTATTTATTAGGTCTATTTATCATAACCTAAATGTATAGGATTATGATAGATTGTGGTATCTTAGAGGTGCTGATACTAAAACCCTAAAATGCCAGTTTCAACAACAAAACCCCCAAAGCCCTATTTTTTGTTTGCTAGGATACTGATGGATTGGCTGAAAGCCAAGTTTATGGGACACAGAAACTGTGAGAAAAATGCTTCACATACAGAAGGCAAAATTCAAACACTGACGTTATTTAGTTCTCCTGGCATGCAGGGGAACAGAAGCATTAAAGTCAGTGTGTGTATAAAGGTAGGTGAGAAAATTCTATGATATCTAAGATGCCATAAAAGAAGGGTGGGCTCTTTTCCAGTGGGTATTGTGTCCTGTCAGATGGAAGGAGATAATACTGGGAGGGTGCATTGGTTTGAAAAGACAGGTGTCCGCTAAGGAAGGCAGGAGCCTCCCTTGAAATAGAAAATGCAAACCCCCTCTCTCTGAATTAATGTAATTTTGGAATTAAGAGGCTCTCGGGCAAAGATTTGGGAGTAGTAATAACAGTTCTGTATTAGGAGAAAAGAAAAGAAAATACAAAAATAAAAATGCAGTAATACAAAACAACACTGACAGAGTCAGAATATGACCTGACACCCTGTTGGTCACCCCGTGGGGCACTGGTAGCAGTCCCATTAAATGGTGGCTGCAGTCCTCCTGGAGTGACAGGTGTGGTTCTGTTGAAGCAGTGATCCTGTAGAAGAGTGGAGTTTTCCTCTGAAGATCCAGTGGTAGTGTAGATTGGTCTGGTCTTCCTCTGGGAATCCAGTGAAGAAGAAAGCTGCTTCTCTGAGAATCCAGTGGGAAAAGCCTGACTGTGGTGTTCCAAATCTCAGATTATATCCAGGTAGGAATGTTTGGCTCCTCCCCCTGAGCGGAGCATCTCGGCTGCAGTCCTCCTGGAGTGACAGGTGTGGTTCTGTTGAAGCAGTGATCCTGTAGAAGAGTGGAGTTTTCCTCTGAAGATCCAGTGGTAGTGTAGATTGGTCTGGTCTTCCTCTGGGAATCCAGTGAAGAAGAAAGCTGCTTCTCTGAGAATCCAGTGGGAAAAGCCTGACTGTGGTGTTCCAAATCTCAGATTATATCCAGGTAGGAATGTTTGGCTCCTCCCCCTGAGCGGAGCATCTCCCAGTGGGATGAGGTAATTTTATCAGTTATGCAGTGACACTCAGTGGCTCATTAGCAGAAGATATTTCCCCGAGTGAGGATTGGTTTGTGGAAGAGATCAAGAAAACTGCCCTGCCTGGTTTTAACAGGTGGTCGAATTAACAGAAGATAACACCCCAGGTCTAACAGATGGAAATAGAGTAAACACCCCCAGCCACATCTTGCATTTCCAACTTAAGACAGAGGGATAGGGTTGTTGAAAAGGTCTGAAAAAGATGGAGTTTTTTCTTTGTTTTCAATCGGCTGAGAAATACCTGTAATAGTAGAACCTGAATCATCAATTCATGGTCCCAAAGCAGGTGCTGAAGGGCACTTCTGTGCTCAGCTCACCTATCAGATGCATCCATGTTGGCCTGACAACAGCTTGTTGTCTTTGGTTGTGTAGAGCTCCTGGAAAAGGATGTCAAAGCTGAATGGCAGTGACAATAAACTGCAGATTTTGCTGTGGAAATAGCTCTGTTTAGCTACATTATTGTTGTCATCTTTGTTGCCTGTCTAGGTGGCACATGGTGCACTCTCTGACTCAGAGCTTGATTTGGCTGAGACACAAAAGGACTTGCTTGGGACCAGTGGCCTTGTTCTTCTCCTGCCCCCCCGAGTTAGCAGTGAAGATGTTGCAGAAGATGATGTTTACTGGCTTTCAGCTTTGCTGCAGCTGAAACAGCTGCTTCAGGCGAAACCTTTCCACCCCATAGTTCCCTTGATGGTTCTAGTCCCCAGTCAGAAAGAAGAGGCTGTGGAGAAAGAAGTAGAAGATGGTATGTAATTGTTTTTGTGTCTTGAAACAATGAATGTTCAGGGCTGCCTGAATTAGAAGCGTTGTGACTAGTGCAGCCTCTTAGTTACAGTTGAAGCAAGAGGCTGTGAAGTACAGCACATTCCAAAGCTTTCCTAAAAATCTTGAGGCCTTAAGAGCTCACCAGTTTTGGCTTCCAGTTTTCTTTCACACACAGTATTTGATCCTAAGAGTCTGTGGGCAGAGATGGAGGGGAGCAGCAATGCAGTGAATGTAATGCAGAGCATGTGGCCCAAGGACATGTGTTCTTACTCTGTGTACATGATGAATTTTCTTATTTATTAAGGTTTGATGCTTCAGGACTTGATTTCAGCCCATCTTATTTCAGACTACACGATTGTAGAGCTCCCAGGCTCTGTCAATGACTTAGAAGGCACCAGAAGGGTAAGAACAGCAAGATGCAGGAATTATTTTCCCTTTTTTATGACTGTTCTATTTTCACTGACCAGAGGTCAGTGGCATTTCCTACAAGAAAAAAAAAAAAACCTGAAAACTGCACTGAGACCAAAATTCATGGACTACCTAAACCCACTCCTGTCTGCCCTGCCTGTGTTGCTGCCCAACAGAGGACTGCTGGTGGTGGGTAAACCATTTTATCCTTAAGCTCTTAGTCCTGAGATGCTGAAGACCCTTTGTAGCTGTTCTGGTTGCTGTGAGATCATCCAGAGTTATCCCATCTTGGTGGATGGGACTGAGATGCCTCTATTGAGATGCCTCATGTTCTGTACAGGAATATGATCATACAGATCTCTCACTGACAAGCCTGGCATGATGCTCCCCCACAAACCCTCACAACTTAGGTCTGCACTTCAAGGACTGCCACGATCTGACATGATGTAGTCACCCTGGACTAATTTCTGTGAATCTGTCCAATTTTTCCTGGATAAGTTTTCAACAACCCCAGCATGCTGCAGCAGGGAATTCTACTGCATACCTGTACCTCATGTGAACAGCCTCTTTGTCTGTTCCTGAGCTTGCTGTGTGGAAATTAACTTTGTGGTCACCTAGGTGGAGAATTATTGTTGTAAATATAAGTATGATGATACCTGATTTATTTGCCTTTTTCTGCATATTCTCTTGGAGAATGTTATTCAAACTTAGGGTTGAATCCTTTGTGTCCCGATCACTGCAGAGCAGTTTCTAGCCCTCCCTCTTTTGTGTGTCGTAGGTCTCTGCAGCTGTGGGCTGGCTGGTGTCGCAGTGTCCTGCCTCTCTTGAGCTCTGCAGCCAGACCCTTCAGGAGTACATTGAGGATGGGATTGTTGGAGAATTTGGCAAGCGTTTCTACCATGACTGGAAGGAGAGGCGGTTAGCTGGACTGCCATCCCAGGAGCCTGGGGTCATCATAGAGCTCTACAACAGTGTGCTGCAGTTCCTGTCAGATGCGGCATCCTCAGAGCACTTTTGTGACTTGTCTTGGCCTGTCACAGAGTTTTCAGAAGCAGGGGGTAACAAGGTGTTGCCCCACCTGCAGTGGAACATGCCAGATCACCTGGCTTGGCTGAAGAAGGCTGTGCTGTCCTTCCAGATCCCATACTTAGATCTGCCTCCTTTAGGTGGTAGGTACTTCACGCTCCAATATCTTATTGGCAGCACGTTGTTCTCCAAGATGTGCCTCGTGCAGTGTTGGTTATGTCACAAATTCTTGAAATTTACTTTGGGTTTTTTTGTTCCACAGCTCCTTGGCGTCCTGTTTGCCACATGATTTTTCAGTATATCTCTCAGATTACAAGTTCTTCCCACACTCAACCACTGATCCAGTCCCAGGTGGAGAATCTGCTGAGCAAAACTTACCAAAACTGGAAAACCAGAACAGCTGGGAACTCTGATGAAGATGGACCTTCTGTTGATGAGATCCCTTGGGATTGTATCTTGGCAGTCTGTATTGATCATAAACTGAGAGACTGGAAACCACCCAAACTGCCCGTTGCTCCAGGTATTGTATCCTCCTGCGGCATGGATGATGCTTCTTTTGTGATGGTATTTAATACATTGCCAGTGGTGCCTTTCCATATGGCAGCAAGTGATGTGTAGCAGGGAGGCAGCTGTGGTCCTGCTATGTTCTGCATGTGTCTTCCCTTTGGAGCATGTATTTAGTATTGGCTATGGCTTGACTTGATCCTGTGACTACAAATGTGGCTCTGGTTAGAGTCTTTCAGCCCTGCCCTCCCAATGGGAGAGGGTTTGAATCAAGCAAAGGCCAAGAGTTACCCTTCAGAAGCTGTGTCAGCAGGGAGGGCAGGCTGCCGCAGTTAATTATCACTTCTGTTGATTAATGAAGCTTGTCCCAGACTGTTTGAAATCTGTTTGGAAGTGAACAATTGCTCTTGCCCCAAATTGCCTTTTTAATAATGAGCATTTCTTCTGAAGGAGAAGACCTGTGCAAATGATAAACGTTGGGTTTGGGTTTATTCACAGAAGCTGTAAGCAAAGATGGTCAGATTCGTGTGTACTTCTTCAAGGAGCATTTAAAGAACTACACTGTGCCTTTCTCATGGGATCAAGCCAGGCTGCGGACACAGGAGGACATCCGTCAAGGCCACGAGAGGTGAGGTGGCCTGCACGGTGCTGAAGAGTAGCATTTGGTATCCTCCCAGATCCTGCTTGTGTACATGTCCCTAAAATGATGTACAAGGCTGTGCTGAAACAGAGTAGGAAGTGGATTTCATTTGTACAGAGTTACTCAGCTCTCAGAGAAATGGATTGCTTGGGGAGTACTGAAAGTGTAGAAATTAACTTCTGCCAAAAAAAAGCCCTGCTGCTGAGGCTTTGGAGTTGTGCAAAGCATGGCGAGAAAACAATGTGATTTTGAGAAAATGGTATGTTGAGGGAGAAGGATGCCTTAGAGCTGTGTGGCATTAAAGTGTTTGAGATGTTAATTCTAGCTCACTTCCCTAGCCATGTTCAGATGGAAGCCACTCTCTTCCCTCTTGGCAGCTTAGCTGCAGCTGTGCTGTGTAATGGGTGATGTTTGGGGTGAATCCTATGCTCCTGTCAGATTAGTTCCCCTCTAATCCCATGCACAGGTGGTCCTGTGTTGGATCCTGGCACAGGGCTTTATTTCTCAAAATGATCACTTCTCACTCCCTGCTATTTCCAGGCTTCAAGCTAAGAGGAAAAAATCAACACACTCCTACCAATTCATATGGTTTTTGTTTATTGGTCTTTTTCTCCCCTCTTCAGATCAAAGATAAAATCTCCCAAGTCTTTTAAGAAACCCTGCAGTATCTCCATGGTGCCAGGTCAGTATGGCTCTGGCATGAGCATGCTGCCAGGTCAGGAAGTGAGCATTCCCAGCACAGATGAATTCAGAGACACATCCTTGGCCCAGGAGCGTCTGTTGTCACAGTTGCAGCTGGAAAAAATAGAAAACAAGAGGTAAGTTCCCAGAGCAGCATCTTTTCCTTGCAGCTTCAGCCCAGAGTTGTAAACAGGTTGTAACTTGTATGGAATAGAAATTTAAACTGTGCTAGAAAAGAGCCCTGGCTGTCTTGAGTTCCATCAAGCACATCAAGGCAGTTCCCTACTATTTTCTTCTTGCATCAGGGGAACAGTCCAGGATGGTAGAAATTCTTGGAGTTGTCAGGAATGGTTGGAAACTCTGTGGTCAGTCACACCACCAGAACTGAAGCAGTACAGTGTGTACAGTGTTCTGTGTGGCCCCCAGTGTCATAAATGTCTATAAAGTCCTCTCTGGGATGTCAATTTGTAGCAATGCAGATCACAAAGATGAAGAACTAAAGCTTTTGAGGTTGGTCCAAGAGGTTTTTGTCTCTTCTGCCTTTCCATAAGTTGAGTCTTTTCATTCTGTGTGTCTCCTCTCTGTACCACAGTCCTCTGTGATGAATTTTGATAGCTGCAGTGGGGCATATCAGTCTGTTTTGAATATGGCTGTGGAGATCGGATTCTTCTGAATCCAGAAAACCTCTGGCTGTAATGCACTGGTTACAGTAACAAACATGGACAAAGCCAGGCTGCCATCTGACCCATGCTCTTGCCCTTCCCATTCAGGTTTGAAGAGCAGCTGCACCGATATCTAGCTGAGGATATGGAGCCCCTTGGGGATCTCCTGGGTCTTCCTCTCTACCTCCCTCAGTCTCTGCTCTCCACCCCAACTGCCACCTGCCCCTTGGTGAAGAGTCCCATGTCAGCTGCCCAAGAGGTAAGAGAAGGCTGAGCTAAACTAAAGCTCTGAGGAGTGCAGTAGCTGCAAAACCTGTAGTGGGAATTACCTTGGGAGAAAGTCTCATCTCATCTCATTTCCTTCTGCCCAGGCTGGGAGTCAGGAGGGACACAAGGTTCCAGAGCTGGAGCAAAGCTCTGCGCTGTCGGACAGACTCAAACACCTGCAGCAGCTCCTCAGCGCTACCAAGGAGGCTGAGGCTGCCTCTGAGCTCCACCTCTCTGCTCTGGTGGACATGGTGGACATTTAAGCCAAGCTGAGACATGGAGACTCAGGAAAGAAGTCCAGGTCCAGGTGGTTGAACAGATGCACTCCTGGGCATGTTGCAGAAGAAGCAAGTGTTCTCCTGGGATGAGAACATGGAGCAGCCATGGAGCCTGGGCCCTTCTCACATGGCTGCGGCGCGTGCATGTCATGGATGACCTGGGACTCCCTCCTTTTCTGCTCTACAAGCACAGAGATGAGTCAAATGCTTTTTCTTGGAAGGCCTTAATTGACAGTGGTGGTTTTTCTTTCTCCTAGCTCTCATTGTGGGTACAGGTTCAGCTGTAAGGTAGCACAGGCCCCTGGGAACATTGGAGCAATTGCTGTCCATAGCCACAGTCCCTGAAATGTTATGTCAGTCTATGCTTCCTTCATGCAGAAACTGCCTTGCAGCAGCACTGTGGTTTGAAATTCCTGTTCTGTTTCCAGGAATGTCAAAACAGTCATTCTCAAGTTGGAGCAGCACTTGGCCATGATTTTTGTACTTCTTGTTGCTCAGTGCAAATCCAGAAGGATTTTTGTTGTTCTGGCCCCAAGTTCTACTTTATTCCATGCTTTCAGCATTAAAAATAGCTGAGGTGCTTATTCCACAGATTCCATGTCATGCTGGAAAACAGGATGCTTCCTTCAGTAAACAGATATGGAGAAACCATTTTCCCCTTTTTTTTGGAAGAGCAAATAGCCTGCATTCTCCAGCATTAAAAAACCTTTGGAAGTTGAAGGCAGTGTGTGCAGTACTTCTATACAGTTCATCTTTTTCTTAAAAAAATCAGCCAGTTTTTCTCAAATGGAGCCTTCTGCCAGGTTGAATACAAATTACAAAAACTGATTACCTTGCCTGCCCAACCCAAGCTGAAATCCTCAGTAGTCTGAAACTGTCAATTGCCTTCCAAAAAGTAATTTTACAGTTTTTTAAAATAGCATTGCATTTGTAGTATTTTCTCTTAAAGCCAAAATAGCAATAGTAACTTAATGCTAAGTTTAAATAAATTTAAATTTGAAGGAGTGTGCTTTAAGGCTGATCCTGCTCCATGTGCTTTTGTTGGGCTTAGTTTGTTGTTTAACTGGTTCCATGTGAAGGGAAGCCTGTGCCCTGCTTTTGATGTTCTCACTTTATGTGAAATTCATCTGTCAAAACCCATCAGAGCTGTGAGAGCGTGGCTTATACTATTTGCTGTAAATTGTGTTTTGTACCTAATAAAATTTTCGGTGGCTTGAAAGGTGCCTCATTCCTCTGTAAAAGGTCAGGGTATGGGATGCTCTCGAGCAGGAAGGGAGGCTGCTGTCTGTTACCCAGGGGGTGTCAGTGTAGCTCCCTCCCTCCCCCATATCGTTTAATCTGTAAATGGAAGACCCGGGGCAGCAGTAAAATCCCGACGAGGGTGGGATTCGAACCCACGCGTGCAGAGCACAATGGATTAGCAGTCCATCGCCTTAACCACTCGGCCACCTCGTCCTGTCGTGTGCCACTGCCGCCTCTGCCCCACCCGCCCCGCGCCCGTGGGAGCCGCCCGTCCCGCGCCTCCGGCCTCCCCGCGCCCTTGAAGGGTCCGACTCCGTGGGAGCCGCCCGCCGCGGGGGCCGCACGAAGGCGTCGGTGCTGTCCGGGCCGGGCGCCCTGCGCAGCCACCTCGGGTAACCACGGGGAAACAAAAAAAAGACCCCAAGAAGACCGCAAAACGCTGCCCTCTCTGAGGCTCGAACTCAGGACCTTCAGATTATGAGACTGACGCGCTGCCTACTGCGCTAAGAGGGCGCTGTAGTGCTTCTCTGCCGTCAGACCTCCAGTCGCCGAACAGCCGACGGGACAGGGCGAGAAGGGGCTGCGGCGACCGCGTTAGGCCGGCAGGGGGCGACAGGCCTCCGCGGCGGGACGAGGTGGCCGAGTGGTTAAGGCGATGGACTGCTAATCCATTGTGCTCTGCACGCGTGGGTTCGAATCCCACCCTCGTCGGGATTTTGCTGCCGCGAGGAGGGAAGTGGGGACCTTCGGGGTGGGCTCGGATCCTTGCGGCACAGGGGGACTCGGCGGGGGCGGGAAGGGAAATGGTACCAGCAAGTGCCTGGCCTACACTGGCATCTGCATCCTCCGCAGGATCAGAAGTCACGCGTGCCCTGGAAATTTTGGGAAGGGGATGGCATTACATTGACGTAATGTCTACAGGGCCAGCCAAGATGTGGACAGGCGGGAAGTCTCTTATCGAAGACTCATGGAGAAGAAAGCACTTAGAAATCCTTACAAGAGCGATTACTGCTGAAAGCGTCTGTTGAGCAGGCAGGCAATAACCTTCCAAAATGTAGAGTGTAATAGGGAAGTAAACTGGGACAAAGAAAGTGTGAAACTGTGGATGGATGCCCTGGATACTGCAGGGAGAGCAGGCAGAGAAGGTATAGGAGGGTTTTTCCCATCACAGTTGTTGGTTATTATGGCAGTTCATTGTAACTGGGGAAAGAAAGCAGCAGAGAGGGCAAAAGGCAAAGTGCAAATCTGATCCTGTACGTAGAGGGAGCCCAGAGGAGCAGAGGAAGGTGTCCTGGCCCCACATCACCCAGAGCCCCCGCTGGCACCGGGATGCTGGGCGTAGCTCTGGATGACTTACCTGGAGAGGTATCCAAACATCTCCCTTTTCCCCACCCAGTGGGGATTAGCCCTCTCCTGTGGCTCATCCTGGCCATTGGATTTGTCTGGGCACCCTGGGAAGGTACCTGAGATGCTGCCAGGTTCTCCAGCCAGCCTTGCCAAGTATAGGAATGTGGAGGGTGGGATGTGGGCTGGGTAGCAGGAAACAGATCCTGTTTGCTGCTTGTGGGGCTTGCAGGCACCATAGGGCAGGAGCAGGTCTTGGGTGGGAGGGGACACCTTGGTGAACTATTAGGTCCAGTGGGGGACCCTGGGGACCCTGAAATAAGCTTTCAGTAAAAACGTGCACCCAAACTGCTCTGAGTCAGCGCCATCATTGTGAGGGGCAAACAGGGGCAGTGGGAAAGGCCCAGCAGTGACCTGAACTTGCACGAGAGAGGCAAACCAGACTCCCAGGCACCATTGGAAGTCCAATCCAGGATCTCCTGTTTACTAGACAGGTGTTTTGACCAACTGAGCCAGGGCCCCCACCTACCCCACTGCTGGGGCGCCCCATGGCCACAGACACAACCCTTCCCATGCCATCCCCATCCCGCTGCCAACTCAAAAATAGGGTCACTCTGCAGGACCAATGGATTGGGACTGCAGGGACAGAGCACACCCCGTGTGACGCTCTGTGTGTCACACTAAGCTCAAAGTCCTACGGGTGTCCCTGAGGAGTAACAGTCGATGGCCGGGTCCCGTCGGGCTCTGCACCGGCTAGGCAGGAGCAGAGTGGTGACGCCCAAAACGAAGGGCTCGTCCGGGAGTTGAACCCGGGCCCTCTCGCACCCTAAGCGGTCCTGCTCACAACGCTGGGCTTTTACTTGCGTGGATGGGAGTCGACCCTCCTGGTGTTCACGGCGTCTTCATTTTCCTTTCTTGCTCTCAAGGAATATGTAGCATCGTAGGGCAGGGAGTCACGGGCCACTCATTCAGGGGCCAGGGGAAGTCCTCCCGCGGCTGGGGTTATCTCTTTTTACCGACGGGCCAGCTGGCACCCACGCAAGCCCAGGGCAGCGGTGCCAAGGTGCCCTAGGGCAGGAGATCTTTCTCCTTTTTAATGCCTTTATTTAAAAAAATCATCTCAGGTGGGGAGAAACGACGGGTCGCACCCACACTGCCGCTGCTCCCAGGAGTGGCCCGGAGGAGGAGGAGGAAGAATGCAGCTGTGTCCGCTGGTCTGCAGGCAAGAGCTGGGGCTTCCATCCTCACGAGAGCAATAGGAGAGTCCCCTTTTCAGTCTGATATTCGAGGGCCTCTTTCTAATCGAGCTCCTTTAGGTTAGGGTGAGAGGTAAAAAGGCTCTTAGCAGACACGGGATTAAGTTCCTCACCTTTAGACATACTTAGATCTCTTAATTCTATGTTGGCACGTTGTTTTAGGGCTTTTTCCTGCAAGCTTTGGTGAGGGGCTTCCTCATTTGTATACCAGCTCTGACGTCATCCCTCCCCCGCTACCTGCAGCCTTCAGGTGTCATCCTCTAGGAAGCAGCAGGGGGACAATTGAGCTGATTTCTAACCATTAACAGGTAATTGAAGAAAAACTATTAACAACAGGTGATTACAACATGAAGTTATTAACAACAGCAATTGGTTTAACTTGTTAACTCTGCAACTTAAAAAAATTGGACAACTTTTCTACTCATAACATTAATGTATGACGAGACATGGGTCTCACTCCCACAGGAACTGTTGCTTTGGTCAGAGCCTGTCCTGTTTGTCTCTACAGAGCCCTCTGGGGTCTTCCTGTTGTTCCCCTCCATTCGCTGCAGCTTGGGGCTGGGCAGGATGACTGAGGCAGCTCGAGGGGCTGGCATGGGGTGTGGCACCCACTGTGCTGTCCCCTGCCTCCCAGGCCTGCCATGCCCTCAGGCAGCACCAGTGCTTTTGGGGGCGGTCTGTGGGGGGCTCTGCCAGCCCCACAACCAACAGGGCAGGGTCTGGAGAGGCAAAGGAATGTGGAGATGCTGGGGGTTGATCCCAGGGCCTCTTGCATGCAAAGCAAGCACTCTCCCACTGAGCTACATGCCCCTGTGCAAGGGCAGGGTGGTGCCCAAGAGTCCCCACTGTCTTCATGGTCCACCTGCCCCTGTGGCCACTGAATGCAGGGAAGTTATGCACCATGGCCACCTCTAAATGCCAGCCCCACCTCCGGGGCACTGTAAGATGATTTCCTTGTTCCAGGCTGTGCCAAGGGGCAAAAGGCAACATCAGCCATCCTCTTCAACTCCCAGAATTGGGAGGCACAGATCTGGGGCACGATTCTCACTTAAGGTGTGAGAGGTTCTGGGTTCAGCTCCTTGATGAGCCCACCTAACTTCTTCGGCTGGCACATGGGACTGCAGCATAACCAGGGCTCTGGCACAGAAGGCTGGGTGCCCCTTCCTGGCTGGGTGGGCCAGGATGGACCCCCCGAGGCTGGCAGTGTGTGCCCGAGGGATGAGGCCACTCAGCCAGGCCATCTCCCTGCCTTGCACAGGGGGATGTAGCTCAGCGGGAGAGCGCTTGCTTTGCATGCAAGAGGCCCTGGGATCAACCCCCAGCATCTCCATGTCTTTTCCCCTACAAGAGTTGCTGTATCCCTGGGCATCCTTGGAGGATGCTTCCCTGTGCTGCCTGTCTCGTGGCCAAGGCACCTGAATTTTTTCGGCCATCAGTAAATATTCCTGCATGTTCCCTTTTCCTGGCCCTCTGGGTGTGAGTACTGGGCTGAGCAGAGCCCCACACCAGGCTGGGGAATGGCATAACCTGTGGCAAAGTGGAATGTCCCAGTTCTCATCACCCCAATGACTGCCACCAGTGGGCTGTGATGGCCGAGGGGTGAAGGCGTTGGACTTGAAATCCAATAGGGATTCCCTGCGCAGGTTCGAATCCTGCTCACAGCGACAGGTTTTACCTACAGCTGGATGGGGTGGGGTGCCAGGGTGACTGACCCCTTCCCTCAGGATTTTGATCCCCTGGAGAGCAGTGGACTGGGAAGGAGCACTGGGTGGGCTTCTGGCTTCTAGGCTCAGCTTCTGCATGACCCCTCCTTTTGGGCACCTGTGGCCAGGCATGGCCTCTGCCGTGTCAGGCCAAGGATGGGGAGGCACTGGCAGGCACAGAGGACACAGGCAGCCTCCCTAGCTGGGTGGCACCTGGGATGGGATGGTCCCATCACTGCCAGGAGCACAGTGTTGCCCAGTGCCCATGGGAACAGATGCAGCTCAGCCATGGCCAGGGCTGGTTCCCTCCTGGGTTGGGAAGGAGCTGTCAGGGCAGTGGGGGTCATGCTGCCACTGCAGCCTCAGGGGAAAGCTCTGCCATGGTGCATCCCTCACCTTTGGGGAGCTCTTCCAGAGGCACATGCGAGTTTATCATCACTGGCCCGTGGAGGAGGTGGGTTTGAGGAGGGAAAAAAAAAGCTGGAGATGCTGGGGGTTGAACCCAGGGCCTCTTACATGCGAAGCAAGCGCTCTCCCGCTGAGCTACATCCCCCTGCCTGAGCTTCCTATGTCTGGAGGTTCTGCTGACCCTCCTGCTCCTCGTGGCCCCATTTTAAAACCAGGCAGGTGCAGCCCATAGCCATGCTGTGCTGGGCAGAGTGTGAGCTTCAGACGAAATTTAGAAACTCCCATTGAATCATGAGGTGCAGAGAGAAACCCCTGTCTTTCTAAACTTTTCAGAGAGGAGCCTGGGTGTGGCTGGGTCCAACCTTAGCCCCAGATTTTGCAGTGGTTTATCTCTAAAATATTGTGTAAGTGTAGTAGAAACTTTATACAGCTTTATCCTGCAGGATTAAAAATAAATATTAAAATTAATACTTACAGAAATACATATTATTTATTACAATGATTCGACCAAAAAAATCTTAATCAGAATTATTTACTACACAATATAGGTGCTATAACAACTATTACAATATAGTGCACTGTGAAGGAATATTGAAACAATTTTATTAAAGCAAATAGATTAAAACTGCCAAAACAAATTAAGTAAAGGTTGATGTTTCTCACCCAGAGAAACATGGGTGAGCCAATGACTGGGGGCAAATCTCTTGGGCTCAGCCTTAAGGAGTGACCTTGACGAGTGTCTCTACCCCAGTGGGGAATCTCCACACATACACTTCAGGAAAGGATCTGTCAGAAAACCCTGACATTCAAATTTAGGACTTTTATACTATAAAGGATGGATTGTGAACCAGAAATGTCCAGGCCAGCTGTGCCAGCTCAACAGCTTTAATAAAGTTATCAGTAATACTACTTTTTTGTTCCTTTATTCAGGTATTTTACCAGATCTACTATATCTTCATCTCACTATCAGGATGTTTAAATTTGAGGTTGATGACTCAGGCTGGTTTCAGCTTTATTCAACACCAAAAGCAGCGTGATCTCTTTTTCTTCATTTAACACTTGTTTGGGAAATAGAGCATTGTTTGAGTTGTTTCCTCCACTCCAGGCTCTGGCGTTCCAGAGCAACCTGCTACAGATGCCCAGGTGACATCCCCAGAGCCAGGGAAGAACAAGGGTGACCTCTCCATGGTAGCCAACTATCAGAGACAAATAGAGCTGCCACAGGTCCCATTTCTCCCCGGGCAGCTCTGTGAGTACTTGAACTAAAAAAAATTGTTTTGCACAGCCCAAAGCAGCTGGCTCGTTGGTCTAGGGGTATGATTCTCGCTTCGGGTGCGAGAGGTCCCGGGTTCCCCCTGAATCTCCAACAGGGTCTGGGAGATGTAGAGGAGGGGACAGAAAGGGCACACTCCAGCTCATTGGTCTAGGGATATGACACTTGCTTTGGGTGCAAGAGGTCCTGGATTTAACTCCCAGACAACCCCTACTTTTGGCCACCCACCATGTCCAGTGCAGAGGGTGACCCTTGCTGGCTGGGTACATCCCTGTGGGAAAGATGGACTTTAAAGGATGGGTGGCAAGATGCTGTGGGGGGAGAGAGATGTAGCTCAGATCAACCCCTAAACATTCTCCATGTCCTTTTCTCTTCTCTGGTGGTTGTGAGGCTGCCAGAGCTCTCCAGAAAAGGCCTGGTGCTGTGTCCTGGCATCCCAAGGCATAAAAATCTTGTGGCTCTTTTCCTACCCTGCCTGGAGGCTGCAGAGCATAGGAGGCTTTTTTTTAACTTCCTCATGGGGCTCTGGATGTCTCTTTGGGTGAACATCCATGCTGGGGGGACCAGCTCAGAAGGAGGAGGGTAGTGGGTGCCAAATAGGCAGGTTGATCCAACAGTTGAATTCAGGACCACTTGCACTCTAAAATAAATGACTAATGAGTCATTTATGACTAATGAGACGGGATACACTGCTCCCCAAGGGATATGGGACAGGGTTATGAGGAGTAAAATACTCAGCATCCTCAGGATGCTCTACCTCCAGTATGCAAATCGTGGGGAATCCCACCTGAGGGAGAAGAGTGGGTAGGACTTAGGGCAGTGTGGCTGTTCATGACGCTCCCGGTGTCACCTCCTCCCGGGGCTCCCAGTGGGGGTATGAGGGCGTTGGGTAAAAGCCCAGCGTTGTGAGCAGGATTGGAAGGTCCGCAGGGAGCCCCTGTTGGAAACAAATAATTTCACTTAAACTAAGGACAGAACAAAAACAATTAGTCCTGCTCCAGCACAGCCTCAGTCTGCGCTATCCCGGGGGTGTGGAAAGGAGCGCCCTCGTCCGAACCCGCGCAGCCCCGATCTCCTTTGGGCTCCGCTCTGCCTGGATCTCCGCTTGGCGTCTGCCCCGGCCTCTCCCGCGGCCCCTGTCGCCCTCCTGGTCCCGAACTTACGCCACTCTGTTAATTCATGTACTGTATAAAGATTTTGAGAAACTCCTCGTGCATACCCGTAAGCTAACAACTGTGGGAGCTCTTTCTGCAAGTCTATGTCCTTAACCTGACGCTTTTTTAAAAAGCAAGTAAATAAATAATATGCTGCTTGCCTTTCCATTTCCATTTCCATTTCCATTTTTGAGAACGTCGACGTTTTTGCAGCCCTTCAAGGTCTCGGCAGCACGTATCGGCCGGGCTCTTCTATAAGGTCACCCAGGGCGCGGCACTTTTCGCTTTTTCAGCAGTGCTTATTCGCCGTCCTTGCTGCTGTAGGACCCGAACTCGTTCACCGATCCACCGTGGTTGCCGTTACCGATTTAACGTCTGGGGTCACCATTTGTGGTAATCGGCGGAATAAATGCGGCACTCAATATGAGTGATCAGCAAATCTCAAAACTTTATTGATAGGCACATACATTTATATTGGTGTTAATGAGGCTAATACATATTGCAAAAAGCAAGCTCATTATTGGTTAGTTACTTATCAGCTAACTACGCCTACCTTATCATTCTTGAGGCTACTATGCTGCAGCTGTTTACATATTTTCTTCATGTTTCTAACTAACGATCCTCTCCCACATCCTGATGTTGCACCAAGGGCACAGTGCCCTTGCCAGGTTTGGACACTGACTGCTGACTCCTATCCTCATCTCCTTCTTGCTTAACTAACGGTATTATGTCAGTGTGACCTTTGTCAGCTAGCTAGCTGTTCACAAAATCCTCCACACTGAACTACATGAGGATGGTAGAACTGACTACACTCAAGCCATGTTTCAGTAATGATAACCTGTCTTGTGGCTGGTTAGGTATTTAACTGCATTTCATTGACCTCTTTTACATTAAATGACTAAAAAACATCAGAGATATGGGTCTGGCCCAGTGAATATTAGTGAAGGAAAGGAAGAAAGCAAATGTCAAATACTGATTAGACAAGAGCAATGGCAACCACCAAGCATCAATTAAAAGGAATAAAGTGATGGTACAATTGAAACTACAGATATAAAATCCAGAAGTGGGAGGTGGTGCATGTGTATGGTTTTTGGAAGGACGTGGCTACTTCCTTTTTTAATCTAATTCAGCTCTAATGTAGATAATAATTACTAATATGAAAAACAATGAATTAATTTCCTGCATTCCTAGATGGAAGGTCTCTAAGGAAAATCCTAGCATAGTGGGAAGCCAGGTGCAGAATCAGATGGTGTTAAACTTTCCTAAAACAGATCATGAAAGAGGTGTGAGCTCCCTCTAGAAGTGCTAATTCTCGGGGAAATACAGCAAGAGATCTTGACCACCTGTGTGTAGTGAAGATTTCATGGTACTTGTAACTGTCACAAAATAAAAGGCAGCACCGTGGAAATGTTCCGTGAGGGGTAATTGATTTTGCCGTCTCAATTTTCCACTCTTTGTTTCTAATGGAATACTTTTTCTTAAAATAGTGAATCTAATCAATCCTAAGGGTAAAACATTTATTTTGTCTCACTCTTGACAAACAAGTGTTTTGTTTGCATTTTGCCTCTGTAATTAAAATCTGAGCACCAATAGTGACATCATCTATATAAATTAATAATTATTGCTCCTGTAAATGCACTGTACAGTATTTCTGTCATAGAAGAGTAACCCTTATTCCAAGACAGAGATGGCTCTATTCCACTGATTAGAGACAAAAAATGCTGTGTAGATTTGGGGGCTGGGTGAGGGGGAGAGGAGCTGAAGGGGGGTTAGAGGGAGAACAGCTGACAAGAGGGATTTTTGTACATGTGCACATACAGAATGCGCATACTGGATGTTGAATGTAAATTCAAGTTTGATGGTGTTTCTGATAAATGCTGTACTTCTTTTGAAAACTTTAAGTAGGAGGAGGCAGGACCAGCTAGCCTACAAATGGAAGCAGCACCACCCTTAACTGTGAATTTATCTGACACAGGACTTGGAGCAAAACACCTCTGAATTTTGTTTAGGTGGTTTGGGGGTAGTGATCTGTTGCTTTTATGGGTCTCATGGGTACCCCCAGGAGAGGCTATAACTGGATTGTTATATTCTTTGTCCTATGTTATTCTAGATTTTAGTGTGCTATATAAGGGTTCCTCAGATTGTTCTTTAACTGTTGTTTCTTTCCCCACCCTTTCCCCCTAGCTCTCTGTATCCTTTTCTTCTCAAGTCATGATGATGTTCTTCAAGCTTTCAGTGAGTGCCATCCAATCTTAACCTAAGTAAAAGGCTTTGTGTTCATGTGTATTTTACAACATAGTGGCAAATCAACCATCTAGAAAATAGTTTGCTGGTGAATGCTTCTGTCAGAGTATTCTGGGAAATAATTTTCTTTTACGAGTAATGCTAGAAGGCATGCAGAATGAGAATATACGCTCTTTAGGGCAAATAATTTGAGAACGACAATTCTACCAGACTGTGCATCTTCTCTAGTTAATACGAAGGACTCTGGCGCATTGAATTATTTATTTATATGAGTAGAAATGCTGAAAAGGCACCTAACCATATGTTTCAGATGCTTTTGGCATCACTAGGAATGCATCACAAATAAGACCTTAAAATTACAGCAGTATAATATGATCTCAAAACACCTCTAGAAAGAAACACAAATGTTACTCTAAATAGTCTAATAATTATGCTCACTTGGAATTCATCCTAGTTTTAAAATGTGGGGGAGGGAATTGTTATGAATAGAAAGTTGTATTTTTTTTTGACTTTCAGAGTTAGAAACAAGTCAGACCTCTTTGGTTTTGCTGCCGAAGAAAAGCTCTTCAAATACCTGTTAATGGCCGGTGATTAACTGTTGTTTCCCTGATGCTGGCTGCTTGCCAAGAAGACACCAGGACAGACCCTCCAAGGTACTGATTAAAGAGACACCCCGGAGTGTTAAACAAACAAGCCAGGAATCTGCGACTCTCCCGTGAGGACAGAGTCCCCAGCTCTGTCTGCAGACCAGTGGACAAAGCTGCATCATCCTCCTTCTTGGTGCCACGCCTGGGAGCAACGCCTGTGGCGCGGGCGCAACCCGTCGATTTCTCCCCACCTGAGCTGATTCTTCTTAATAAAGGCATTAAAAAGGAGAAAGATCTCCTGCCCATTTATTTCAGGAATGAGCCTTGCAACTTCTCCTTGTGTGGAATGTGTAGGCAGGAAGTTGTGAGTTACAAAATGAGAGTTGAATACAGGTATCAGTTCAAATTCAAAGCTTCAAAACCAAACTCTGTGCATGGGATTCACATGCAAACCTTGCTATTTGGCTGCCAGTACCAGAAAGCTGTAATGTGTAGAAGTTGGAATTCAGACTCCTACCAGGCATTCAGAGGAAAGCCAAGACATTGGAAGGACTCTGAAGAAGGCAATTCCTATTTGCAGTTTTCTAAAAAGCCTAATTTTAATATCTTACTTAGCTTAGCTTGCAGAGTGAAGTTCTGTCCGTGGCTTGAACTCCCTTGAGTCAGGGAAACTTGAGAGTAACAATGAAAGAACAGAATTTGTGCATTAGAATACAAGAATAGTGTTTTGCAATCTTACCAAGAAGTCCTTTTCCAGTTGTAGAGCTTCTGTCAGGAAGCAATCTTCAGATGTTCGCAGCTTTAGGAGATGGACTCCCACTTTCAGTCATGGGCACCATGGAAGTTGACAGGACTGAGGGGTATCACTGGCCTTGGTGTCTAAGGGGTCGTGTCTCAGCTGCCCCAAAGACACTTGGGCATTGGATTTTTCTTGCTGGGGAAAAGAGCTGCACTGAAAGGCCAGGTGGCTGTGGCTGAAAGTGGGATTCTGCCTCCTAGAACGGAAAGAATGAGGATTTCTCCCAGAAGAGAGCTGCCAGGAGCTATGGCTCTAGCTGCCCTTGGACTCCTGGGGGCCACCTGCCCACAGGAGGCTGGGTTGCCCAGTTGGGTGTAGTTGTGGGAGGTAATGGTTAGGGCGGTGGCTAGGGTAGTGGTCAGGGGTAGTGGTTAAGAGTAGTGGTTAGGGTAGTTCTAAGGTCAGTGGTTAGAGTAGTGGTCAGGGGTAATGGTTATTTGTAGTGGTTAGGGCCATTAAAAATGGTAACTTTTCTTATCTTTTTATATCTAAAAATTGATTTCCAAATACAACCCCATATCTACTGATTTATAAGCAGGATCTTAGAGAACAAGAAATTCCAAATACAGATATACAGAGTTTGAAAATGCAAATAGAACTTTTGTATGTATACGTTAATAAAGGGCTTGAAAACAGGAGAAAATATGACTCTATGAAGGCAATAGAAATCACTCTGTGTATTCAAAGCTTTTTTGTTTCACTGAAACACCGTCTGAGTTCTTGGCTGGGACTTAAATCACTTTTGTCACCTGGTGATAAGCACGAGGTATTACGTGTGTACACTATTTTTAATGACTCCGTAGTGACATCTGCAGACTAAAAACGGTACCGCAACTAAGAAATGCATGGACGCGTAGTGACGTGACGGTGGTTGTGCATTTGCCATGGCTTTTTTACACTTACGCTGCTGCCCAGTAGGGAACGTCCAGTACTGTGAGTCAGAGCGCTTCGGTGGCGCTTTCAGTGGCTGCTGCTGCCTCGCAACCGGCCCTGGTGCATGTGCAGTTCTCAGGAGCAGCTTGGGAGCACCAGGCACAGGTTCCCAGCTGCTGTGGCAGTTCTTTGAGGAGATCACCCATTTCACAGTGTCAGTAGGGTGATGTAAGTAGATATTTAAATCGAAATAGACAAGTCTGATACTGAAGTGTCAAAATACACAAGTTGAAACAGTCTAAATATATGTTTTTTATAAGTGTTAATATAAGTTAAACAGATACATGCCAATAGATCTCTAAGTATAAATAGGTATTCTATATAGTAAGTGCACATAGTCTAAATAGATGAGTATATAAAAATTATATATATATTTATAAACTTTTATATATTATAGATAGAGTATATTGTAATATTTTAATATCTTATTTATAGTACATTTATTTATATGTTTGTATTTATATAAAATAATTATAGGAATATATAAAAGTGTTTTGGGGAAAGGTTTTGGTTTCTAGCTGCATAAATCCAGGTAGATTTGTTGTTCCCAGAAGCCCCAAACTGTGAAGTTCCTTTCAGATACTGCCTAGGATTTATGCAGCCAGAAACCAAAAGCCCCCACATTGTCATGGAGAAAAGCAAAGATCACTGGAACAGGGTTCTATAAAGGTTCAAACACACAATTTTTCTCCCACAAAACTCAGCTGACCTGACTGAGATAGCACACTGGTGTTTCACTGGATTCTCTGGGTTATTATTAAGTACTGTGAAATGTTTTTAATTAGGTTAAATTGCAGTGAATTTTTGCCAAAAAACCTGAAGCCATGAAGCACAATAAGCTGTGCTGCAAAACCTGGTGGACTTTGTGTGTCCCTGCCTGTACCTGTTCAGGTGTTCTGACACCTGGTGTGGTGTCAAAGCTGTGCTTCCTGTCAGAGGGGGGGGGGGGGGGGGGTGATGGCAGATCCAAAGAGAGGAAACCATGGAGGCATTTTGAAGCAGGTGGACAGTACCAAGGCAGAGCAGCTTAGTGGTGTCAAGTAGAAAATAAAACCCTCATAGCTAAAGATGTCTGTCCACAACAATCTTTTTTTCCCCTATAACAGCAGCTGTCCTCAATCACTCCTGCTGTTTGCAGAGAGTAAAAAAACACCCTGGGGATTTGCTTCTGGGAACAGCGATCCATTTCCTAATGGGAGTCAACTGAGTGTCTGTGAGAAATGAGGATGCTGCAGATGGAGTGATGTGAATGGGGAGTCTGTAGTGAATATTTTCAAGTGAGTCTCCTGATGTGCCTGTTCTAACGTTGTGCTGGCACCAAGTAACCTCATTCTGATGTGAACTGTCTTGAAATGTTTGCTGGAAATACAATAAAATGCATGTGGGAAGCTTTGTGTTCTTCTTTTCATATAGTTTTTTATGCATTTGGAAACATATTTTGGGATCTAGCAGTGAATTGTCCCAGCCAGAGACCTTTTTGTTGACTTCAAAGTAACTTTTGAACCTCAGAACCACAGGTTTGTAGTATTTTACAGTATCAGAGTGAGACTCACCTTGTTCAGTGGCAGCTGCCACAAGGGCTGAGATGTCATGTGTTTTCCTCTCTTGGAGGAGGCATTACCATGTAGGGTACACTGAGGTTGTGAATTGCAATCCAGAGCATATTCAGACTCTTAGTGCTTGGGGCTGTGTGGTAATCGGCAGAAGAAATGTGGCACTCAATATGAGTGATCAGCAAATCTTAGAACTTTATTGATAGGCACACACATTTATATTGGTGTTAATGAGGCTAATACATATTGCAAAAGGCGAGCTCATTATTGGTTAGTTACTTATCAGCTAACTACGCCTACCTTAGCATTCTTGTGACTACTATGTTGCAGCTATTCTCATCTTTTCTTCATATTTCTAACTAACGATCCTCTCCCTCATCCTGATGTTGCACCAAGGGCACAGTGCCTGTGCCTGATTTAGACACTGACTGCTGGCTCCTATCCTCATCTCCTTCTTCCTTAACTAACGGTACTATATCAGTGTGACCTTTGTCAACTAGCCAGCTGTTCACAAAATCTCCACAAGGCTGTGGTTTCTGGTGTGCAGAACACAGTCTAATGTGTCTAACTTGGGTTTTGATGTACATTTCCAGAATTACTCAGACGGGAAAAAGGCCAAAAGGCTGGTGGGAAGGGCATGCTCCCAGGACTGGACACCCTCAAGGCAAGGGATGATTTTTAAGTACTTCTTGGCTTTTGTTTCCCAGCCCAGGGCTAACTTGGTGTTCTCTGAATTGGATGGGTACTTAAGATGCCCGAAGGATCATTGCAGGCGTAGCACTGGAAAAGTCAGGAATAATCAAAAGATGAGAGCAAGTGGGAGGATTCTGGAAGGACTATTTTTAGATTTGACCTTGGATTCCAGTTCCTCACGGAGGGTCTGTGGTGCCCAAAGTACACCTGTAGCAGTCTGTGGTGCTGGAGTACCTGCTTGTTCATGTCTTGAGCTTGGAAGACATGCTGGACATGAATTCCAGGGAAGCTGCACTTGCAGTAGTGGCTGGAGTGAGAAGCAGTGGAAGCTGTTTGCTGTCTGCTTGTTCTCCACTTCAGCTCAGTTTCCTGGGTCCCAGGTAATCACACATCATCTTTCCCAGGCTTTTTCCAAGGGCTTTGCTGAAGTGTTGCTAAATATGGCAGTGAGATTTTCAATAGCTGGAATTTATTTCTGTTTCAGGAATTGTCTCATTGTACAGTCTGTGATGTAAAAGTTTCCATGCAAGGATAATTGCAGTGGGAGAAGGCAATTGAAGCCAAGAGCCTGGACGAGGATGCCCCAGGTCTCTGCCAAGCGCAGGTTACAAAACGGCAAAAAAAAGTCGACAAAAATAAAATGTCTCAACAGACTGGGAGTAGCACAGAAGATACAGAAAAGATAATGACCAGTAATGACCATTAATGATCATCAACTCCAAACATCACCCCTGGCAATGGAGTTGGAGACACCAGGTCCAGAAAAGACTGATAAGAAAGACAAGGAATGATCACCAAATTAGCATCCGTGGGAAGAAATCTGTAACCAACAGGAAACCAAATACTAAGAACTGCATAACTTGGGACCAATGAACACTGAACAAATTAATTTCTATGAACATTTAAATGACAATTTCTATTTTTTTTTATTTTTATTGAACAAATTAATTTCTCTCTAAATTGTTATAGTTTCTTTATAAAGTTTAGAAAAAATTTAGTAAAATTCATATGTCATGGAATTATTTTCTTTACACACCTGGGCAATGTGTGGATGGAATGATTTCTGTTGCACATCCTGGCCAGAACAAGATCCCGGCCAGAATAAAGGAATGCCTCGATTCTCTAAAACAAAAATTTTGATGGAGAGGTTTTTTTTGGTTTTTTTTTTTTTTTTTTCCCACAGTTTCAGTGACACTGGGACTTCCATAAACTAAAGGTATTACATGATCCTTCAGTTTCAGAAATATTCAGCCCCTCAGCAGCAATGTCTCTCCCATCCCAGTGTTTCCTGGCTCAGACCCAGCTTGGAGATTGGACAAGAAAAACAAAAAAACAGCAGAAAAAGTTCTGCTGTTATTTTGGTTTTCTTGGTTATTTTATTTGATGTTATTTTTTATATACTCCATTTTACTTTTATTTTTATTCTTTAATTCTTAATTTTTAATTTTGGAGGAAGGAGGGAGAGCCCAGGAAGAAGGGATAGTTGGGAGAAAGTGTTTTTACGGTTTGTTTTCCTTCTCATTATCCTGCTCTGATTTGGTTGATGATAAATTCAGCTCCTGTCTCCAGGGTGAGTATGTTTTGCCTCTGATGGTGCCTGGGGAGGGATCTCTTCTGGTCCTTATCTCAACTCCTGGGCCTTTTTTTATATTTTCTCCCTCAGTTGCCAGGCAGACCCCCAGCACCAAGTGCCCAGAACTGTACTCAACCTCCCAGTCCCCCCTCAGACATCCCCTCTCTCTCCCCGTGCCCTCCAGCCCACTCCCAGTCCCTCTCAATGCTCCCCAACCCTTCCCCGTCTCTCCCACTGTTCCTCACATATCCTTGTGATAAGTATGGTATTGTGGGGATGGTAAATAAAAACGAGATGCAAATGAGGGCATTGCTTCTATATGTAAATATTATTGTCCTAAAGGAGCCATCAGCTCCGTCCCGAGAGTTGAGTTAAAATTCTATTTCTTTAAAGACCCGCAAGCCTTTTAGAGTGTGCAATTTGTGTCATGTAGAATTCCCTAGGAGCCGCTATCAGGAAATCTGTGAGCCGAATCTAGCGGAGCTCGGCCGAACCGAGCCGAGCTCTGCCGAATGGCCGGACCTAGACGAGTGTAGCCGATAACAGCCGTTGGTAGCCGAGGAGCAGCAAATGGCCGAGTGCAGCCGGTAAGAGCAGAGTGCAGTCAAATCTGAGCCAAATCTGGCTGAGATTTTCCGCACCGAGGCAGAAAGCCAAACCTAACCGAGTTTAACTGAACAGAACCGAACGTAGCCGGGTTCAGCCGAGGTCGGCCGCACCAGTCCGAGACCAGCCGAACCTTACAAGGTTGGCCGAACCGAAGCGAACCAAACCGAGCTCCATCGAATCCAGTCTCCTGCTCTCGTGGCCATTAATTAGCGCGAGTGCAGTCACTGCCTAATGAGCTCCTGCCCAAGTGCGCACTCCCTTTCGTGTCAGTGCGATGGCCGGGCCGCCCGCGGGACACGGCAGCAGAACACCGAGCTTTGCATGTTTAACGTGAGGCGGCGCCGCTTTCCCGCCCTCAGGGAGCCGAGCCGAACCGAGCCGAGCTGCGCCGAGCACAGCATCCCAGGCGGGCCGGGGCGGGCTCGGCATGGAGCCGGGGCTCTGGGAGGTTACCTCTCCTGTCCTTCTCTCTACCGCTCCTTCCTCCCCGTATTCCCCTTCTTTCTTTCCCCAATTTCCCTCTCCCCTCCAAACCCGGCTGCTTCCTGTCCTTTCCCTACCTCGCTACTCCCTTCTGTTCCCCCTCTCTCCCTCCTCTGTCCACCGTCCCCCTTCCCCCCCCACCTCCCATCCTTTCCCGTCACCTCCCGCTTTCCTCCCCAGCCCGACCTCCCGACCTCCCTCCCTACCCTTTCTCATCCCCTGCTATCTCTCCTCTCCTCTCTTCCCGTCCCCATTTTCCTTCTTTCCCCGCGGCCGCGGGGCTCGGGGCGCCGGAGAATAAAGCCCAGAGGGCCGGAGCCCGGCGCCCCTCGGCCCCTGCAGGAGTCCCCGCACGGGGCCGGAGCTCTCGGCGGATCCCCCCGTGCCGGTCAGACACAGCGCCCGACACTGCCGGACCTGCGGCTCTCCCGACATGCCGCTGAGAGCGGCCCCGCTCTGTGCCGAGCCGTCCCTGCCGCTCCCTGCCTCTGCCCCTCGAGGTGACAGCGAGGCTGGGGAGGAACTTCAGCCCTTCTGGGGGCTGCCCCCCCTTTCTTGGTGCGGCGCAGTCCTTTCTGGGGGGATGTGCGTGTGGAAAGGGCTTGAAGGAAGCGCTGCGCTGCTCTCCAGGGCAGTTTGACTCGTTCTGTGCCTTCTTTCGGGGTGAGGACTCGGGGCTCTGATGTCATTTGGGGCACCCCAAGGTCCCGAGGAGAGGGAGCCACGCGGCCGTGGAGGAGCAGGTGGGTGGCAAATGAGGGAGGGTCATGCTGGGTGCCGTCCCCCAGAGGGACCCAAAACTGCTACAAAATTCACAGGGAGGGGTATGCATAGAATACGAAAACCTGTCAAATTTTTTGTTTTTATAGGTATTGGTAAAGAATAGGAATTTATCGCTAAATCCATTTGGAAAGAACCCCTCTATGCACTTTTATATATATAGGAATGTAGGAAACTCTGACTAGAGATGGGTAGTAGTTTTGAAAATAATGCCATAAAGTTTTTATCTAGGAATGAACCAAGCAAGTGCCCTGAAACCATAAGAACAGCTGCAGGGGCTGAAGGGAATAGAAAGAGCTTTCTGGCAACTTTTCCCTTCGTTTTCTGCCTGTCCTCAAATCGTGTCGCAGTCCCGACACAGGCATTTGTCATCCAGATTGCCAAAATGAAGACCTGTAAAATCCTAACTTTGCCTTGTGTTTAATGTGTTTTTACTTCATATTTATGTCATCACAGAAAACAAGGAAAGAAGAAATGTGACTGGTTCCCACTATTGCTGTATAAAGGCTTTTTTTTTTTTTAAGGCTGGTGTATTTATGTTCTCTTTTTTCACTCCAAGCTTGACTTTTCCCCTCCTTTTTCGAGGTCTGCTGCATTGGGCGTCCCAAGGAGGGCTGGGTTCCTCAGCAGGGGTCTTATGAGTTGGTGCTGAGTCTGCTTTTTCTTAAGATGTATCAAAGTATGCTACCAAAATTACTATTTTCTCTGCTGATGGCATTGATGGCATTTTAATGCCATCAATGCATGTATGTGTTTTAATCGTGTAACCAGATGGCCTAAGAAAAGCCAACACTTGTCGTAGATTTCTGTTTGGTTTGTGTCTGTGAGTGGGCTGTGTGCTGGAGAGGGAGAGGTGCTGTTGGAGAGTGGCAGCAGCTCCAGCTGTGAGGATGATGAGAGCTCAGAGCAGCCCCAGCTGCGAGCTGTGAGGATGATGAGGGCTCAGAGCAGCCCCAGGTGGGAGCTGTGAGGATGATGAGGGCTCAGAGCAGCCCCAGGTGGGAGCTGTGAGGATGATGAGGGCTCAGAGCAGCCCCAGGTGGGGGGGGAGGGGGAAGGCGGGTGTACGGTATAGGATATGGTGTACTTCTTGACTGTTATGGTTTTTGGTTCAGGTGTTGATGATAAGGGATTTTTTCAATTGATTTTGTTGTTGGATTTTTTTTTTTTTGGGGGTGGGGTATTATGTTTTAAGGGATTTGTTTTTTAAGATTTACATTGGTTTTTGTGGGTCGTACCATGAAGTAGAGGGTAGGTTTTAAATTCTGTTGTGGTGGCTTTTATTATTATGTGTATGTAGTGTTTGTTTTGGTGCACTTGAGTTACTATCATGTAGTTAATTGGTGAGGTTTTTTTAATATTCATAATTGCATTATTTTTTATTATATTATAGGGGTTTAATTTATTTTGTTTGTTTGATTGCAATGTAGGTTTTATTATCACTGATCACTTGGGAGATATTTTTTATGGTTACATTTATCTTTTGGCTTTGTGTTTATTTCTAGGTGGTATTTTAATTTTGATGGTTTGAGGCACTATGGGTTTATTGAGTCAGGAGTAATTTTTTTGTTGTTAATTTAAGTTTCTTTGGTTTGGGTATTTTTTTGTAGTTTGATGTATTTGGTTACTGCTTTTTATTAGTTTTACTTTTGGGACCATGGGTATTTATCTGGTGGATTTTTTTAGGTAGTGTTTTTATTCGGGTAGTTATTTTCTTATTAGTGGTATAGGTTTTTGATATCGTTAATTAGTTTAAGTTAATTTCATAGCGTATCGATTATTCTTTGAGTTAGCGTAGAGGTAGAGTTTTGGTTATTCTTTTTTAGTAACGTTCAGAGTCTGTTGTACTGTTTGGAGTTTAATAAGTTGGTTAATTTTTTTTAAGTGGTTTTTGTGATTTGCTGTGTGGGTTTCCAAATGGTTGGTTTTTATTTTTTTTTTATTTTTCTGATGTGATAAGAATTGTTAGTGAAAAGAGTATAATGTAGTTTTTTGCTGGTAGTTGGTTGGTTGTATGGTGGAGTTTTTTTAGTTTGTGTTATTTGTTTTTGGGGTATTTTGTTAGTTAGAGATTAAAGTTTTTATTTTGGGGTTAGTTTGTAATTATCTTTAAGATTTTAGGGTGATTTAGATTTTTTATATGGGTGTGCTGTATGATGAGAGTAATTTATTTGTTTTATGTGGTTTTGATGGCAGGATAGAGGAGATTTCTGTATAGAATATGTATTTTAATCATGGTAGTTGGGATGATAGGAGTTGTGTTTTAGTGTTTGTTTTTGAGGTGGTTTGGAGTTTTTTATAGGTTGGAGTTTTTTGTTGTCTGATGGAGCTATTCTGACTTTTTTATTATACTGGTGGGAATTTCTTGCTGTTTCTTTTATTTTTAGGAATTGGATCTTTTCAGTAGTCTTGATTTTGCTTTTTTGATGGTAAAATTGTTTTTAGGAGAATTTGGGTGATTCTTAAACATGTTTTTGTTATACTTTTAATCCAGTGTTGTTGGTATATTGTAGATGTTTTGGAGGATTATTTTTTTAGTGTAATTTAGATGAATTTATGGTAGATGGTAGGACTGTTTTTATTTTTGGGGTAGTTGGTTGTTAGGTGTATTGTATATTTTTCAAGTGAAGGTAAACAGAGGTTGGTATTTGGTTGTTAGAAGAATGGAGAAAAATGTACTGGTAATGTTAATAGTGGCGTGTTATTTTGGTGTTTTGGATTTTAGTTTGTATTGAAGTTTTAATAAGTTTGGTACAGTAGTATTTAATGGTGGAGTTATTTAAGGTATGATAGTTTATAGTTAATTTTTATTTGTTTTAGATTTGTGTATAAGTTAAATGGGGTAGTTGAAGGGTGAGTGGGTGTCCTGGTTTAGGGCAAGTTTGGGA
>NW_024368187.1:0-1179 GCF_014805655.1 Passer montanus
GGGCCGCGCCGCGCCGGCGGGACCCAACGTTGACCCCAATGATGGTGTTGAACTCAACGTTGACCCCAACGTTGACGAAGAACCCAACGTTGAACCCAACGTTGACCCCGTTGACCTCAAGGATGACGAAGAACCCAATGCCGGGCCCAACGATGACGAAGAACCCGACGTTGACCCCGTTGGCGCCAACGATGGCGCTGAACTCAACGTTGACCCCAACGATGACGAGGAACCCAACGTTGACTCCAACCTTGATCCCGTTGGCTTCAATGATGATGAAGAACCCAACGTTGGGCCCAACGATGACGAAGAACCCAACGTTGACCCCGTTGACCTCAACGATGACGAAGAACCCAACGTTGACCCCAACGATGACGAGGAACCCAACGTCGGTGAAGAACCCAACGAGGAACCCAACGTTGGGCCCAACGATGGCGAAGAACCCAACGTTGACCCCAATGACGCTGAAGAACCCAACGTTGACCCCGTTGACCTCAAGGATGACGAAACACCCAACGTTGACCCCAACAGAACCCAACGCCGGGCCCAACGATGATGAAGAACCCAACGTTGAGCCCAACGTTGACCCCGTTGACCTCAACGATGGCATTGAACCCAACCTTGGGCCCAACGATGATGAAGAACCCAACGTTGGTGAAGAACCCAACGAGGAACCCAACCTTGGGCCCAACGATGATGAAGAACCCAACGTTGAATCCAACGTTGACCCCGTTGACCCCAATGATGGCGAAGAACTCAACGTTGACCCCAACGATGGCGTTGAACTCAACGTTGGGCCCAATGATGATGAAGAACCCAACGTTGACCTCAACGATGATGAAGAACCCAAGGTTGAGCCCAACGTTGACCCCAACGATGACGAAACACCCAACGTTGACCCCAACGATGGCGAAGAACCCAACGTTGAACCCAACGTTGACCCCGTTGACCTCAACGATGGCGTTGAACCCAACGTTGGGTCCAACGATGACGAAACACCCAACGTTGACCCCAACGATGGCGAAGAACCCAACGTTGACCCCAACGTTGACCCCGTTGACCTCAAGGATGACGAAACACCCAACGTTGACCTCAACGATGACGAAGAACCCAACGTTGACCCCAACGATGACGAAGAACCCAACGCCGGGCCCAACGTTGACCCCGTTGACCTCAAGG
>NW_024368188.1:0-156 GCF_014805655.1 Passer montanus
CCCAAAATTCACCCAAAAATTGGTCCAAATTTAGTCTAAAATTGACCCAAATTTAGGAAAAATTTGACCCAAAACTGCCCCAAAAATGACCCCAAAATTGACCAAAAATTCGACATAAATTGGCCCAAAAATGTGGAAAATTCACCAAAATTCCCA
>NW_024368188.1:357-1179 GCF_014805655.1 Passer montanus
GAAAATGGGGAAAAGTCACCCAAAAATTGACCCAAAAATGGGGGAAATTCACCCAAAATTTTGTCAAAAAAGGGTCCAAAATTTACCCAAAATTGGTCCAAAAATTGACCCAAAAGTGGGGAAAATTCACCCAAAAATTGACCCGAAAATGGGGAAAAGTCACCCAAAAATTGACCCAAAAATGGGGGAAATTCACCCAAAATTTTGTCAAAAAAGGGTCCAAAATTTACCCAAAATTGGTCCAAAAATTGACCCAAAAGTGGGGAAAATTCACCCAAAAATTGACCCAAAATTGCCCCAAAAATACAAAAAATTCTTCCCGTTTTTAACCCTTTTTTTGCCGTGTTTTCCTCATTTTTAACCCTTTTTTGGCCATTTTTTCACCGTTTTTCCCTGTTTTTTCACCATTTTCCCCCTCCCAGTCCCCTCCCAGTCCAAACCAGTAACCCCCAGTCCAAACCAGTCCAAACCAGTCCAAACCAGTAACCCCAAACCCCATTTTAACCCATTTTTAACCCTTTTTTCCCCATTTTTTCACCTATTTTCCCCATTTTTTCCCCATTTTTTGCCATTTTTTCACCATTTTTTCCCATTTCCCCCCCTCCCAGTCCCCTCCCAGTCCAAACCAGTAACCCCCAGTCCCAAACCAGTACAAACCAGTACAAACCAGTAACCCCAAACCCCATTTTAACCCATTTTTAACCCTTTCTCCGCCATTTTTAACCCTATTTTCCTCATTTTTCCACCGTTTTTCACCATTTTTTCACCATTTTTTGCCATTTTTTCACCATTCTTCCCCATTTCCCCCCCTCCCAGTCCAAA
>NW_024368189.1:0-1178 GCF_014805655.1 Passer montanus
AAAAATCCTAAAAAATTCCTAAAAAATTCGAAAAATATTCCTAAAAAATTCCAAAAAATTCCTAAAAAATTCAAAAAAATTCCCTAAAAAATTCCCCAAAAAATTCCTAAAAAATTCCAAAAAAAATCCTAAAAAATTCCTAAAAAATCCTTAAAAATTCACCAAAAAAATCACCAAAAAATCAGAATAATTCCCCAAAAAATCAAAATAATTCCCCAAAAATCGCCTTTAAACCCCTCAAACCCCACCCAAATCTTCCCAAAATTTCTGAATTTTCCCAAAATTCCCCAAATTTTATAGAATTTTCTGGAATTTCTCACCCCGGCGTCAAATATTTCCAAAATTTCTGAATTTTCCCCAAATTCCCCAAATTTTATAGAATTTTCTGGAATTTCTCACCCCGGCGTCGACGTCGGCGCCGTGCTCCAGCAGCAGCAGGACGCTCTCGCGGGACCCCGAGGCCACGGCCACGTGCAGGGGGGTCAGGCCTGGGGGAGGGGAGGGGCAGAGACCCCCAAAAATTCATGAGACCCCCCCCAGAAATTCCCAAAAAATAGCCCAAAAAATTCCCCCAAAAATTCCCAAAAAAATAAAAAAAATTGCAAAAAATTTCCCCCAAAATGAAAAAAAAAATGGAAAAAAATCCCCCAAATTTTCCCAAAAAAATCCCTCAAAAATTCTCCCCAAAATTAACAAAAATCCCAAAAAACTCCCCCAAAATTCAAAAAATTCCCAAAAAAATTCTCCGAAAATCCCCCAAAAAATGTAAAAAAATGCAAAAAATTTGCCCAAAATTTCAAAAAAATTTCCCAAAAATTCCCCAAATTTTCCCCTACTTTTTTCCCAAATTTTCCCCAAATTTCCTTATTTTTCCCCACAAATTCCCCCATATTTTCACCAATTTTTCCCCTTTTTTCACCAATTTCCCCCCATATTTCTCCCAAATTTCCCATTTTCCCCTGATCTTCCCCCAGTTTTTCCCCATCTTTAGGACTTTTCTCCCCAATTTTTCCCAATTTCCCCCCACATTTTCCCCCCTCAATTTTTCCCCAATTTTGGACCAGTTTTCCCCCAAATTCCCCCATTTCTCCACCACTTTTCCCCCATTTTTCTCCATTTCCACCCCAAATTCTCCCATTTTCCCTCCAATTTCCCCCAAATTTTCCCCAATTTTCCCC
>NW_024368190.1:0-1178 GCF_014805655.1 Passer montanus
AAATTCCCAAAAATTCCCCCAAATTCCCAAATCCACCAAAATTCTCAAGATTCCCAAAAATCCTAAATCCCAAATTCCCCCAAAATTCCCCAAATCTCCCCAAACTGCCCCAAAATTCCCCAATTCAAAATCCCCAAAACTCCCCAAATCCACTCAAAATTCCCCAGAATTCCCGAAATTCTCCCAAATCCCCCAAAATTCCCCCAAACTCCCCCCAAAAATCCCCCAAAACCCCCCCAATTTTTTGGGATTCCCCCAAAAATCCCAAATTCCCCCAAAATTCCCCAAATCTCCCCAAACTGCCCCAAAATTCCCCAATTCAAAATCCCCAAAACTCCCCAAATCCACTCAAAATTCCCCAGAATTCCCGAAATTCTCCCAAATCCCCCAAAATTCCCCCAAACTCCCCCCAAAAATCCCCCAAAACCCCCCAAATTTTTTGGGATTCCCCAAATCCCAAAAAATCCCCCAAAAATCCCAAATTTGCCCCAATTTCCACCCCTCCCCCACAATTTTTTTTTTGTGGTTTTCTTGGAATTTTTGGGCTCCCAAATCCCAAAAATAAAAAATTCCAAAAAATCCCCAAAAATTCCAAATAAATTCCCCAAAAAAACCCCAAAATTCCACAAAAATCCCAAAAAAATTCCCCAAGAATTCCAAATAAATTCCCAAAAATTTCCAAAACGCCACAAAAATTTTCCCGGGAATTTTTGGGATTTTCCAAAGAATTTTCTGGGAATTTTTTCCAGGAATTTTTGGGAATTTTTTTAGATTTTCCCAGGAATTTCTGGATATTTTTTTACATTTTTTGGATTTTTCCCGCGGATTTTTGGGAATTTATTTTATTTTCCCAGGATTTTTTTGAATTTTTAAAAAGTTTTCCATTTTATTTTAATTTTTTTTTAATTTTTTTATTATTTTCCCATGAATTTTTGGGAATTTCCAGGAATTTTTAGGATTTTCCTGGGGATTTTTAGAATTTTCCCAGGAATTTTTGGGATTTTCTGGGAATTTTTGGGATTTTTTAAATGTTTCCCATGAAATTTTGGGAATTTTGAGGAAATTTTTTTTTATTTTTAAAAAGTTTTCTCTGGGAATTTTTCAATTTTTTCCTGGAATTTTTTTGGAATTTCCTGGGAATTTTGGGATTTTTTTTTCAATTTTCCCAGGAAATTTTG
>NW_024368191.1:0-1199 GCF_014805655.1 Passer montanus
TTTTTTTTTTTTTTTAAGTTAACAGAACTGTTTGTGTAAATAAACCTTGCAAGGCTGGACACAAAGTGTGCTTTCTTTTCTAGCATCCCAAGTGTCTGGCACAGACTGTGTTACCCAGGGTCTATCTGAGATCATCTACACCATTCCCCTGGAATAGCACCTGCGTCCTCGTGGCCTTGAATGGCTCTCACAATACAAATTTACAAATGGCTTTTGAAAATTACCCAAACATCCTTCGGCATGAGCAAAATCTGCTGCGACACAACTGCCTGGCCTTGATTTTATTATGATATTACCACTCCCAGCCTTTGGGGAGCTTTGTGTGTGTCAGCACATTTCTTTAGCATCTCTGGTAGCCTTCAATCTTCCTGCCTTTTATACCTTTGAACCAGTTGCAAACAGCAAGAAAAACTGCACAAACAATGGGTTCGCTCAGGATGCGAGGAAATCCCCGCATCTAACTGAAGTTTAATTCTCTCCAACTCCATTCCTCCTTCTCTTGCCCCTGCCCCCCAGGGGAGGTGGGAGGAATGGTTTAAATCAATAACCAAAGGCTCCAGTTTTACAAACCCTTGAGCCATTAGAGCTCCGAGTCCTCTGCACCAGCCCCAGCCTCCCTCAGCACACACACAAGTAACACATATAGAAAAGAAATGCTGGCAGCCTGGCATTAACAATGTTCATTCAGTGCTCTTTACTTAAAGGAAAAAACAATTAAGTGAAACCTTGAAGTAATCTCATTCTGCCTATTTAGCCTCTTCATCCCTCAATGTGTGGTTAGTAAGTGTTGCAATCAGGGGCTAAGGCCTGCTATCATTCGGCCTTAATTAAAAAAGACACAAGCAGTGGAGCTGTGAATTAGAAATGTAACAACGCACTACCCCTGATTAATTCGAGGCTCATGTTGGATTAATAACTCCAAACAAAGAACAAAAGGAAATTGTTATGCGAATTGCAGTCCTCCCAGGCCAGACAAAGGTCAAATCACAGGATTTCAATTTCATCCGGAGTCGCTTAATCAACTCCCTCGGAAGGAAGACCATATGCAGCCCTGAAAGCTACCCATTGTAGTCGTGTTGTCACTGGACCTGAGAGACAGCACAGAGATAATCCCAGTTATTCCCCATCTTTTCTCCTTCTTGTCTCTTCCTTGGCTTTTTCTTTTTTTTATTTCTTTCTTTTCCTTTTTTTTTTTTTTT
>NW_024368192.1:0-1177 GCF_014805655.1 Passer montanus
GGGGAGTTTGGGGGAGTTTGGGGTGATTTTTGGGGGGGGGTTTAAGTGGTTTTGGGTGGTTTTGGGTGATTTGGGGGGCGTGGATGATTTTGGGGTGATTTTGCGGGTTTTTGGGTGATTTGGGGTTGTTTTGGGTGACTCGGGGTGGGTTTTGGGTGATTTGGGGTGTTTCTGTGTGGTTTTGGTGGTTTGGGGTGGTTTTGAGGGGATTTTTGGGGTTTTTTTTTGTTTTTTGGGTGTTTTTTGGTTGTTTTGGTGTTTTTGGGTGATTTTGGGTGTTTTTGGTGATTTTGGGGAGTTTTATGCCCTCCCCTCCCCCAGGCTGTTGGCATCGCTGATTTCAGAGGTTTTGGGGTGATTTTGGGGCTGATTTTGGGTGATTTTGGGGGGGTTTGGGTGATTTTTGGGTGATTTTGGTGTTTTTGGGTGATTTTGGGGGTTTTTGGTGTTTTTGGGGTGTTTTATGCCCTTCCCTCCCCCAGGCTGTCAGCAGCACAGATTCTGGGTGGTTTTGGGGTGATTTTGGGGGTTTTTTGGGGTTTTTTTGGGGTTTTTTTGGGTGTTTTTGGTGTTTTTGGGGTGTTTTATGCCCTTCCCTCCCCCAGGCTGTCAGCAGCACAGATTCTGGGTGGTTTTGGGGTGATTTTGGGGGTTTTTTGGGGTTTTTTTGGGGTTTTTTTGGGTGTTTTTGGTGTTTTTGGGGTGTTTTATGCCCTTCCCTCCCCCAGGCTGTCAGCAGCACAGATTCTGGGTGGTTTTGGGGTGATTTTGGGGGTTTTTTGGGGTTTTTTTGGGGTTTTTTTGGGTGTTTTTGGTGTTTTTGGGTGATTTTGGTGTTTTTGGGTGATTTTGGGTGTTTTTGGTGTTTTTGGGGTGTTTTATGCCCTTCCCTCCCCCAGGCTGTCAGCAGCACAGATTCTGGGTGGTTTTGGGGTGATTTTGGGGTTTTTTTGGGTTTTTTTGCGTGTTTTTTGGTGGTTTTGCACGATTTTGGTGGTTTTGGGTGATTTTGGGTGTTTTTGGTGAATTTTGGGTGTTTTATTCCCTCCCCTCCCCCAGGCTGTCAGCATCACTGATTTCAGAGGTTTTGGGGTGACTTTGGGGGTGATTTTGGGTGATTTCGGGGGGGGTTGGGTGGTTTTTGGGTGTTTTTGGTTGTTTTGGTGTTTTTGGGTGA
>NW_024368193.1:0-1204 GCF_014805655.1 Passer montanus
CAATGGAGGACCCTTCCTCAGGGCATGCGCAATTCTCCGGCCATATGCCAGTGGTATGTGGCCCGTGCCTTGTCTGGAGTTCGTGAGCAGTTTCCTGGTGCACGTCTGTATCATTTATACCTGCTGTAAAACCACCGACGCGGGACCCAGGATGAGCTGCTGAGAATTCAGCCTCAGTTGCTCGATGCTTTAAATGCACATGGACTGCAGGTGGCTCCAGAAAAGGTCCAGCAACAACCACCTTGGAAGTATTTGGGGGTCAAAATTCTGGAACAGACAATCTGTCACCAGGAGGTGCAATTCGTGCATCCTGTGAAGACACTGAATGATGCCCAAAAATTGGTAGGTGTCATCACTTGGTTACGTCCATACCTGGGGCTAACCGATGCACAACTGTCTCCATTGTATGATCTACTAAAAGGAGACTCTGATCTAAAGTCGCCTCGTTCATTGACCCCTGAGGCACGTCAGGTGCTGGAGGTGGTTCAGCAGGCCGTTTCGGCTTGCCAAGTTTACCGCATTGATCCCTCCATTGATGTCACTGTGTTCATCACCGCTCCAGATTCGCATCCCACAGGTATCATTGGCCAATGGAGTGACAAATGGTCCGATTCCTTGCACGTTTTGGAATGGGTTTTCCTGCCCCATCAGCCGCAAAAGACGGCAACCCCATTGTCTGAGCTTTTTGCTCGTTTGATAATCAAATGCCGGCAACGGTGCTTGCAATTGATGGGTGCGGATCCCGCAAAGATCATACTCCCAGTACAGCGGGAGGATTTTGACTGGAGCTTTGCAAACAGTGTGTCCCTGCAGAGTGCTCTGGAAAACTTTTCAGGGCAGATCACTTATCATCTGCCCAGCCATAGGCTGTTGCGAAGTCCACACAAATCTCTTTGCGGCCCAAAAATAGTCAGGAACCTGTGCAAGGACCCACCGTCTTTACCGACGGTTCAGGGAGGACAGGAAAGGCCATTGTTACCTGGAGGGACGGATCTGAGTGGCAGGTTCTGGAAGGTCATGAGGATGGGTCAGCCCAATTGGTTGAATTGAAGGCTGCTGTCATGGCATTTGAGAAATTTTCCCAGGAACCTTTCAACTTGGTCACGGATTCTGCCTATGTGGCCGACATTGCACAGCGGTTGGGTCAGTCGGTCTTGAAAGAGGTCAGTAACCCGGCCTTGTTTCATTTGCTGAAGGCCTTGTG
>NW_024368194.1:0-1177 GCF_014805655.1 Passer montanus
TGTCCCTGCCATGGCAGGGGATTGGAAGTTGATGTATACAGTCTCTTCCAAGCAAGGCCACTCTATGATTTTATTATATTTGTTGGGAAAATGAATGATGCTGTAGAAAATTCTCTACAATCTGCTTTCCCTCTTGCAGTTTCTGCTGTCACACTGGACACGGAACTCTGTCCTTATCTCAGGTCTGTTCTCTGCCACAGGGGATTTAAATCCACTGGCTCTTACTCTCAGGCTCCCAGCTCATTGCTCAGGCTGTGGAGAGGGACACACTGATAACAAACATCTGAAATTCCACCTCCGTGCAAAAGGTTGCAGGTCAAAATTTGAGCTGTATGTGCAGCTCTGGCGTCTACAAGGTTAAGCAACAAGTGATTCTTCAGCATTACAAGTTTTGACTTGAGCAGAAACACTCAACCAGCTTCTGATTTCAGATGCTGTATTATCTTCCTGCAGAGAAATCCAATGGCTGGGCATAGCTCGCTGGGACATTCTGTGAAGGTGCTTAAAGTAGGACTATGCAGAACTTAAAACTGTCTTTTTTTAAATCAAATTTTCTCCTTAAGAAATACTGTGCAATGGGAGGGAAATAGTTTTGTGTCAATTTACACGGGATTCAATAAAAGCAAATTAAAAAGTTGTTTCCTATTAAAATCGACACAAGTTTTCTATTATCATGAGTATTATTAACTGGAGATATATGTGCCAGATCTTCTTTTAATTACAGACATATAACTTACACAAAGAGAACTCATATCTTCCAAGTAATTACAGGCAGCTCTAAAGCACATTATTGTATTATTAAATTAAAAAATCTGCTAGTAGAAAGATCAGAAATTAAATATAGAATCATCCAACATTCAAAGAAAAAGTGTGCATAGACAGACATGAAATAAGCTAAATTATTCAGATTTAAAACAGTTTTCACACAGGAAGAATTATATACAGCAGCAGTGTTTTGCTGCAGTTTTCTAAATCAGATCTAGCCACTAGCAAACTATTCAGCTCTCATTAAAACAAACTAAGAGATAAACCCAGCCTGGCCTGAAGAGCAGCCAAAGAACATTTATCTCCCAGTGAAGCCATTTCTAGAAAGATCCCCATGCCTAGCAATAGGAGAAAAATTCACAATAGCATCATAGAATGGGAGCACAGTGGATTAAGCAATATTGTCTCCACT
>NW_024368195.1:0-1177 GCF_014805655.1 Passer montanus
AAAAAAGCCAAATAACCAAGGAAATATCAAGGAAATATCAAAAGCGCATGTCCTCAAGAGATACCTCTTTACGTAAATGGTATAAGATTGCTTGCTACTGCAATTTTTTTGCAAATTCAGGTACATTTTAGAAATTCCAGTTCCAGAAAAACAATGAATTGGAAAAAGTTGGCAAGAATTATTTAAATTATTTGCTTTCTTATTTAATTATTTTTATTTAGAGGATTAGGTCTTTTAAATAGCATTTAAACACTTAAATAGTCTGAGAAAAAATCAGATTTCTGGTCTGAACTGAGGAGAATCAGTCACCTACATCTCAAATGAATGCTTTAAGTCATTTAAATATAGAGTAGCAACACTACTGTATCCACTACCACTACATCCTCAATATTGTAAATGCTGTCTCTACTATTTTGGGAACTACCGCCTTTAGTACCAAATTTAACTTCATTAAAAATACCCAGGGCTAATAAATTCCATCTCTCCATTCCCATTCAAAAGTGAGAAGGAAATATAAACAAGTTTTATAGGGATCTGCTTGTTTTTATCATTATAAAAGGCAGCCAAAAATATAACTGGCTGAGATCTTTTCAGGCCCAGGCTTATGCTCCCAGCGTTCAGTGGACAGCTGACCCCAAAGCACCTGCTCCAACACGGGTTCTCCTGGGCCTCATCTTCCCCTGTTCCTCTGCAACGTGCACCACAAAGAAAGGTGTAAGTTAGTGGGGGTAAGATGAGAGCAAGGAAGGAGTGGACAGATGCTTGTTTGCCTGTGAGCTTTTTAAGGAAGAGGTCTTTCATTCCCTTCCCCCAGTTGGTCTTGCCAGCTCAGTATTCCAGACCACCAGGACAAAACAGTAACGGCACACAATAGGAACAGCGAGTGGTGGGCTCAGCATTCACCAGGTGAGTGAACTGCAGTTAGGGATTTGAAGACAAACACAGAGCTGCCCCCTCCCCAGACCTGGGAAGAACTGTGCAAGCAAACATGGCTCAAGGCAAAGAGGCTGCAGTGGAAGCAAGAAAGGGACATGAGAGCATGGAGCCTTGCTATAAATCACACAAAGAGGCAGTTCAGGGCCACAGGCCAAAACTGGAGAGAAGACCAACAGAGACTCATGGTGGGTGTCTGCTGTGGGCAGTGTGATCAGGAAGAGGGAGTGGATGAAGCTTCATT
>NW_024368196.1:0-1177 GCF_014805655.1 Passer montanus
AGAGCCAAAACTTTACCTTTTATGGAGAAAGTATTCATTGTTAAAGAAATCATCTGATGAACTGACTTTCTTGCATCTACAAAAAGTTGATTCAACTTCTGTAAACATTTTTGAGTCTCCTAAATTGCAGATGCTCAGATTAATTAGTTACCAGTAGAGCGCAAGTAGATAAATGGGTGAGGAATGTGCTCTACATCTGTTTAAGATATGTATATGAGACTTTCTTATTCTAGTGTGTGTATATTTGTGGGAGTACCTTTTTCTCTTACAGCAGAAGAAGGGATTTGTTCTTATTAAATGCCAAAATAAAATAAGAATATATAAAAATCACTGCATGATTAAAAGGTAACTGGGAAATAGTGAAAATGATAACTCAGAAACTTTTCCTCTCTGTCCACTCCCACCTTAGCAATACTATAACACAAAATAGAAGTCTCAGCTTCCACAGATAACAGGTCAAGATTCTTGCATTGGATAGCTGCTGTAATCAGTGTGTATCTGAGTGTTTACTGAGAAGGGGGCCTACAAGAAAGCCAGGAGATTTTGTAAGGGCATGTAGTGATAGGACTGAAAGAGAGTAGGTTTAGTTTACATATTAGGAAGAAATTCTTTACTGTGAGGGTTACAGGAATTCATAATTTTTTTTTTCTATAACTGTTTGTAATTACCTGTAAAGGTACGCATTTCATGTTCAAAAATAGTTAATATTCTGCTTGTCCATATAGGTACACATAATGAGCACAAGTATTTAGTTTCTGTGATCTAACATTGGTTAATTTTGAAACCATGTTTTCCTGGCTTCACATATAGATATTTAAATATGTTTTTGAATGGCAATAGGGTGTTTTATAAGGGAGAGCCCACAGTATTTCAAGTATAGAAAAGGAACAGAATTTAATACTTGAATAGCTGAAAGCACTTTTCTGAAGTGTATTTCCTATGTATTTTGTATTTTCTTTACCAACAATCAGATCTGTGCAGTGGAAACTTCATTATACATTAAGACAGACATGTATGTATTTCATGTTCGTGTAAAAGTTTAAGGTAGTCTTTTCATTGCTTAGCATTTAAACAATTGAATGTGGTGAAATGAGAAGGAACATCAATAACACTTTTACACTGGACTTCTGGAGGGCAGATTTGGGCTCATTTAGGAGACTTATTCAGAGAGTTCCTT
>NW_024368197.1:0-361 GCF_014805655.1 Passer montanus
GACGTGGAGGAGGACGAGGCGGTGCCGGACAGCGAGCAGGACATCAAGCCGCGCTTCCACAAGTCGCGCACGGTGACGCTGGCGCACGAGGAGCAGCGCGGGGACGGCGACGGCGACGACGAGGACGACGACGACACGCTGTCCGACTGGAACCTGCGTAGGGACCCCCGGGGACACCCTGGGGGGGCTGGGGGGACCCCCGAGGGGTCTGGGGGTGAATCTGGGGGTTTGGGGGAACCCTCTGAGGGGTCTGAGGGGGGTTTAGGGTGGATCTGAGGGGTCTGGGAGAACACCCTGAGGGGTTTGGGGTGGATCTGAGGGGGTTTAAGGTGGATCTGAGGGGTCTGGGGGGGCTGTGAGG
>NW_024368197.1:851-2942 GCF_014805655.1 Passer montanus
CTCTGAGGGGTTTGGGAGGGCTCTGAGGGGGGTTTGGGGTGGTCCTGAGGGGTCTAGGGGGACCCCCTGAGGGGCTTGAGGGGGCTCTGAGGGATTTGGGGTGTCCTCCTGAGGGGTCTGGGGGGCTCTGAGGGGTTTTGGGGAACGCCCTGTGGGGGTTTTGGGGTGAATCTGGGGGTTTGGGGGTGGTTCTGAGGGGTCTGGGGGGCTCTCAGGGGTCTGAGGGAACCCCCTGAGGGGTCTGGGGGGGCTCTGAGGGGTTTGGGGTGGATTTGGAGGTTTTGGGGTGCCCCTATGGGGTTTGGGGTGCCCCGTTAACCCCTGGCTCCCCAGGGAAGTGCTCGGCGGTGGCGCTGGACGTGCTGGCCAACGTGTTCTGGGCGTCCCTGTGGGTTTGGGGGTGTCCCTGCAGGTTTTGGGGTGCCACAGTGGGTTCAGGGTGCCCCTGCGGGTTTTGGGGTGCCCCGTTAACCCCTGGCTCCCCAGGGAAGTGCTCGGCGGCGGCGCTGGACGTGCTGGCCAACGTGTTCCGGGAGGAGCTGCTGCCCCACCTGCTGCCCCTGCTCAAGGAGCTGCTCTTCCACCTCGAGTGGGTGGTCAAGGAGTCGGGGATCCTGGTGCTGGGGGCCATCGCTGAAGGTGGGCACCCCAAAAACACCCCGGGGCACGGGGGGACCCCAAACACAGCCCCAAAGTCATCCCAGTCCAGGGGATCCTGGTGCTGGGGGCCATCGCTGAAGGTGGGCACCCCAAAAACACCCCGGGGGGGATTGCTGTGATAGGCGACCCCAAATGCAGCTCCAAATCCATCCTGGACCAGGGGACCCCAAACACAGCCCCAAAGTCATCCCAGTCCAGGGGATCCTGGTGCTGGGGGCTATTGCTGAAGGTGGGCACCCCAAAAACACCCCGGGGCACGGGGGGACCCCAAACACTGCCCCAAACCTGTCTTGATCCAGGGGATCCTGGTGCTGGGGGCCGTCGCTGAAGGTGGGCACCCCAAAAATGCCCTGGAGGGGGAAGATCCCAGTCCTGGGTAGCCCCAAAAACAGCCCACCTGATCCCACACCTGATCCCACACCTGATCCCTGATCCCTGTGCCATCTCACAGGGTGCATGCAGGGCATGGTGCCCTACCTGCCCGAGCTGATCCCACACCTGATCCCACACCTGATCCCTGATCCCTGTGCCATCCCCAGGCTGCATGCAGGGCATGGTGCCGTACCTGCCTGAGCTGATCCCGCACCTGATCCCACACCTGATCCCACACCTGATCCCTGATCCCTGTGCCATCTCACAGGCTGCATGCAGGGCATGGTGCCCTACCTGCCCGAGCTGATCCCACACCTGATCCCACTCCTGATCCCTGATCCCTGTGCCATCCCCAGGCTGCATGCAGGGCATGGTGCCGTACCTGCCTGAGCTGATCCCGCACCTGATCCCACACCTGATCCCTGTGCAGCCTGCATGCAGGGCATGGTGCCCTACGGTCCCGAGCTGATCCGACACCTGATCCCACACCTGATCCCTGATCCCTGTGCCATCCCCAGGCTGCATGCAGGGCATGGTGCCCTACGGTCCCGAGCTGATCCGACACCTGATCCCACACCTGATCCCATCTCACAGGCTGCATGCAGGGCATGGTGCCATACCTGCCTGAGCTGATCCCACACCTGATCCCACACCTGATCCCTGATCCCTGTGCAGGCTGCATGCAGGGCATGGTGCCGTACCTGCCCGAGCTGATCCCACACCTGATCCCACACCTGATCCCATCCCCAGGCTGCATGCAGGGCATGGTGCCGTACCTGCCCGAGCTGATCCCACACCTGATCCGCTGCCTGGCGGACCGCAAGGCGCTGGTGCGCTCCATCGCCTGCTGGACGCTCAGCCGCTACGCGCACTGGGTGGTGGCGCAGCCCCCCGAGCTCTACCTGAAGCCCCTCATGACCGAGCTGCTGCAGCGCATCCTGGACGGCAACAAACGCGTGCAGGAGGCGGCCTGCAGGTGGGACGGGGACACCGGGGGGACTGGGGGGACTGGGGACACCGGGGGGGACAGGAGGAATGGGGACACCGGGGACACTGGGG
>NW_024368197.1:3163-6735 GCF_014805655.1 Passer montanus
GGTACTGGGGAGACGGGGGGAATGGGGACACTGGGGTGGTACAGGTGACACTGGGGACACTGGGGTGGCACAGGTGACACTGGGGACACCGGGAGCCCCCCGGGGGTGATGACAGCCCTGTCCCGATGCCAGTGAGGACGCTCTGTGTTCGTACTGCCTGACCCGGGGGGCCCCGCCTGCTCTGGGGGTGCTGGGGGGTTTTTGGGGTCCACGAAGCAGACTTGCGGTGTCCCCATGATGTTTTTGGGGTCCCTGTGATGTTTTTGGGGTCCTTGTGTAGTTTTTTGGTGTCCCTGTGATGTTTTTGGGGTCCTTGTGTAGATTTTTGGTGTCCCTGTGACGTTTTTGGTGTCCCTGTGATGTTTTTGGGGTCCTTGTGTAGTTTTTTGGGGTCCTTGTGTAGTTTTTTGGGGTCCTTGTGTAGTTTTTTGGGGTCGGGGGTGATGACAGCCCTGTCCTGATGCCAGTGAGGACGCTCTGTGTTCGTACTGCCTGACCTGGGGGGCCCCGCCTGCTCTGGGGGTCCTGGGGGGTTTTGGGGGGTCCTGTGAAGTTTTTGGGGTCCACGAAGCAGACTTGCGGTGTCCCCATGATGTTTTTGGTGTCCCTGTGATGTTTTCGGGGTGTCTCCGCAATGTTTTTGGGGTTCCTGTGTAGTTTTTTGGGGTTTGTGTGAGGTTCTTGGGTGTCCCTGTGATATTTTCATGGTGTCCCCATGACGTTCTCAGTGTCCCTGTGATGTTTTTGGTGTTCCTGTGAGGTTTTTGGCATTCCCGTGATGTTTTTGGGATTCCTGTGTAGTTTTTTGGTGTCCCCACGATGTTTTTCGTGTCCCTGTGATATTCTCTTGGTGTACCTGTGACGTTTTTGGGGTCCTTGTGTAGTTTTTTGGGGTCCCTGTGACATTTTTGGTGTCCCTGTCATATTTTCATGGTGTCCCTATGACGTTTTTGGTGTCCATGTGACATTTTTGGGGTCCTTGTGTAGATTTTTGGTGTCCCTGTGACGTTTTTGGGGTCCCTGTGATGTTTTTGGGGTCCTTGTGTAGTTTTTTGGGGTCCCTGTGACGTTTTTGGTGTCCCTGTGATGTTTTTGGGGTCCTTGTGTAGTTTTTTGGTGTCCCTGTGATGTTTTTGGGGTCCTTGTGTAGTTTTTTGGTGTCCCTGTGACGTTTTTGGGGTCCCTGTGACCTTTTTGGGGTCCTTGTGTAGTTTTTTGGGGTGTCCCCACAATGTTTCCGGGGTGTCCCACCCCGCAGTGCCTTCGCCACGCTGGAGGAGGAGGCGTGCACGGAGCTGGTGCCGTACCTGAGCTTCATCCTGGACACGCTGGTGTTCGCCTTCGGCAAGTACCAGCACAAGAACCTGCTCATCCTCTACGACGCCATCGGCACGCTGGCCGACTCCGTGGGCCACCACCTCAACCAGCCGGTGTGTCCCCGTGTCCCCAAGCCCTCCTGGTGTCCCCAAACCCCCCAAACACCCCGCTCCGGTGTCCCCAAATCCTCCCGGTGTCCCCAAGCCCCTCCTGGTGTCCCCAGACCCCTCAAACACCCCCCTCCGGTGTCCCTAAATCCTCCTGGTGTCCCCAAACCCCTCAAACACCCCCCTCCGGTGTCCCCAAGCCCTCCTGGTGTCCCCAAACCTTTCCTGGTGTCCCCAAACCCCTCCTGGTGTCCCCAAACCCCCCAAACATCCCTCTCCAGTGTCCCTAAATCCTCCCGGTGTCCCCAAACCCCTCAAACACCCCCCTCCGGTGTCCCCAAATCCTCCCGGTGTCCCCAAAGCCCTCCTGGTATTCCACGGTGTCCCCAAACCCTCATGGTGTCCCCAAACCCACCAAACACCCCTCTCCGGTGTCCCCAAATCCTCCCGGTGTCCCCAAAGCCCTCCTGGTATTCCACGGTGTCCCCAAACCCCCCAAACACCTCCCTCTGGTGTCCCTAAATCCTCCTGGTGTCCCACAGTGTCCCCAAACCCTCCTGGTGTCCCCAAAGCCCCCCAGTGTCCCTTGGTGTCCCCAAAGCCCCCCGGTGTCCCCTGCTGAGCCCGGTGATGACCACAGACATTCGAATCCCGAATTCCCCCTGTGGATCTCTGTGCTCTGAGGGCCTCAGGCCACGGCTGGTGGCCCCTGCGTGCTGTCCCCAACCCCTGCGTGCTGTCCCCAACCCCTGCTTGCTGTCCCCAACCCCTGCTTGGTGTCCCCAACCCTTCCCTAGTGTCCCAATCCCTGCTGCCTATCCCCAACTTCCCCAGGGTGTCCCCAACCCCTGCTTGGTGTCCCCAACTCCTGCTGCCTGTCCCCAACCCTTGCTGGCTGTCCCCAACCTCTCCCCACTGTCTCCAATCCCTGCTGGCTGTCCCCAACTTCTCCAGGGTGTCCCCAACCCCTGCTGGGTGTCCCCAACTCTTTTGGGGTGTCCCCAACCCTCTCAGGGTGTCCCCAATCCCTGTTGGGTGTCCCCAACTCTTTTGGGATGTCCCCAACCCTCTCAGGGTGTTCTCAACTCCCCCAGCCCGGTGTCCCCCTGTCCCCAGCCCAGTGTCACCCTGTCCCCAGCCCCTCCAGGCTGTCCCCAGCCCGGTGTCCCCCTGTCCCAGCCCGGTGTCCCCTGTCCCAGCCCCTCCAGGCTGTCCCCAGCCCCTCTGGGGTGTCCCACCCCAGAAGCTGATGCCGCCGCTGATCCAGAAGTGGAACGAGCTCAAGGACGAGGACAAGGACCTGTTCCCTCTGCTGGAGGTGGGGCAGGGGCGGCCCCGGGGGGGGGGGGTGGCCGTCCCCGAGCCACCCCCACGACGTCCCCCGCTGTCCCCAGTGCCTGTCCTCGGTGGCCACGGCCCTGCAGAGCGGCTTCCTGCCCTACTGCGAGCCCGTCTACCAGCGCTGCGTCACCCTGGTGCAGAAAACGCTGGCCCAGGCCATGGTGAGCCCCTCCCCGTGCCCCGGGGGGTGACAGTGACGCTGACAGTGACGCTGACAGTGCCACTGACAGTGCCACCGTCCCCCCCAGATGTACAACCAGCACCCCGAGCAGTACGAGGCCCCCGACAAGGATTTCATGATCGTGGCCCTGGACCTGCTCAGCGGCCTGGCCGAGGGGCTGGGTGGCCACGTGGAGCAGCTGGTGGCCCGCTCCAACATCATGACGCTGCTGTTCCAGTGCATGCAGGTGAGGCGGGGGGGACCCCCCGAGCCCCCCGAAACGCCCGGGGTGCCCCCGCTGAGCTGAGCTGAGCTGTGGCCCGGGCATCCCACGATGCCCGAGGTGCGGCAGAGCTCCTTCGCGCTGCTGGGCGACCTCACCAAGGCCTGCTTCGTGCACGTCAAGCCCTGCATCGGTGAGTTTTGGGGTCCCCCGGGCCGGGGGGGCGCCCCCAGGTTCGCCTCGGGGCGGGGAGGGGGTCTGCGCTCACCCGCGCCCCCTCCCCAGCCGAGTTCATGCCCATCCTGGGCACCAACCTGAACCCCGAGTTCATCTCGGTCTGCAACAACGCCACGTGGGCCATCGGCGAGATCTGCATGCAGATGGGTGAGAGACCCCCCCCGAGACCCCCTGAGACCCCCCCCGA
>NW_024368197.1:6999-13250 GCF_014805655.1 Passer montanus
ACTGACAGACAGAAACCAAAAAACTGGGACCCCAAAACTGCTGAGGGACCCCAAAACTGACAGGGACCCCAAAACTGACTGACAGGGACCCCAAAACTGACTGATAGGGACCCCAAAACTGCTGAGGGACCCCAAAACTGACTGACAGGGACCCCAAAACTGGGACCCCAAAACTGCTGAGGGACCCCAAAACTGCTGGGACCCCAAAACTGCTGAGGGACCCCAAAACTGGGACCCCAAAACTGACAGACAGGGACCCCAAAACTGCTGGGACCCCAAAACTGCTGAGGGACCCCAAAACTGACTGACAGGGACCCCAAAACTGCTGAGGGACCCCAAAACTGACAGACAGGGACCCCAAAACTGCTGGGACCCCAAAACTGCTGAGGGACCCCAAAGCTGACAGACAGGGACCCCAAAACTGCTGGGACCCCAAAACTGCTGAGGGACCCCAAAACTGACTGACAGGGACCCCAAAACTGGGACCCCAAAACTGCTGAGGGACCCCAAAACTGACAGGGACCCCAAAACTGACTGACAGGGACCCCAAAACTGACTGATAGGGACCCCAAAACTGCTGAGGGACCCCAAAACTGACTGACAGGGACCCCAAAACTGGGACCCCAAAACTGCTGAGGGACCCCAAAACTGCTGGGACCCCAGAACTGCTGGGGACAGGGCTGGGAGCTTTTGGAATGTGGATTTGTTTTTATTTAATTGTGTAACATTGATTGAATTTATGGAGAAGGTGAAGAAAAAGGATCAGGTTTTCTTTTAAAAGATTATTAATTATATTTAATTATTATTACAGTTCAAAATTCTATTGCACAGTTTTAAATTGTAACTTTTACTGCGTGATATAAAATTGCCAGTATATAAATATAGATATTAAAAATACATATATTTTATATATTTATACATAAAAAGTTGTATATTTTTATAGTTATAATATTAATATTTATATGTAAATAATATTATAACTATATAAACACAAAATATTAAATGTGTACTACATTAAATAGCATATAAATAAATATATAAATACTGTAAAATATATAAAATAACGTGAAATACAAAATAAATTACAAAATATAAAATTATAAAATGTATAATATAATGATGTAAAATATAAATAAATTTATAAATTCTGTAAAATATATAAAATATATATAAAATAACATAAATATATAAAATATACAATATAACACTATATTAAAATAAATTATAAAACATAAAATTATGAAATTATAAAATGTGTAATATAACGATGTAAAATATAAATAAATATATAAATTCTGTAAAATACATAAAATAAACATATAACTAGATACTGTAAATATATAAATACATAAAATTAATTAAATAAATATGTGAATATTACAAATATATCAACACATAAATATCCCAAATATGTAAACAAAGACATAAAATAATTGAATATAAAACCCCAAAAATTCCCTTTTCCCAGCCATCACCATCGGCCGCCTGGGCTATAAATATATATAGACACTATAAATATAAATATGTAAAATATATAAAATAAGTCTGTAAATCTATAAATGGCTACTATAAATATAAATATGTAAAATATAGAAAATAAATATATAAGTAGATACTATTAATATACAAATGTACAAGAATAAACAGATGAACATTACAAATATATCAATGTATAAATATCACAAATATGTAAACAAACACCTGAAATAATTGAATATAAATTCCCAAAAATTCCCTTTTCCCCCAGCCATCACCATCGGCCGCCTGGGCTTCGTGTGCCCGCAGGAGGTGGCGCCGATGCTGCAGCAGTTCATCCGGCCCTGGTGAGCCCAAATCCCCTTTTCCGCCCCAAATCCCCCTTTTCCACCCCAAAACCCCCCTTTTCCACCCCAAATCCCCCTTTTCCACCCCAAAATCCCCCTTTTCCACCCCAAAATCCCCCTTTTCCACCCCAAATCCCCCTTTTCCACCCCAAAAACCCCCTTTTCCCCCCCAAAATTCCGACGGGGGGGCAAAAATTGGGGGGGAAGTCCCGAAATTGGGGAGGGTCCCCAAAATCTGGAGGGGGCTGAAATTGAGGGGTGGGGGAGTCTCAAAATTATGGGGGGGGTCCCGAAATTTGGGAGGAAGAGCCCAAAATCAGAGAGGGGGCCTTGAAACCAGGGGGTGCCCCGAAATTGGGGGGGGGGTCCCAAAACCTGGGGGTCCCCAAAATCCGGAGCATTTTCCCCCCATTTCCCCCATTTTTGGGGCATTTCCTTCTATTTTCCTCTCATTTCCCCCCATTTTTGGGGCATTTCCTTCTATTTTCCTCTCATTTCCCCCCATTTTTGCCTCATTTTCCCCATTTTTTATCTGTTTTTCCCCATTTTCCCCATTCTTGTTCCATTTTCCCCATTTTCGTGCCATTTTCCTCATTTTCCCCCCATTTTTGACCCGTTTTACCCCATTTTGTGCCATTTTTTCCCATTTTTGACCCATTTTTCCCCATATTTGAGCCATTTTTCCCCATTTTTGTTCAATTTCTCCCCCATTTTCCCCATTTTTCCTGCTTTTGACTTCTTGTTCCCCATCTTTGTTCCATTCTCCCCCATTTTTCCCCTTATGTTCCCCATTTTTGTGCCATTTTTGCTCCATTTTATCCCCATTTTTTCCCCATTTTCCCCCCTATTTTCCCCATTTTTGACCCGTTTTTCCCCATTTCTGACTCATTTCCCCCATTTTTGCTCCATTTCTCCCCCATTTCTGACCTGTTTTCCCCCATTTTTGTTCTATTTCTCCCCATTTCTGACCCGTTTTTCCCCATTTCTCCCATCTTATCCCCATTTTTGACCCGTTTCTTCCCATTTTTGACCTGTTTTTCCCCATTTTTACTCCACTTCTCCCCCATTTTTGACCTGGTTTTCCCCATTTTTACTCCATTTCTCCCCCATTTCCCCCATTTCTGACCCGTTTCTTCCCATTTCTGACCCGTTTTTCCCCATTTCCCCACTCTCCCCTCAGGACTTCATCTTCTTCTGCGACGCCGTGGCCTCCTGGGTGAGCCCCAAGGACGACCTGCGGGACATGTTCTACAAGGTGGGGAGGGGTCCTGCAGCCCCTGACCCCGATCCCCTCACGGGGAGGGGTCCCTGTGCCCCCTGACCCAAATCCCCTCACGGGGAGGGGTCCTGCAGCCCCTGACCCCGATCCCCTCACGGGGAGGGGTCCCAGGTCCCCTCATGGGGAGGGGTCCGGCCTCCCCCAACCCCAAATCCCCTCACGGGGAGGGGTCCCTGTGCCCCCTGACCCAAATCCCCTCACGGGGAGGGGTCCTGCAGCCCCTGACCCAAATCCCCTCATGGGGAGGGGTCCCAGCCCCCCTGACCCCAAATCCCCTCACGGGTTGGGGTCCCACGGCCCCCCCTGACCCAAATCTCCTCACGGGTTGGGGTCCCGAATCCCCTCATGGGGAGGGGTCCGGCCTCCCCCGACCCCAAATCCCCTCATGGGGAGGGGTCCCACATCCCCTCACGGGGAGGGGTCCGGCCCCCCCTGACCCAAATCCCCTCACGGGTTGGGGTCCTGGGCCCCTGACCCAAATCCCCTCATGGGGAGGAGTTCCACATCCCCTGACCCCAAATCCCCTCACGGGTCGGGGTCCCTGTGCCCCCTGACCCAAATCTCCTCACGGGTTGGGGTCCCGAATCCCCTCATGGGGAGGGGTCCGGCCTCCCCCGACCCCAAATCCCCTCACGGGGAGGGGTCCCACATCCCCTCACAGGTTGGGGTCCTACAGCCCTGACCCCAAATCCCCTCATGGGTTGGGGTCCTGGGTCCCCTGACCCCAATCCCCTCACGGGTTGGGGTCCCAAATCCCCTCATGGGTTGGGGTCCCACATCCCCTGACCCGAATCCCCTCACGGGTTGGGGTCCAGCCCCCCCTGACCCCAAATCCCCTCACGGGTTGGGGTCCCACGGCCCCCCCTGACCCAAATCTCCTCACGGGTTGGGGTCCCGAATCCCCTCATGGGGAGGGGTCCGGCCTCCCCCGACCCCAAATCCCCTCATGGGGAGGGGTCCCGGGTCCCCTCACAGGTTGGGGTCCTACAGCCCTGACCCCAAATCCCCTCATGGGTTGGGGTCCTGGGTCCCCTGACCCCAATCCCCTCACGGGTTGGGGTCCCAAATCCCCTCATGGGTTGGGGTCCCACATCCCCTGACCCGAATCCCCTCACGGGGAGGGGTCCCGGGTCCCCTCACGGGTTGGGGTCCCCGCACCCCTTGACCCCAAATCCCCTCATGGGTTGGGGTCCCACATCCCCTGACCCGAATCCCCTCACGGGTTGGGGTCCAGCCCCCCCTGACCCCAAATCCCCTCATGGGTTGGGGTCCTGGGCCCCTGACCCGAATCCCCTCACAGGTCGGGGTCCTGAATCCCCTCCCGGGTCGGGGTCCCTGTGCCCCCTGACCCCAATCCCCTCCCGGGTCGGGGTCCCTGTGCCCCCTGACCCGGCCCCCTCACGCAGATCCCGCAGGGCTTCAAGGCGCAGGTGGGGGAGGAGAACTGGCAGCGCTTCGCCGAGCAGCTCCCGCCGCTGCTCAAGGAGCGCCTGGCCGCCTTCTACGGCGTCTAGGCCGCGCCCTCTGCGCCTGCGCGCCGCCGCCCGCGGGGCGTGGCCGCGCCGAGCCCCGCCCATGGGAGGGGCTGGTGTAAGCCCCGCCCCCCCCGGGTCCCACATCCCCTGACCCGAATCCCCTCACGGGTTGGGGTCCAGCCCCCCCTGACCCCAAATCCCCTCACGGGTTGGGGTCCCTGTGCCCCCTGACCCAAATCTCCTCACGGGTTGGGGTCCTGAATCCCCTCCCGGGTCGGGGTCCCGGGTCCCCTCCCGGGTTGGGGTCCCCGCGCCCCCTGACCCGAATCCCCTCCCGGGTCGGGGTCCCTGTGCCCCCTGACCCGGCCCCCTCACGCAGATCCTGCAGGGCTTCAAGGCGCAGGTGGGGGAGGAGAACTGGCAGCGCTTCGCCGAGCAGCTCCCGCCGCTGCTCAAGGAGCGCCTGGCCGCCTTCTACGGCGTCTAGGCCGCGCCCTCTGCGCCTGCGCGCCGCCGCCCGCGGGGCGTGGCCGCGCCGAGCCCCGCCCATGGGAGGGGCTGGTGTAAGCCCCGCCCCCCCCGCGGGCAGCGCCGTTCTCTCCCCTCCCCCCCCCCGGAACCGGGAGGGACCCCCGGGGATGGGGGGAGGGGCGGGGCTCCGGTGAGGAGCGCGACCCCTCCCCCACCCGCGGGGAAGGAATTTTGGGGGGATTTTGGGGATTTTTGGGGATTGGCGCTGCCCCCGGAGCTGCTGCTGCGGATCTGCGGCTTCCTGCGGGCCCGCGACGTGCGCCGGGTGCTGCCGCGCGTCTGCCGCGCCCTGCGCGACCTGGCCCGCGACGCCGTGCTCTGGAGGCTGCGGCTGCAGCGCCGCGCCCGCCGCCCGCTGCCCGTGCTGCCAGGTGGGTCTGGGGGCGCCGCGACCCCCCCGGGAGCCAGCGGCTCCGGGACCCCCCCGGGAGCCAGCCCCGACCCCAGCCCGCTCGGTGCTGGCAGCCCTTTGGGGCCCCCCGTGCTTTTGGGGGTCCCCCCCCCGGTTTTGGGGTCCCTTTCCACGATTTTGGGGTCCCCCCCAATGGTTTTGAGTCCCCCACCCGTGATTTGGGGTCCCCTCCCTGGTTTTTGGGGTCCCCCCCGTGATTTTGGGGGTCCTTCCATGGTACTGAGGCCCCCCCCCAATGTTTTGGAAATCCCTCCCCGTGGTTTTGGGGGTTCCTTGCCACGATTTTGGGGGTCCCCCCCTATATTTTGAGGGTCCCCCCCGTGGTTTTTGGGTTCCCCCCACGCTTTTGAGGTACCCCCCCCCGTGGTTTGGGGGGTCCCTCCATGGTTTTGGGAAACCCCCCCCCCTGTTTTGGGGGTCCTTCCATGGTACTGAGACCCCCCCAATATTTTGGGGGTCCCTCTCTGTGGTTTTGGAGGACCCCCTGTGCTTTTAGGGGTCACTTCCCATGATTTTGAGGGTCCCCCCCAATGGTTTTGGGTCCCCTCCCCGTGGTTTTTGGGGTTTCCCCCGTATTTTGAGGGTCCCTCTGTGGTTTTGGGTCCCCCCTCGTGGTTTTGGGGTCCCTTTCCACGATTTTGGGGGTCCCCCCTGTATTTTGAGGGTTCCCCCCGTGGTTTGGGGGTCCCCTCGACCCCCCCAAAGCCCCCCAGAGCTTCGGGCACCCCCTT
>NW_024368197.1:13825-38340 GCF_014805655.1 Passer montanus
TAGGCAAAACCTTGCCAGCACCGGGACCCCCCCGGGAGCCAGCCCCGACCCCAGCCCGCTCGGTGCTGGCAGCCCTTTGGGGCCCCCCGTGCTTTTGGGGGTCCCCCCCCGTGATTTGGGGTCCCCTCCCTGGTTTTTGGGGTCCCCCCCAATGGTTTTGAGTCCCCCACCCGTGATTTGGGGTCCCCTCCCTGGTTTTTGGGGTCCCCCCCGTGATTTTGGGGGTCCTTCCATGGTACTGAGGCCCCCCCCCAATGTTTTGGAAATCCCTCCCCGTGGTTTTGGGGGTTCCTTGCCACGATTTTGGGGGTCCCCCCCTATATTTTGAGGGTCCCCCCCGTGGTTTTTGGGTTCCCCCCACGCTTTTGAGGTACCCCCCCCCGTGGTTTGGGGGGTCCCTCCATGGTTTTGGGAAACCCCCCCCCCTGTTTTGGGGGTCCTTCCATGGTACTGAGACCCCCCCAATATTTTGGGGGTCCCTCTCTGTGGTTTTGGAGGACCCCCTGTGCTTTTAGGGGTCACTTCCCATGATTTTGAGGGTCCCCCCCAATGGTTTTGGGTCCCCTCCCCGTGGTTTTTGGGGTTTCCCCCGTATTTTGAGGGTCCCTCTGTGGTTTTGGGTCCCCCCTCGTGGTTTTGGGGTCCCTTTCCACGATTTTGGGGGTCCCCCCTGTATTTTGAGGGTTCCCCCCGTGGTTTGGTTTGGGGTCCCCCCCGTGGTTTGGGGGGTCCCTCCATGGTTTTGGGAATCCCCCCCCTGTTTTGGGGGTCCTTCCATGGTACTGAGACCCCCCCAATATTTTGGGGGTCCCTCTCTGTGGTTTTGGAGGACCCCCTGTGCTTTTAGGGGTCACTTCCCATGATTTTGAGGGTCCCCCCCAATGGTTTTGGGTCCCCTCCCCGTGGTTTTTGGGGTTTCCCCCGTATTTTGAGGGTCCCTCTGTGGTTTTGGGTCCCCCCTCGTGGTTTTGGGGTCCCTTTCCACGATTTTGGGGGTCCCCCCCCCGTGGTTTTTGGGGGTCCCTTGACACGATTTTGGGGGTCCCCCCCGTATTTTGAGGGTTCCCCCCGTGGTTTGGGGGTCCCCTCGACCCCCCCAAAGCCCCCCAGAGCTTCGGGCACCCCCTTCACCTTAGGTTGCACTCACCCCTCTGGGGGTGTCCCTGAGACCCCCCCCCATAATTTGGGCCCCCCCAGAGGAGGGCTTCGATTGGGCGGCCGCCTGCGAGGACCTGGAGGAGCACCTGGAGCGCTGGGGGGCCGGGGGGGCCCCCATGGAGCACTTCTCCCTGGACGAGGGGCACTTCGCCTCCGTGGACTCGGTGCTGCTGCTGCAGGTGGGACCCCCGGGGATTTGGGGGGGGGGGTCTCCGGGGGTCTCCCCCGCTCAGTTGGTGCCCCCTCCTCCCCCCCAGGGGGGCTCGCTGTGCGTCTCGGGGGGCCGCGACCGCAACGTGAACCTGTGGGACCTGCGGGAGCTGGGCCGGGGCCCCCCCGGCAAGGTTCTGGTCAAGGCTCTGGGCTCGGGGCGCGGCGGCACGCACAAGGTGGGCATCCACACGACCCCCGCCCCATAAAAACCCCCCCTGGGCGGGGGTCCCAGGCTCTGGCAGCCCCCCGGGTCCCCCCCAGGGCTGGGTTTGGTGCTTGGCCTCGCGGGACTCGCGCGTCTGCTCCGGCTCCTGGGACAGCACCGTGAAGCTCTGGGACCTGGCGGCCGAGGGGCAGCAGTTCGGGGAGATCCGGTACGGCCCCGGGGGGGGATCCGGGCTGGGTGGGGGTCCCGGGGGGTCCCGCTGAGCCCCCTCCCCTCCCGCAGGGAGAAGGCGGCCGTGCTGTGCCTCTCGTACCGCCCCGACGTGCTCGTCACCGGCACCTACGACAAGACCGTGACCGTGTACGACCCGCGAGGTACCGGGACGAGGAGGGGTCTGGGCGGGCTTGGGGGGGTCTGGGGGATCCCCCTGACCCCCTGCGCCCCCTCCCCAGCCGGGCAGGCGCAGGTGAGCAGCTACAAGCCCCACGCCAGCGCGGTGCTGTCGCTGGCGGCCGACGAGCGGCTGATCGTGTCGGGCAGCGAGGACCGCACCCTGGTGGTGTTCGACCGCCGCGCCGGCTCCGTGCTGCAGCGGCTGCAGGTGGGGCTGGCTCACACATCCCGCACCCCCCGAGGGTCGCTGTGCCCCCCGAGGTGGCATCCGGGCTGCGTCTTCCTCCTCCTCCTCCTCCTCAGCTGGACAATTACCTGCTCTCCATGTCCTACCGGGGCTCGCAGCTCTGGGCCGGGGACAACCAGGGCCGCGTGTACCTGTTCGGCAGCGGCGGCGGCGGCTTCCAGCCCGCCCGGGTAGGGGTTTGGGGGGTCCCGGGGGGTCTCAGCGGGCAGGACCCCCCCCCCGTGGCTCACCAGGGGTTTCTGTGCCCCCCTTCCCTGCAGTATTTCGACGTGGGGCACCGGCTGCAGATCACGGGGCTCTGGCACTCGCTGGGCTCGCTCTACACCACGTCCACCGACAGGACGCTGCGGGTGGGGGTCCCCGCGGCTCGGGCTGGGCTGGGGGGGCCCTGGGGAGGGGTCTCGGGGAGTTCCTGCTGACCCCCGGCTCCGCCCGTCCTGCAGATCCACGTGCCCACGGACCCGCCCCGCACCATCTGCTCCTGGACGCACGACGATGTCCTCAACGGGGTGAGGAGCCGCCCCCAGCCCTTGCACACGCGTGTGCACGCGCAGCCCCCACCCCGGGGTGCCCCCCCAGCCCCCCATGCCCTCCTCTGCCTCCCCCAGATCAGCGTGGACGGGGACGTGGTGGCCGCGGCCTCGGGGGGACTCTCGGTCGAGGTGTGGAGGCTCCGGACCTGACGCCGGCGGGCTCGGGGGGCTCCGGCCGCGCCCCGCGGGGTCCCCCCAGCGCCCCCCACTCAGGGGGGGCCGGGCCCGGACCCGGGACGTGGGGGGGGGCTGGAAGCTGCCGCCTGTTGATGGCTATTAAAGGATTGGACTGGAGCGGAGCTTGTGTTTCCCCGCGGTTTGGGGCGAATTTGGGGGGTTTGGGGTGAATTTGGGGGGGTTTGGGGCGAATTTGGGGCGCCGCGGCCGTTTCGGGACTCCTTTTCGGCGCCCTTTCGCGTCCTCGACTTTCTCGTCCCTCCACGGCCACCGTCCCGCCAAGATGGCGGCGCGCGGCTGTACGGAAAAGCCGGGCGGGAGTGCCGAGCAAGATGGCGGCGCGCAGCCGTGCGGAGCGGCGAGCGCGCAGGCGTGCGGCGCGGGGGGCGCGGCCCAAGATGGCGGCGCCCTGAGCCGAGCCATGGCGGCGCCGGGAGAGGCCCCGGGAGAGGCGCTCCGGGCCGTGCTCCGGCCCAGCGCGGCGCTCCCGGCCGAGGCCCTCCCGGTGCGCGGCTACGACTTCTCGGGCGGCGCGGACCACGCGGCGCTGCTGCGCTCCTTCCGCACCACCGGCTTCCAGGCCACGAGCTTCGCGCAGGCCGTGGCGGAGATCGAGCGGATGGTGGGTGGCGGTGACAGCGGGAGGGTGAGGGCTCCGGGCCCGCTGTGACCCTCCCCGGTGTCCCCTCCCGCAGATCGCCGCCAAGCTGGAGCCGCTGAGCGCGGAGCAGCGGGAGCGAGCGGCCATGGCCGGGCCGCGGCCGCCCTCGGGCTGCACCATCTTCCTGGGCTTCACCTCCAACCTCGTCAGCTCCGGCGTCAGGGAGAGCATCCGCTACCTCGTGCAGCGGGGAATGGTGACAGGGGACACGGGGACAGCCTGGGGACAGCCTGGGGACAGGGGACAGGGACACGGGGACAGGGAGAGCATCCGCTACCTCGTGCAGCGGGGAATGGTGACAGCCTGGGGACAGCCTGGGGACAGGGGACAGCCTGGGGACAGCCTGGGGACAGGGACATGGGGACAAGGACACGGGGACAGGGACAGCCTGGGGGCACTTGAAAATGGCACAGAATGGGTGGGGACAGTGACAATGGCAGTCACTGTGGCCCATAGCCAAGTCCTTGGGGTGTCGCCAGGTCCCTGTGAGGTTCAGGGGGGTCAGGGGGTCACTCCCGGTGCCCCTGAGGTGACCCCCCCGGGCAGGGGTTCGGGGGGGTCAGGGGTCACTCCCGGTGCCCCTGAGGTGACCCCCCCGGGCAGGGGGTCAGGGGGCTCAGGGGTCACTCCGGGGGTCCCTGAGGTGACCCCCCCGGCAGGTGGACGTGCTGGTGACCACGGCCGGGGGGGTCGAGGAGGATCTCATCAAGTGCCTGGCGCCCACCTTCATCGGGGACTTCCAGCTGCGGGGCCGGGAGCTGCGCCAGAACGGCATCAACAGGTCTGGGGGGCCCGGGGGGCTGGGGACGCCTCGGGGACACCCCGGGGACACCCCAGGGACACCTCGGGGTCACTGCGGGGTCCCTCAGGATCGGGAACCTGCTGGTGCCCAACGATAACTACTGCAAGTTCGAGGACTGGCTGATGCCCATCCTGGACACGATGGTGGACGAGCAGGACATGCAGGTGAGGTGGGGGGGGACCCCAACCTGGGACCCCACTGTGCTGGGAGGGGGTCCCTGCACATCGGGGGTGACCTAGGCTGGGGATTTGGGGGTCCCTGCACACCTGGGGTGGGGTTTGGGGGGAGTCCCTGCACACCTGGGGTGAGGTTTGGAGGGGTCCCTGGACACTTGGGGTGGGGGTTTTGTGGTCTCTGGGCACCTGGGGTGGGGTTTGAGGGGCCCCTCAACACCTGGGATGAGGTTTGGGGGCTCCCTGCACACCTGGAGTGGGGTTTGCGGGGTTCCTTGCACACCTGGGATGAGGTTTGGGGGGATCCATGCACACCTGGGATGGGGTTTGGGGGTCGCTGCACACCTGGGGTGGGGTTTGTGGGGGTCCCTGCACACCTGGGGTGGGGTTTGGGGGATCCATGCACACCTGGGGTGGGGTTTGGAGGGGTCCCTGCACACCTGGGGTGGGGTTTGGGGGGTCCCTGCACACCTGGGGTGGGGTTTGGGGGATCCATGCACACCTGGGGTGGGGTTTGGGGGGTCCCTGCACACCTTTTCCCCCTGGAACCCCCTGGTTCCTGACGGGTCCCCCCAGGGCGTGCGCTGGACGCCGTCGCGGGTGATCGCCCGGCTGGGCAAGGAGATCAACAACCCCGACTCCATCTGCTACTGGGCCCAGAAGGTACTGGGGGCACTGGGAGGGGGGTGGCACCGGGGGTGCCACCGCCCGTCACCGCGTGCCCCCACCCTGCAGAACAACATCCCGGTGCTGAGCCCCGCGCTCACCGACGGCTCCCTGGGGGACATGATCTTCTTCCACTCCTACAAACGCCCGGGGCTCGTGCTGGACATCGTGGAGGGTGAGCGTCCGTCCCCCCCGGGGTGCCCCCCGGGATTTGGGGTGCCCCGAGGGCGCCCTGACCCCCTGCCCGTGCCCGCAGACCTGCGCCTCATCAACACCCAGGCCATCTTCGCCCACAAGACCGGCATGATCATCCTGGGCGGGGGCCTGGTCAAGCACCACATCGCCAACGCCAACCTCATGGTGAGGGACCCCCGCGCTGGGCAGGGGGCGTGGGGACCCCCCGGGGCGGGGAGGGGCTGGGGGCTCACCCCGGTGTGTGCCCCCACAGAGGAACGGCGCCGATTTCTCCGTCTACGTCAACACGGCGCAGGAGTTCGACGGCTCCGACTCGGGTGCGCGGCCGGACGAGGCCGTGTCCTGGGGCAAGATCCGCGTGGACGCCACCCCCGTCAAGGTGGGGGGCTCTGGGGGGGCTCAGGGGGGATTGGGGAGCCCCCAGAGTGGGGGTTTTCCCCCTGACCCCTCTGCTCTGGGCCAGGTTTATGCTGATGCCTCGCTCGTGTTCCCGCTGCTCGTGGCTGAGACGTTCGCCCGGAGCGCCGACGCCTTCGCGGTGCCCGCGGGGACCCCCGAGGCCTGAGGGACCCCTGGGGGACCCCCGAGGCACGAGGGACCCCTGAGGCATGAGGGACCTCCTAGGCTTGGGGGACCCCCGAGGCCTGAGGGACCCCCAGGGCCTGGGGGATCCCCGAGGCACGAGGGACCCCCAAAGCCTGAGAGACCCCTGAGGAATGAGGGACCCCTGAGGAATGAGGGACCCCCAAGGCTGGAGGGACCCCCGAGGAATGAGGGACCCCCAAGGCTGGAGGAACCCTCGAGGCCTGGGGACCCCTGAAACCTGGGGACCCTCCCTTGAGGGACCCCCAAAACCTGGGGACCCCCAAAGGACCCCATCCCGGGCTCAGCGTTGGGTGTGCTGCGTCTCAAAGGTGGGGGATAGTGGGGCGAGTCCCCCTGGGGGGGACAGGGGCCCCCCACTCCTGCACCCCCTGTCCGTGTGTCCCCCTCCCCTCTGTGCTGTGTTTATTTATTCGAGCTCCCAATAAAGCACGGCAGGGTCTCCACTGGGGGTTTATTCCTCGTGTCTCCGGGGTCCCCCCGGCCCCTGCCAGGCGTTGGGGTCCCCCCGGGCCCCGTCAGGTGTCGGGGTCCCCCTCGGGCTGGAAGGTGTCCTCGCGCCACAGCGTCACCTGGCCCTGGGTGGCCACCAGCAGGCAGGGCAGGCTGGGGTGGAAGGCCAGCGACTGCACCACGCCCTGGCCCACGGGCAGGCTGAGCGCCAGCGAACCCTGGGGGGACACGGCGGGGGTCAGGGGAGGGTCCGGGGTGTCCCCAAAGCCCCCCTCGGGACCCTCCCTCACCTCCACCAGGTCCCAGAAGTAGACGTGGCCGTCCTCGGAGGCGCAGCCCACGTGCGTGTCCAGCTCGTTCAGCACGCAGTCCAGCCTGTACGTGGTGCTGCGGTGCCCCGTGTACCTGGGGGGGGGGACGGGGCTGAGCTGGGGGTCCCCCAAAACCCCCGGGGGGCGCAGGGACTCGGGGAGGGGGCCCGTACTCGCCCAGTAGCTCGCCGGTGTCCTTGTCCAGCAGCCGCAGCGTGGAGTCCAGGCTGGCGGCCAGCACGCACTGCCCGTCCTTGCTGAAGCACACGCTGGTGATGGGGCCTGGCGGGGCACACGAGGGGTTTGGGGGGTCCCGCGGGGCCCCCCCAAGCTTTGGGAGCCCCCCCCGGGCCCTCCCCCAGGCCCCACTCACTGCCGATGTAGTCGGAGCTGAGCTGCCCCGTGCGGAGGTCGTAGCGCCGGACCCGCCCGTCCACGGAGCTGCGCGGAGGGAAGGGGAGGTTCAGGGGGTCCCCCCCAACCTGGGGGTGCCCCGGTGCCGGGGGGCCCGTTCCTCACCCCGTCAGGATCTCGTGGGCTGAGAGCTTCACGCTGGAGATGCCGTCCTTGGCCTCGTCCAGCACCTGGATGGGGTCGGGGCGGCGGGAGCGGCAGTCCCAGCAGCGCACCGTGGAGTCGATGGAGCCTGGGGAAAGGGGGGAAAGGGGGGAAAAGGGGGTGCTCAGGGTGGGAAAAGGGGGTTCAGGGGGGAAAAAAGGGGGATCAGGGTGGGAAAAGGGGGTTCAGGGGGGGAAAAAAGGGGGATCAGGAGGGAAAAAAGGAGGATCATGGTGGGAAAAGGGTGCAGGGGTGTCCCGGAGCTTGCAGGGTGCCCCCCAAACCGCTCCCTCACCGGACACAATGACAGTGGCTTCCTCGTTGAACTGGACGCAGTTCACCTTCTGCGGGAGAAGCAGGCACTCAGCACCTGCTGCTGCACGCGGCATCCCAAACCCCCCTCCCCAAATGCCACCCCCAGACCCCCAATCCCCCCGCCGGCCCCTCCTCACCCCGGCGTGTCCCCGGTACTTGCGGACCACCTGCCCCGTGCTGACGTCCCAGAGCGCCACGGCCTTGTCGGCGCCGCCGGAGCAGATCTGGCTGTTGTCGGAGGATCTGCGGGGGGCTCCCGTGAGCGCGGCGGGGAGGGCTCCCCGCGGCGGGGAGGGGTCCCCGGAGCCCCTCCTTACCCCGCGGCGTCCAGCACCTCGTAGCCGTGGCCCTGGTAGGTGCGCAGGGCCGTGCCCTTGTGCGGGTTCCAGAGCTTCAGCGTCTTGTCGCTGCCGCACGTCAGGCAGTAATTGCCGTCCGCTGCGGGGGTGAGCGGCCGTGACCACCGGGACCCCTGCCCGTGACACCGGGGGATCCCCGGGACCCCCTGCCCCTGATACAGGGTGACCACCGGGACCCCTGCCCGTGACACCGGGGGATCCCCGGGACCCCCTGCCCCTGATACAGGGTGATCCCCGAGACCCCCTGCCCGTGACACAGGGGGATCCCCGGGACCCCCTGCCCCTGATGCAGGGTGATCACCGGGACCCCTGCCCGTGACACCGGGGGATCCCCGGGACCCCCTGCCCCTGATGCAGGGTGATCACCGAGACCCCTGCCCGTGACACGGGGGTATCCTTGGGACCCCCTGCCCCTGATACAGGGTGATCACCGAGACCCCCTGCCCGTGACACCGGGGGATCCCCGGGACCCCCTGCCCCTGATACAGGGTGATCACCGGGACCCCCTGCCCCGGATCCGGGGGGGATCCCCGAGATCCTCACACCAGACACGGGGGGATCACCAGGACCCCCTGCCCCTGACACCGGGGGATCCCCGGCATCCCCTGCCCCGGATTGGGGGAGATCCCAGGACCCCCTGCCTGGGATACCGAGGGATCCCCGGGACCCCCTGCCCGGGATACCGGGGGATCCCTGAGACGCCCTGCCCGTGACAATGGGGATCACCGGGACCCCCTGCCCGGGATACCGGGGGATCCCCGGGACCCCTGCCCCTGATACAGGGTGATCACCGGGACCCCCTGCCGGGGGATCCCCAGGATCCTCAAACCAGCCACGGGGGATCCCCGGGACCCCCTGCCCGGGATACCGGGGGATCCCCAGGATCCTCAAACCGGCCACGGGGGATCCCCGGGACCCCCACACCGGCACCCCCCGCCCGGTTCCCAGCCTCCATCCCCGGCTCCTGCTCCCTTCCCCGCCCCGTTCCCCCCGGTATCCCCGGCCTCACCGTTGAAGCGGGCGGCCCGCACCGCTCCCTGCCCGCACTGCAGGCTCTGCACCCGCTGCCGGGGCAGCTCGGGCCGGGCGGGCCGCGGCCTCGGGAACGCCATGCCGGCACCGGGGCCGGCACCGGGGGCGGAACCGGGGCGGAACCGGCGCCGGGCTCCTTCCGGCGGCGGCGGAAGGGGCGGCGGTGGCGGCGGGGCCATGGCGGACCCGCGGAGACCCGGCAAGGTGGCCAGGTGGGACGGCGGGCAGCGGGAGAGGAGGCACCGGCAGAACCGGGGAGCGACCCGCGGGGCTCCCGGTGCCGCGGCCCGCCTGACGGAGCCCGGCTTTCCGCCAGGTACAAGCCCCCGGCCACCGAGACCAACCCGGCGCTGGAAGACCCGACCCCCGACTACATGAACCTGCTGGGGATGGTGTTCAGCATGTGCGGGCTCATGCTCAAGGTGGGGCACGGGGGCACCGGGGTCGGCACCGGGATCGGCTCCGGGATCGGCTCCGGGATCGGTACCGGGATGGGCTCCGGGATGGGCACCGGGCGCTGTTCTGAGGGGAATTCGGGGGAGGGAGGATCAGAGAGGGCCCCTGAGGGGCTCGGGGCCATCCCCGGGGGTCTCAGGCCCCATCCCCGGGGTCCCTCGGGGGTCTCACGGAGCTGTCCCGGGGGTCCCCCGGGGGTCTCACGGAGCTGTCCCGGCGGTCCCCAGCTCAAGTGGTGCGCCTGGATCGCCGTTTACTGCTCCTTCATCAGCTTCGCCAACTCGCGCAGCTCCGAGGACACCAAGCAGATGATGAGCAGCTTCATGTGAGTGCCGGGGGGGCCCCGGGGCGGGGGTCCCGGGCCGTGTCTGGGGGTCTCTGACACCTCTGTGTGCCCCTCGCAGGCTCTCCATCTCGGCCGTGGTCATGTCCTACCTGCAGAACCCCCAGCCCATGTCCCCACCGTGGTGACGGGGACGGGGGGTCCTCGTGGGGGCAATAAAAGGGGGTCCTGGCACGGCTGAAGTGTGTTTGTACCTGAACCAAGGCACGGGGGAGCCCCCCGGGAGAGGGGGGAACGGGGAGGGGGAGTCCTGGGGGGCTCCGTGGAGAACTGGAGGGTCTGAGGGGCACTGAGGGAATTTGGGTGGCCTGAGGGCGCTCAGGTGGTCTGAGGGGACTCTGGGGGGAGTCTCGGGTGCCGAAGGGGTTCTGAGGGTATTCGGGTGGTCTTAGGGGACTCGGGTGGTCTGAGGGACTCTGAGGGGGCTCTGAGCAGGCTCTGAAGGGACTCGGAGGGTCTGAGGGAGCTCTGAAGGGGCTCTGAGGGGATTCGGGAGGTCTGAAGGGGCTTTGAGGGGGTTCTGAAGGTCTGAGGGGACTCTGAGGTTCTGAGGGGTTCTGAGTGGGCTCTGAGGGGACTTTGAGGGGATTCGGGAGGTCTGAGGGGGCTCTGAGGGTCTGAGGGGGTTCCGAGGATATCTGAGGGGGGTCTGAGGGGGCTCTGAGGGTCTGAGGGGACTCTGAGGTTCTGAGGGGTTCTGAGTGGGCTCTGAGGGGACTTTGAGGGGATTCGGGAGGTCTGAGTGGGCTCTGAGGGGACTTTGAGGGAATTCGGGAGGTCTGAGGGGGCTCTGAGGGTCTGAGGGGACTCTGAGGTTCTGAGGGGTTCTGAGTGGACTCTGAGGGGACTTTGAGGGGATTCAGGAGGTCTGAGGGGCCTCTGAAGAGATCTGAGCAGGGTCTGAGGGGACTTTGAAGGGATTCAGGAGGTCTGAGGGGATTCCGAGGAGATCTGAGCAGGTTCTGAGGGGACTCGAAGGCTCTGAAGGGACTTTGAGGGGATTTGGGAGGTCTGAGGAGCTCTGAGGGTCTGAGAGGATTCAGGAGGTCTGAAGGGGCTCTGAGAGGGTCTGCAGGGACTCTGAGGAGATCTGAGCAGGCTCTGAGGGGGGTCTGAGGAACTCAGAGGGTCTGAGGGGACTTCGAGGGGATTCGGGAGGTCTGAGGGGGCTCTGAAGGGGCTCTGAGGAACGCAGAGAGTCTGAGGGGGCTCTGAGGGGACTTTGAGGGGATTCGGGAGGTCTGAGGGGGCTCTAAGGGGATTCGGGAGGTCTGAGGGGGTTCCGAGGAGATCTGAGCAGGGTCTGAGGGGGCTCTGAGGAGCTCTGAGGGTCTGAGGGGGCTCTGAGGGGACTTTGAGGAGATTCAAGAGGTCTGGGGGGTCTCTGAGGGGACTTTGAGGGGATTCGGGAGGTCTGAGGGGGCTCTGAGGGTCTGAGGGGGCTCTGAGGGGGACTCGTCGTGGGCGGGGCCTCGGGAGCCGCCAGTGCTCATTGGCCACTGGTCGTTTCCCGCCGTTGCAAACGCCCCTCCCAGAGAGCTGCCAATCACGCCCTGTCCTCCTTCTCATTGGCTCCCGTCTGTTGTCGGTAGGGGGCTCTGAGGGGACTTTGAGGAGATTCAAGAGGTCTGGGGGGTCTCTGAGGGGACTTTGAGGGGATTCGGGAGGTCTGAGGGGGCTCTGAGGGGACTTTGAGGGGATTCGGGAGGTCTGAGGGGGCTCTGAGGAGCTCTGAGGGGGCTCTGAGGGTCTGAGGGGGCTCTGAGGGGGACTCGTCGTGGGCGGGGCCTCGGGAGCCGCCAGTGCTCATTGGCCACTGGTCGTTTCCCGCCGTTGCAAACGCCCCTCCCAGAGAGCTGCCAATCACGCCCTGTCCTCCTTCTCATTGGCTCCCGTCTGTTGTCGGTCCCGTGCTGCCCTCCTTTCGCTCCACCCCTTAGGGCAGCAACAGCGAATCAGAATGCGGGGCGTGGCCTCAGCTCCATTTCCTGGCCATCCATTGGCTGCCGCATTCGGGGGGCGGGGTCAGCCCTCGTGTCATGTGAGGGCGCGGTCACGTGAGCGCCGCTGTCATGGCGGTGGCCGGGGCGGCGGCGCTGCCGCTGCTGCTGCTGCTGCTGAGCGGGGCGGCCGCGGGCTGCGGGTACCAGGTGGGACCGGGAGCCCCGGACGGACGGACTGGGAGCGCTGGGATTGCCCGGGGACACTGGGACGGGCGGCGGGGGCGGGATAACGGGAGCTGCGGGAGGCTGGGGGCGCCGGGAAGGGCTGAGGGGGCAGCGGGGCGGTGTGAGGGAACGGGAACTGGGAGAACAGGGAGCGCTGGGGAAACGGGAACTGGGAGCGCTGGGGACACCGGGGACGCTGAGAAAACGGGAACTGCGGGCATTGGTTTGGCAACCGCGTCCGGAGCTCAACGGCCGCGCCGGGGGCGGGGGTCCCGGCGGGTCCCGGGGGGCCCAGGCCGGTCCGAGCCCCCCCGAACCCCCCCAGTCGTGCCCCCCGACCCGGCCGGACATGCTGAACGTGCACCTGGTGCCGCACTCGCACGACGACGTGGGCTGGCTCAAGACGGTGGATCAGTACTACTATGGGGGTGCGTGGGGACACGGGGGGGACAGCGGGGGGACAGCGGGGGCAGGGGATGCCCCATCCCTGGCCGTGCCACAGTGCCCTGGTTCTGAGCCGTGTCCCTGCCATGGCCCTGTGCCTGTCCCGGCCCCTTCCCTGCCTGCCCAGCCCTTCCAGCGCCTCTTTGTCTGCTCGGGCAGTGGGAGCCAGCGCTGCGGGGCCCAGCCTGGGGACAAAGACTCATCCCCCCGGGCAGCTGGGGACGAGCAGGGCCGGGGGGGGGGGGGGGGGGGGGACGGGGGGGGCAGGGGATGTCCCCAAGGCCGCTCTGCGGGTGGGGGTGGTGGCACCTGAGCGAGGGGCAGCTGCGGGGGGCGGGGGTGACGTGGCAGGGGGGCGCCGGGTGACGCCCGTGGCTGCCCTTTGTCACTTTGGGGTGTGCCAGCACCCCCCGGGGTCACCTGTGGATGTCCCCAGGGTGCCACTGTGTCCTCACCCCGGGTTTTGGGGTCACGCAGTGCCCCCCCGTGTCCCCAGCCCGGTTTTGGGGTGACCCAGTGCCCCCCATGTCCCCAGCCCCTGTGTCCCCAGCCTGGGGTTTTTGGGGTCACCTGGTGCCCCTGTGCCCCCACTCTGGGGATTTGGGGTGCCCCGTTTTTGGGGTGACCCGGGTTCCGGGCTCACGATGCCCCCCTGTGCCCCCACCCTGGGATTTTTTGGGGTCTCCCGATGCCCCCCCGTGCCCCCATCCCAGATGCTGGGCTCACGGTGCCCTGGGTTTGGGGGGGCTCCGGGTTTGGGGTGCCCCAGTTTTGGGGTGCCCGGTCCCGGGGTGCCCCGTTTTTGGGGTGCCCTGGTTCCGGGGTGCCCCGGTTTCATTGTGCCCTCGTTCCGGGGTGCCCCATTTTTGGGGTGCCCGGTTCCAGGGTGCCCTGGGTTTTGAGGTGCCTGGTTCCGGGGTGCCCGGTCCCGGGGTGCCCTGGTTTCGGGGTGCCCCGGTTCCAGGCTGATGGTGCCCCAGGTTTCAGTGTGCCCCGTTTTTGGGGTGCCCGGTCCCGGGGTGCCCTGGTTTCGGGGTGCCCCGGTTCCAGGCTGATGGTGCCCCAGGTTTCAGTGTGCCCCGTTTTTGGGGTGCCCGGTCCCGGGGTGCCCCAGTTTTGGGGAGCCCGGTCCCGGGGTGCCCCGGTTTCATTGTGCCCTGGTTCCGGGGTGCCCCGTTTTTGGGGTGCCCGGTTCTGGGGTGCCTCATTTTCGGGGTGCTCGGTCCCGGGGTGCTCCGGTTTTGGGGTGCCCTGGTTCCAGGCTCACGGTGCCCCGGTTTTGGGGTGCCCCAGGTTTCAGTGTGCCCCGGTCCCGGGGTGCCCGGTCCCGGGGTGCCCTGGTTTCATTGTGCCCTGGTTCCGGGGTGCCCCATTTTTGGGGTGCCCGGTTCCAGGGCGCTCTGGTTTCGGGGTGCCCGGTCCCGGGGTGCCCTGGTTTCAGTGTGCCCCGGTTTTGGGGTGCCCGGTCCCGGGGTGCCCGGTCCCGGGGTGCCCCGGTTTCGGGTTGCCCGGTTTTGGGGTGCCCGGTCCCGGGGTGCCCCAGTTTCGGGGTGCCCTGGTTCCAGGCTGACGGTGCCCCAGGTTTCAGTGTGCCCCGTTTTCGGGGTGCCCGGGTTTCGGGGTGCCCGGTCCCGGGGTGCCCCGGTTTCATTGTGCCCTGGTTCCGGGGTGCCCCGGTTTCGGGGTGCCCGGTCCCGGGGCGCCCGGCTGACGGCGCCGTGCCCGCAGTGCGGAACCGGGAGCAGCACGCGGGCGTGCAGTACATCCTGGACTCGGTGGTGGCCCAGCTGGCCGCCCGGCCCTCGCGGCGCTTCGTCTACGCCGAGGTGGCGTTCCTGGCACGCTGGTGGCGGCAGCAGGGCCCGGCCACGCGCAGGCTGCTCCGGGAGCTGGTGCAGCAGGGTACGGGGCACCGGGGGCACCGGGAGGGACTGGGAAGGGCACCGGGGGCACCGGGAGGGACTGCGAGGGATTGGGAAGGGCACCGGGGGCACTGGGAGGGACTGGGAAGGGCACCGGGGGCTCTGGGAGGGACTGGGAGGGATTGGGAGGGACATTGGGGGCACTGGGAGGGACTGGGAAGGACACTGGGAGGGACTGGGAGGGATTGGGAGAAACTGGGATGGACTGGGAAACTGGGAGGGACTGGGAGGGATTGGGGGAAACTGGGATGGACTGGGAAACTGGGAGGGACTGGGGGGACTGGGAGGGACTGGGAAACTGGCGGGGGGACTGAGGGAGACTGGGAGGAACTGGGATGGAGTGGGAAACTGGGAGGGACTGAGAAACTGGAGGGGGACTGGGAGAAACTGGGATGGACTGCGGGGGAAACTGGGATGGACTGGGATGAACAGGAAGGGACTGGGAGGGAGTGGGTGGGAAGCGGGAGGTCACTGGGAGCACTGGGAGGGAACTGGGATGGACTGGTTTGAACTGGGATGGACTGGGAGGAACTGGGAGGGACTGGGAGGGACTGGGGGGGACTGGGATGGACTGGGAGGGAACTGGGAGAAACTGGGAGACCACCAGTCCAAACTACTGGGAAAAACTGGGGGGCACTGGGAGGGGCACTGGGGGGACTGGCAGGGACATTGGGGACACCAAAAGGGACATTGGAGACACTAGGATTTTGGGGTGCCGTGTCCCCCCGGGGGTATTCTGGGGCTGTGGGTGTCCCCTGATGGGATTTTGGGGGCTCAGGGTCCCCCATGTGATGGGATTTTGGGGTGTGGGAAGGGCACCGGGGGCACTGGGAAGGATTGGGAGGGGACTGGGGGCACTGGGAGGGATTGGGAGGGACTGGGAGGGACATTGGGGGCACTAGGAGGGGGATTGGGGGCACTGGAGGGACTGGGAAGGGCACTGGGAGGGATTGGTAAGGGCACTGGGGGCACTGGGAGGGATTGGGAGGGATTGGGAAGGGCACTGGGGGCACTGGGCGGGATCAGGATTTTGGGGGGGGTTTTGGGGGGATTTTTCAGGATTTCGTGAATTTTGAGGGGATTTTAAGAGGATTTTGGGGGGATTTGGGGTGAGTTTGGGGGCGTTTCTCAGGATTTTGTGAATTTTGGGGGCTCAGGGTCCCCCATGTGATGGGATTTTGGGGTCCTGTGTCCCCTGAGGTGATTTTGGGGCTCTGTCCACCCCAGGGTGGCTGGAGCTGGTCAGGGGGGCTGGTGCATGAACGACGAGGCCGCGGGTGGCCCTGGGGGGATTTTGGGGTCCTGTGTTCCCTAAGGTGATTTTGGGGGCTCAGGGTCCCCCCTGATATGATTTTGGGGTGCTGTGTCCCCCCTGAGGTGATTTTGGGGCTCTGTCCCCCCCAGGGCGGCTGGAGCTGGTCGGGGGGGGCTGGTGCATGAACGACGAGGCCGCGGCTGGCCCTGGGGGGATTTTGGGGGCTCAGGGTCCCCCCCAGGGTGATTTTGGGGCTCTGTCCCCCCCAGGGCGGCTGGAGCTGGTCGGGGGGGGCTGGTGCATGAACGACGAGGCCGCGGCTCACTACGGGGGGGCCCTGGTGCAGCTGGCCCTGGGCCGGCGCTTCCTGCGCCGCCTCTTCGGGGGCTGCGGCACGCCGCGCGTGGCCTGGCAGATCGACCCCTTCGGGCACTCCCGCGAGCTGGCCGCCACCTTCGCCCAGGTGGGGCACCCCGGGGCTCCCCAAAGCTCCCCGGGGCTCCCCGAACCTCCCCGGGGCTCCCCAAACCTTCTGCTGCATCCCCAAACCTTCTCCTGTGTCCCCAGAGCTTCCTGAGCATCCCCAAACCTCCCCGGAGCTCCCCAAACCTCCCCGGGGCTCCCCAAAGCTCCCCGGGGCTCCCCCTTCTGTGTCCCCAGAGCCCAAACCTTCTCCTGCATCCCCAAACCTTCTGTGTCCCCAGAGCTTCCTGAGCATCCCCAAACCTCCCCGGAGCTCCCCAAACCTCCCCGGAGCTTCCCAAACCTTCTCCTGTTCCCCAAACCTCCCCAGGGCTTCCCAAACTGCCCTGGAGCTCCCCAAACCTCCCCAGAGCTTCGCAAACCTCCCTGAGGCTTCCCAAACCTCCCTGGAGCTTCCCAAACCTTCTCCTGCATCCCCAAACTTTCTCCTGTGTCCCCAGAGCTTCCTGAGCATCCCCAAACCTCCCCAGGGCATCCCCAAACCTTCTCCTGCATCCCTGGAGCTTCCTGGGCATCCCCAGAGCTTTCCAAACCTCCTCCTGCATCCTCAGACTTTCTCCTGCATCCCCAAACCTTTTCCTGCATCCCCGAAATTTCCCAAATCTTCCCCTACACCCCAAACCCTCCCCTGCACCCCAAAACCTTCCCTGGCACTGCCAACCTTCTCGGCACCCCCAAACTCCACCTCTGCATTCCCAACGACCCCCCTGACCCCGGTGTCCCCCAGATGGGCTGTTCCTGGGGCTTTGGGGACCCCCTGACCCCGGTGCCCCCCGTGCCCCCCAGATGGGCTACGACGGGCTCTTTGTGGGGCTTTGGGGACCCCCCTGACCCCGGTGCCCCCCGTGCCCCCCAGATGGGCTACGACGGGCTCTTCGTGGGCCGCGTGGACTACCAGGACAAGTGGGCGCGGCAGCAGCGCCGGGAGCTGGAGCTGCTCTGGAGGGGCAGCGAGAGCCTGGCCCCCCCCCGGGCCGACATCTTCACCGGTGACCCCCCGGGACCCCAAAGTGCCCCTGGGACCCCTGACAGGGACCCCAAACTGCCCCTGTCCCCCTGACAGTGACCCCAAAGTGCCCCTGGGACCCCTGACAGGGACCCCAAAGTGCCCCTGTCCCCTCCTCACAGTGACCCCCAGACTGCCCCTGTCCCCCTGACAGGGACCCCCAGACTGCCCCTGTCCCCTCCTCACACTGACCCCCAAACTGCCCCTGTCCCCCTGACAGGGACCCCAAAGTGCCCCTGGGACCCCTGACAAGGACCCCCAGACTGCCCCTGTCCCCCTGACAGGGACCCCAAACTGCCCTCGGGACCCCTGACAGGCACCCCCAAAGTGCCCCTGTCCACCCCTACCAGTGACCCCAACCCCTCTGTCCTGTCCCCTTCCCGTTTCTCCCCCTTTGCCCCACCCCAGCTGTGTCCCAGCCGTGTCCCCTGTCCCCAGCCATGTCCCCAGCCGTGTCCCCTGTCCCCCCACCCCTGTCCCTGCTGTGTCCCAGCCGTGTCCCCCATCCCCAGCCGTGTCCCCAGCCATGTCCCCTGTCCCCCCAGCCCTGTCCCTGCTGTGTCCCAGCCGTGTCCCCCATCCCCAGCCGTGTCCCCTGTGCCCCCGCCCCTGGTGGCGGGGGAGGTGACAGCGCTGTCCCCAGGGATCCTGCCCAACGTGTACGACCCCCCCGCGGGGCTGTGCTGGGACCAGCTCTGCACCGACCCCCCCGTGGTGGACGGGGACGGCCCCGAGCGCAACGTGGACGCCGTGGTCACCTCCTTCCTGCGGGCAGCGGCCACCCAGGTCCTGCCGGGGGGACAGGGACCCCCGGGGGGGTTCCCAAAGGTCCCTGTCACCGAGGGTGGGGGTCCCGAGTGTCCCTGTCCCCCTGGGGTGGGGTTCCTGGGGGTCCCTGGCTGTTCTTGTCCCCTGGGGTGGGATCCCTGTGTGTCCCTGTCCCCCTGGGGTGGGGCTCCTGGGGGTCCCTGTCCCCCTTCGGGTGGGATTCCTGAGAGTCCCTGGCTGTCCTTGTCCCCTGGGATGGGTTTTTTGTGTGTCCCTATCCCCTGGATGGGATCCCTGTGTGTTCCTGTCCCCCTGGGATGAGATCCCAGCATGTCCCTGTCCCCTGGGGTGGGGGTCCCGAGTGTCACTGTCCCCCTGGGATGGGATCCCCGGGTGTCCCTGGCTGTCCCCGTGCCCCGGGCGGGGGTCCCGAGCCGTGTCCCCCTCCCCAGGCCCGGCACTACCGCACCAACCACATCCTGATGACCATGGGCTCCGACTTCCACTACGAGAACGCCAACCTGTGGTTCAAGAACCTGGACAAGCTCATTGCCCACGTCAATGCCCGGGTGAGGGGCTGTCCCCAAGCCCCCCACGATGTCCCCAGACCCCCTCTGATGTCCCCAAACCCCCCGGGCCATCCCTGACCCCCCCTCTGTCCCCAGCAAGCCAACGGCAGCCTCGTCCACGCCCTGTACTCCACCCCCTCCTGTTACCTGTGGGAGCTGCACCGGGCCAACCTCACCTGGTGAGGGCGGGGCCGGGGAGGGGCCGAGGGCAGGCAGGACGGACGGACAGACAGACAGACAGCTGGGGTGTCCCCCAGGCCCCTGAAGACGGACGATTTCTTCCCCTACTCGGACGGGCCCCACCAGTTCTGGACCGGCTACTTCAGCAGCCGCCCGGCCTTCAAGGGCTACGAGCGGCTCAGCAGCGGCTTCCTGCAGGTGGGGGGCACCTGGGGGACCCCTCCAGGCCTCAGGGACCCCCTCTCGAGCAGCAGGGACCCCCCTCAAACAGCGATTCCGCCCCCCAGATCTGCAGCCAGCTGGAAGCCCTGGCCGGGCCCTCGGCGCGGGACGGTCCCTACGGCCCTGGGGACAGCTCGGTGCTCCGTGAGTACCCGGGGGGACACCTGGAGGGCACCTGGGGACCCCCCCAGACCCCCCTGAGACCCCCTTTTCCCCTGGGCAAGGTGAGGCCGTGGCTGTGGCCCAGCACCACGACGCCGTGGCCGGCACTGAGAGGCAGCACGTGGCCGACGACTACGCCCGGCAGCTGGCCAAGGGCTGGGACAGCTGCCAGGTGAGCCCCACACCTGCCCGGGGTCCACGTGGGGTTTGGGGGACAAGGGTGGGGCTGGGGGCGTCCCAGAGACCCCTCCCCACCAAACTGTGGCCGCCCCTGGCAGGTGCTGGTGGCCAACGCCCTGTCAATCCTGGGGGGCACCAAGGACCCCCTGGTGTTCTGCAACGCCCTCAACATCAGCGTGTGCCCCCTCAGCGAGACCACCCCTCACGTGAGCACCTGGGGAGGGGCTTTGTGGGGGTGTTCCGGGGGTCCCCAGGGACTGACACCACCGTGTGACCCCTCCCCAGTTCACCGTGATCCTCTACAACCCCCTGGGCTGGGGCGTGACCTGGCCCGTGCGGCTGCCGGTCAGGGCCACCTCGTACTCTGTGACCGACCCTCAGGGCCAGCCCGTGGCCAGCCAGGTGAGCCCCCCGCCCACCTGTACCCGCCAAAGCCCCTTGTCACCCCTGTCACCCCCTGACCTGTCCCTGTCCCCCCCAAGGTGGTCCCGGTGTCCGGCGTGACCCGGCGGCTGCGGGGCGGCGCCGGGACGGCCCCGGGGGAGCTCCTGTTCCAGGCCTGGGCCCCCCCCCTGGGGTTCAGCACCTTTGAGGTGAAGCAGCTGAGCCCAGGGACCCCCTGGGACACCCCCAGCTGGCCCTCGGGGACCCCCTGGGACCCTCCCAGGTGGCCCTCGGGGGACCCGGAGCCGCACATTGAGAACGAGGTGAGGGGACATCGAGGTGAGGGGACATCGGGGAGGGACACGGATTTGGGGGGTGGCTGGGCAGGGGGCTGAGTGCCAGCTCCCAGTTAAACCAGTTAGGGGGTGACTGGGTGGCCTGGGGGGGTGGGGGTGACCTGCCTGTGTCCCCCCCACTACCCCCAGCACCTGCGGGTCCGGTTCGACCCCGTCACGGGGCACCTGCTGGAGATCCAGAACCTGGCCAAGGGCATCTCGCTGCCCGTCTTCCAGAGCTTCTACTGGTGAGTCTGGGGGCACCCCGAGGGTTCTGGGGAGGGGTCCCAGCTGGGGGGGATCCCCCTGAGCTCCCCTGGCCCCCCCAGGTACAACGCCAGCACCGGGGACGGGCTGAGCCCCCAGGCCTCGGGTGCTTACATCTTCCGGCCCAACGCCTCGGCGCCCATCCCCGTGGCCAAGCGCGCGGCCACGCACCTGCTCAAGGTGGGCGGGGGTCCCGGGGGCGCCCCTCGGGTTTGGGGAGGGGTCTGCAGGTGTGGCTGAGTGCCCGCGTGCCCCCCGCAGACGGCGCTGGTGCAGGAGGTGCAGCAGAACTTCTCGGCGTGGTGCTCGCAGGTGCTGCGGCTGCGCCCGGGGCAGCCGTACCTGGAGCTGGAGTGGACCCTGGGGCCCATCCCCGTGGCGTGAGTGTGGGGAGGGGGCTGCGGACCCCCAGAGCTGCTCTGGGGACCCCCCGGTGACACCCCTGTGTCCCCCCACAAGGGACGGGCTGGGCAAGGAGGTGATCAGCCGCTTCGAGACGCCGCTGCGCACGGCCGGCCGCTTCTACACCGACTCCAACGGGCGCCAGGTGCTGGAGCGCAGGTGAGGGGGCTCAGGGGACCCCCCAGGGGCTCAGGGGACCCCCGGGACCCCCCAGGGGCTCGCTGGGACCCCCTGTGACCCCCCCCGGGCCACCCCAGGCGTGACTACCGGCCCACCTGGAACCTGAGCCAGACTGAGCCCGTGGCAGGGAATTACTACCCCGTGAACACCCGGATCTTCATCAAGGTACCTGGGCACACCTGGGCACACCTGGGCACAGCTCAGTACACCTGGGCACAGCTGGGCACAGCTGGGCATAACTCAGTACACCTGGGCACAGCTGGGCACACCTGGGGCTGGCCAGAGCACAGCTGGGCACAGCTGGGGCTGGGCAGGGCACACCTGGGGCTGTGCAGAGTACACCTGGGGCCAACCAGGACACACCTTGGCACACCTGGGGCTGGGCAGAGTACACCTGGGCATATCTGGGCCTGGCCAGAGCACACCTGGGTACACCTGGAGCTGGCCAGAGCACAGCTGGGCACAGCTGGGGCTGGGCAGGGCACACCTGGGGCTGGCCAGAGCACACCTGGGTATGGCCAGGGCACACCTGGGCTGGGCAGGGCACACCTGGGTACACCTGGAACTGGCCAGAGCACAGTTGGGCACACCTGGAGCTGGCCAGAGCACACCTGGGTATGGCCAGGGCACACCTGGGCACAGCTGGGGCCGGGCAGGGCACACCTGGGCTGGGCAGGGCACACCTGGCCACACCTGGAACTGGCCAGAGCACAGTTGGGCACACCTGGGGCTGGGCAGGGCACACCTGGGTATGGCCAGAGCACACCTGGGTATGGCCAGGGCACACCCGGGCACAGCTGGGGCTGGGCAGGGCACACCTGGGCACACCTGTACCCCGCCCCACACCCGTGCCCCCGTGCAGGACGAGAAGCTGCAGCTGACGGTGCTGACGGATCGCTCGCAGGGCGGCAGCAGCCTCCAGGACGGCTCCCTGGAGCTGATGGTGAGCTGGGCGCCCCGCCGGGGGCACCCCAGGGTGGGCACACCCCTGCCCTCACCTGTGCCCCCCTCCAGGTGCACCGGCGGCTGCTGAGGGACGACGGCCGGGGGCTGGGGGAGCCCCTGGACGAGCGGGGCGCGGACGGGCGGGGGCTGGTGGTGCGGGGCCGGCACCTGGTGCTGCTGGACGCGGCGGCACCTGGGATAGGGGAGGGGGTGTGGGGTCACCTGGGATAGGGGAGGGGCTGGGGGGGTCACCTGTGACAGGTAAGTGTAGAGAAGTTGGGGGAGGGTCACCTGTGCCAGGTGAGGGCCAGGCTGTCCTGTGCCAGGTGCATGCCAAGCTGTCCCGCGCTCACCTGTGCCAGGTGCGTGCCAGGCTGCCCCGCACTCACCTGTGCCAGGTGAGGGCCAGGCTGTCCCGTGCCAGGTGCGTGCCAGGCTGTCCCGTGCCAGGTGAGGGCTGCCCCGCGCTCACCTGGCCGTGCCCGCAGGTGTCGGGGCTGCGCCGGGCGCTGCCCCCCAACGTGCACCTGCTGACGCTGGAGCCGCGCGGCGCCGGCGCCGTCCTGCTGCGCCTGGAGCACCTGTTCCAGGTGGGCGAGAGCCACAACGGCTCCCGCGCCGCCACCGTGGACCTGACGGTACCTGGGGAGGGGCACACCTGGGCTGGGGGCACCCCTGGCATCTGTGGGGGCACCCCTGGGGAGGGGGCACACCTGGGGATGAACAGGGACACACCTGGGGAGGGGGCACACCTGGGGATGAACAGGGACACACCTGGGGAGGGGGCACGCCTGGGGTGGGCTCTGGGGGGCCACCACTGCCAGGGGGGCGGAGCCTGTGGGGTCACCTGTGCCAGGTGACCACTCTGGGGGTCCTGAGACAGCTCCAGGGGGTCTCTGACAGCCCCCCAGCTTGGGTTGGGCTCTGGGGTCTTTGGGGTGGCTCTGGGGGTCTCTGACAGCCTGCCCCCCACCCGGACTGGGCTCTGGGGTATTTGGGGTGGCTCTGGGGGTCTCTGACAGCCCCGTTCTGGGCTCTGGGGTATTTGGGGTGGCTCTGGGGGTCTCTGACAGCCTGCCCCCCACCCGGACTGGGCTCTGGGGTATTTGGGGTGGCTCTGGGGGTCTCTGACAGCCCCGTTCTGGGCTCTGGGGTATTTGGGGTGGCGCTGGGGGGTCTCTAACATCCCCCCCCCACCCCCAGACCCTTTTCTCGGCCTTCACCATCACCTCGGTGCAGGAGATGGCTCTGGGGGGGGACATCCCCCTGCACAGCGTGTCCCGCCTGCTCTGGAACACCCCCACAGGTACGGGGGGGTTTGAGGGGGGTCCTGGGGGTCTCAGCCCCCCCCTCACCTCCCTCACGACCCCCCCAGGCACCCCCAAACCCCGGCCTGTGGCCAGGCTGGACCCGCGGCGCGTGCGGCTGGAGCCGATGGAGATCCGAACCTTCCTGGCCTCTGTGCAGTACCGGGGGCCTGGGGGGTCCTGAGAGACCCCCCACCCAAAAAAACAAATCAAATTCAAGCCCCCCGAGTCGGGTCAGACGTGTTTTAATGGGGAGGGGGCAGCCGGGGGGGGCTCGTGGGAGTAGCAGCACTGCTCGCCTTGGGGACAGGCGCCCTGCGTGGGGGGGACAAAAAAGGGGGGCTGGGACCTGCCCCAAGACCCCCCCTCTGCGTTCACAGACCCCCCCTCAAATTCCCAGACCCCCCCTCAAATTCCCAGCCACCCCCTCCTCATTCCCACCCCCACTTTTATTCCCTGTTTTATTTCCCTTTATTTCCTTTCTCTCTTTATTTCCTGAACCCCTCCCTCTATTCCCACACTCTCCCTGCCTATTTCAGGGATCCCCTGATTATTTTGGGGACCCCCTGGTTATTTTGGGGATCCCCCGGTTATTCTGGGGACCCTCCCCCCGTGTTTTGGGGCCCCCTCCCCACCTCCTTGAAGCGTTTGCAGGGGAATTGTTTCAGCCCGGCCTTGTCCTGCTGCTGCTTCCTCTTGTTCTGCAGCCTCTCCCTCTTCTCCTGCAGGGAGGGGGCGATGCCCCCCCTGGAAAGGCCGGGAATGAGCTGGGGACCCCCCCCCAAAATAGAAGAGAGGGCGAGGGACCCCCCCCCAAAAAGGGGAGAGGGTGAAGAGCACCCCCCAAAACCAACAGAGCTCGGGGTTCATCCCTTCCCCTTTTTTAGGGGGATTCTGCCCTAGCAGAGTGAAAAAAGGGGGGAATGTCCCCCTTGGGAAGGGTGGGGGGCACCTGAACCCCCAAAGCGGCCCCCCCCAAAGCCTCACCCCGGCTTGGCCCTGGCCTTGGGACCCCAAAAAGCTTCGGGGTTCTCGGGGAATCGCTTCAAGCCGCGCCTCCGCGAGCTGGGGTTGGCGTCCTCGTGGAGGGCAAAGGAAGCCTGGAGCCTGGCAAAGAGAAGAGGGGGTTTGGGGGGGTCTGGGGTCCCCCAAACGGGGTCTGGGGTCCCCTCAAACCCCCACCCCACCCCTCTTTGGGGGTTCCTACGTGGGCTCCACCGAGAGGATCCGGGCGGCCGGGCTGGAGTCTGGGAGCCGCTCCAGCTTCACCGGGTGGAGCTTGGCCTGGGAAAAAGCGGGAAAAAATGGGAAAAGGGGGGTGGGAAAAGGGGTTCAGCCCCCCCCGGAGCGTGGGGAGGGGTCCCCGAGCCCCCTCCTGGCTCACCCAGCAGCGCATGATGTCCCAGAGCACGGAGGGCGGCGCGTCCGTCTTGACGGCGTTGCGGCAGGCGTGGGACAGCGAGACGCGGAACCCGGCGTGCAGCAGGGCTGACCTGGGGGCACGGGGGTCAGCAGGGGGGCT